>NW_008794747.1:2612762-2692061 GCF_000699145.1 Aptenodytes forsteri | reverse complement strand
CAGTGCTTATACTGAGTCAAGGCCTTTTCTGCTCCTCACCCAGCGAGCAGGCTGGGGGCGCACAAGAAGCTGGGAGGGGACACAGCTGGGACACAGCGAGCAGCTGTGTGGGGCTTAGTTGCCGGCTGGGGCACACCACAACACAAGGTAACAGTGAAGATGCACAAGTGGCCTACGAACAATTTTGCCAGACAAACCAAGCTCTCCTCTGAACAGGCATGCAAATAACCTTCTGCTTGCAATTACTCTGCTTTCATAAACAACTTTGGAACAGTGAGTGCGAAGAAGGCATATGTTTCTTATGTGCCTTATTTTAAAGAGGATTATGGGCAGTAGGCACACTGTTTGTAGTGAAAAACACGGAGCAGGGGAACACATGAAATCACTTTTGCGTACAGATTATTTTTCTATCATGACTCCATATCCTTCAGCAAATGAATGTTTCGGGCCAGATTCTTCCCCCCTTTGCATTAGGCACTGAATGGTGAGTGCTTTAGGAGCCCTGGCATCAGGACGTGCCTCTGCAGGAGACGGAAAGCGATAGGCACCACTAGAGAGGTCTGCGGGTCTTGGCAATGGGAGTCCAGCACAGCTGAGTGCCTAACTTTGGGGCTACAATTACAAGTCCCAAGTTAGCTGGAAAGAATCCAGACCATTAAATATTTAAGTAGTTATTGACAGTGTGTTACAATTCACATATAACAATGTCAAGGAGGTGCCACATACAAGATACTGCGTATCTGCCCACATCCATCTGTTTGCTTTTATTTTGCACTTTGACTGTAAGTCCTTTGAGGCAGGAACTGCTTTTTTTCCTTTGAAGTCAATACAGCATCTGCCACAATGGAGTTCTCATCCATGCAGGGGTTTCTAACATAAAATAATGTAATAATAAAAATATTACATAATATTATGGAGTATATGTATAAATCAGAGATCATTATGAACCAAGAGGGAGAGATAATTATAAGAGACACCTATACGTACAAAAAGCAGTGCAAAAGACTATGGGGAGCAGATACTGCAACTGACTTTGCATCTCACCTCAAGAAGGCCAGCAACCTCTAACAGTAAATAGCTTGAGAGAATAAGAAAAATGTATATGTATCATCCAAAGACTTAAAACGTTCCATTTGACTCAATGGCACAAACGATAAAACTTTTGTTCTCAGTATGGAAAGGGGGGATATAAATTATGAGAAATAGAACTGAGCTCCTCGATGTCCAATAGCTGTTGAGGTGACTATCTTTAGCTGATGTGCAGCCGGCGCTATTGAGGTTGGGCAATTCCCAGCCTCACCACAATAGCAATAACCTACATTTGTTCAGAAATTAGCCCTCAATTATTTGCAGACCTCCCATCCCAATTCCAGATCAAGATGTAGGAACAACCACCCAAACAGACTGCCCCAGGGAATCCTTCCCAGGATTTAATGACGAGCCATCCCAAATTTTCCAGCTGTGAGGTCTGAGAGCTGTGTGTATCCCCATGCAACCCAGGCAGGAGGCGAAACGCTATGCTCATTGCAGTGTCTCAGGGGCATGCTGCAAGATGCTGCAAGTACCTAGCAAGAGCATCCTAATCACTCCCAAGTTCTCATCAGCCGTATGACAACATTCTTCTTCATACGTGAGCTTACACAGCCAGCTCCCAAGCTCTGCATTTGTAGCTCATATTGAACCTATTAGTTTGTATTTAACCATCCATTGCTACACTTCCTGGGTGAATTCCAACCAAACAATGAAGGCTTTGGAACCACATGGTGATAAAACACCCTCTTGCCTAAAATAAAGATAAAACTTGCTTGCGTTTGATATGATCTCATCTGACTACAGAACACATTCAGAAGCAATTGGCAGGCTGTCCCCTCAGCTAGGAACGTGCATTGAATAGGAATACTGTTTGTCCTGCAGTTGGGGAACTAGCCACAGACAGCTGGAAGACACAGTAGTAGCAAAGTTGAAGGCCAAGATCACCATAACTCTTTCTGAGCTGTCTTGGAAGGAGAGTGACTGCCAGCACGAATAAAATGCCCCAGCTAACACACACAGCATAATGAATCCGTATCAAGCCACCGGGTATCTTCCACAAGGCCAGATTTTTAAAGGTATTTTGGTAGCTAACTCTCAACTAAATCACTGTGGATTAGACATCTAGCCACTTTTAAAAAAATCAAATACACAAAGAGACAAGCATGCATCACCTCTCAGAATCTGGCCTAGACTGTACCCAATGTTTCCCTGACAGACAAGACGGAACAAGCGTTGAGGAACACCAATAGAGGATGTCCTACAATAGGAAGTGGGGGTTGTCCTTTGGGATGCCAAGTAGAGATGGGAAGGTTTTTTGTACTAGTAAGGGCTGACTCATGGGCGGGGAGGTAATGCTGACTCCTTGCATGCTCCTTGCAACGTCATCATAAGGAAGGCTCACAGCGTGTCTATGCAGCACCATGATGTGACTTCACCATCATCACCATCATGGAGCGACACTGCACAGCGCTGCCATAATCTCTTCTCTAGGACATGGGAACAGCTCTGATGGCTGACTACCACCAGCTGCTGTGCTTTGCCGCAAGCTCAACGTGGAGGGGAAGGACAGCGGAGCAGCCATGATGGGGAGAAACCCAGCTGAAGCAACAGGACGTCTGTCCATCCTAACCCATGCTGCCCCATAACTTGTGAGGCTTGGAGACTTGGCTGTGGGCTGTAGCATGCGCTGTAGAGCCTGTCCCAGCCAGCTCTGGCTCCCGCAATGCTCCTCAGCACTGCAGGACTGCCTGGCAGTGAGTCTGGGTGTAACACTTCAACCTACACAGGAATTGCCTGCTGGCCACAGTATCGCTGAGCCCAGCAGCAGCAAAACAGGCAGGTGCCTGGTAAAGGGGAGGGAATATTCTAGGTACTACAAAAATACCACATCAAGAGACCTAAAAATGAAAGTAATTAACTGGTGGGAAAAGATAAACTATCCAAGAGGCTGGGTCTTCCCCCTTTTCAGCCAAGAAGTTAAAATGCACTCAAGTTTAACTGGGTGTTTAAGCCATGGTGACTTCAGAGCAGGCTCACGCTACAGTGGGTGCTGGGAGAGAGCAAAAGGAGCATTGCAGAACTGAAAACTCCCCCATTTTGTGCTGACAGCAACCAGTGACCTTGGGAGAGCCCCATCAAGCAGAGATCGGTTATGTCTCACGGCCAAGCCAGCAGCCAACATCCCTGCGGGGCCTGTCAGCACAGAGGGTGGGGAGGGAGCGTGCTCTGCCCCAGCTGTGCCACGGGTCACACAACAGGGCTTTCCTCTCAGGGGGTCCCCTCAACATGACTGTAATCAACACTAAAAATAATAGCGCAGTTTATATTTGGGCTGCAAATCACCACTGTTAATAGCGACAGCCAGCAGAGTCTCCAGAGAGGGTTTGGGCACTGCTGACCCTGGCTGAGATCTGAAGGATGATCAGGATAGAGAGGGCTGCAGCCTTTCGGCCACAAAGACAGAGGCCATTTTTATGGTTCAAGAGGGTGACCATCTCCAGTGGGCACTCCCCACCTTCTCATCACCTGTCCTAGGTGCCCCAGAAACATCCCCCAGTTGCATTTCTTCACCCGCTTGTGCGAGGCACTCAGCCTGGCCCTGCCGCTGCGTGGGGGCAGCATCGGAAGGCGGGCAGAGAGCAACAGGAGAGTGGCTGGTTTAGGCTGGGCTTTTTCTTTTTCTTCTTGATTCAGAAATGTCATCTGCATCCAGCTGTTAGTATTTTGGAAATCTGCTGGGTTTTGTTTCCCTCATGTGATTCAGCATGGCTGATGCTCCAGCTGCAAAAGCCTCAGCAGACAGTGAGCTTGCTTAAAGCAACTATGCATGAAAGCCCATGTCCCAGCCAGCACTTCCTCTGCTAGGAGCACCCTGGGACCCCTCTTGGGTCCCGGGGGCAGCCTCTTCATCACTCTAATGGGAACGGTGCTTGACTCCATCACAACCACACCAGATGAGAGTGTGGTGATCAGGAACTGCACAAACAGGTATCTACATCAAATGATGTGGCAAAGAAAAGATTTTAGTTGCAGCCAACAGCATCCTGACCCCAACTTCTGCTCCTTCTGAAAGCATGGCAATGCTTAAACCTTGAACTGCATCATAATAAATACACTGTAAACTGATAAACTTCCAAAACACTATGGCATTGCTATCCACTTTCAGGTTTTCTGCTTTTTTGTAGAGTTTGTTTTTTAAAATACCATATTGTCATGAGTATAATGTGTTACCTATAAAAAGACCGTGATTCAGCAACAGGGCAGGTTATACATGAATGAGGGTAACGCCTTTACCCCTGGCACCTTTTCCTTCCAGTATGCTTCTCCCATGCCCATTTCGGTTTCCTGCCCTCTCTCGAGGCCACAATAATCCCCTCTTCTTTCCCCCTATCCCAGGGCAGACACCCCTGCTAGAGGTGGAGAACAGCTGGATCCAGAGTGCCTTGAAAGCGCAGGAGACTGCAGCTTGTTATAGGAGGTGGGGGCTTGCTGAGACTTATTTCCAAGGAACAAACTTTTAATGGGCTGTGGGTTATACATGTGAAGACATGGTGATTCAGTAAAGTTAAGGGACAGGGCTTTATTACTTAAATAATTCTTCCATTTGACAGTTGAATCCCAAGTCCCCCATTTTTATCCACACAACTCTAATTCCATTCTCAGTTACTCAGTGACACAGACAAAATCATCCATTACTGAATAGTCAGGTAAATACAAACCACCACTAAATGTAGCCTGATCACACAATTGGCCTTTACATGTCTTTCCCCTCCCAAGCAATGACGGAAACAATGTTGGGTGATTAATAACCCTAATGATTATATTAACCAAGTAAGCTATAGAAGAAAGTATAAGCGATACAAAAGTGTATTTGCTGCAGCAGAGGTGTTCGGTGGCATGCTGGGGGGTGCTTCCCTGGCAGGGCTAGGATGGTCCCATGAGGCAGTGATGCAGTGCAGGGCCGTGCTCCTGTGACCCAGCCTCTGCGTGCCCAAAGCCCTGGGGGGAAAGGGGTAAGCAAAATCCTCTTTAGAGAATCCCTAACTCCTGCAGATGATGAGCACATTGTAGCTGAAGTTAAACAAAGAAGAAAAGAAAATATATAGTTTGGGCTGCTTTTAAGGTCACTAAACCAGTGGAGTAAGGATTACTTTAATTTCCCTTTTACCTGGAAAGAAAAATAAACTGAAAAAACCAAAATACCCCCACCACCTCTTTAAAGGGTTGGAAAAAACCTGTCTGAGGAGGGAGATAGTTGAAAACGCCTCGTTGAACGTCTGCTGTTTTCCATCCCCCATAAGCAGGCCTTAATGTGTCTTTTACCACGGCTGGCCTGGATGCAGGCGTTTCACAGCACAGGAGAGCCAGGGCAAGGAGCAAGAGGACGTGAAGTTTGCTGTGCTGTCCAGAAGATGAAAACACTAGTGCTGTTTATAGAGGGAAACCCAATTCGTCAGCCCAAATGAATTCCTGTGCTAATCCATGCAGGCTTCATGTTTTCCACCAGCCCCAGCCACTGTAAGGACTATCTTTAGGAGGCACAGTGTATTTGGAAAGGAGCAGCTGGAAAGAGGGGACGTTTATGCCAGCTTGGAAGGCTTTCTGGTATGGAAAAAGAGGAATGCTCTCTTGGGTCTCCCCACAAAATTAAAGCATCTTCATCCAGAGCAAAACGATGCCAAGCACAACAAACAAAAGCGGCTTTCCCCAACTCTCCTGGGCAGCCTTACTCCAGGGTTCACAATGGTTTCCATAGAACTTGTTTTGCTATCATAACAAATTCGATCTATCCAGGCACGATGGTGCGCACTGTTTTCTAAAGACAAGAAAATTAATTTCCTTGCTTATTTGTCTGCCAAAGCATTTTTGTCTAGGTGCCACAGACAGGGACTCCCCAGATAACTAGTGCATCTGCCTGTCAGCTGAATGCAGCACACATCTTGAAAAGAAAAATCCTTGAGAGGTTTTGGTCCATGTGGCACGATGCGAGTTACCTTTGCTGCAGAGGCTGGGGGAGAGGCTGCCCTTGGCTAATCACTCTCGTTCCTCAGCCTCTGATCCTCCCAAGCTGAGCTAACCTCAGCGCAGTGTGCCTGTGTGCGGCAACACGAGCTTCCTGTAATAAACCAGCCATCAACTGTGTGCATCTCTCGTTGCATACCCGGGAGGAAATGAATGTCTTGTTATATTGACCACAATCTGTTGAAATGCTAGTCAATATTATAGTCTAACTGTGGTTAAGGGCTAGATTATTTGTACGGCCGGGGTACGCTCCCCGAGAGCAAGAGCTGCACTGGAATGCCACACACGGGAGAGGTTTCTTCCAGCCTTTCTGCAGAGACACTCGCACCTGGCAGTGGCTTTTGAAAAGCAGAGATGTTTTTCTGCATGACAGAAAAAGTTGGAAGAGCATTTAATGCTACATCTAAACCAAGACCGTTATCAGAACAGCCTGAATTTTTGCAAAGTCTTAATCTTTATCTAAAACTTGCACTAGTTTTGAAGATGGGAAGAGCTATGAAATGTAATCAAGCATAAAACAAAGGTCCACAGATATTAATTTCTAAAACAGACTTAATAGTTTTGTGTGCTTTTTATTTTAATAATAGCTTATAAAATTTATACTGAAGAAAAATTTGTATTCAAATCAATGGCTTTTTTTTAAAAAGGAAACATATCTGAAAACATAGTAGAAGTTATTTGAAGACACGAAGCTGCAGGATGACCGCAGGAGAAGAGCTCTCATGTAACCCAGCCTACCTAGCTGAAAATCTCACCCTAGCGTTCACCTGCTGGAAATCAGTATCTTGGGATGCTTTCCAAGGAAGAAGACAGCACCCCACTCAAAGCAAATGAACGTGTGTGAAGAAGAAATCAGACAAAAAAAAGTTAAATATAATTTTAAGGAAAAAAGACCCACAAAACACAATGTAATTAAAAAATACAGCTGCTAAAAGTCCTCCTCTGATTTGCCTCAGTTCTGGTTTAAACCAAGCCAGTTTGCTCACTGGACCTGCCCAATGCCTAGAGCTGCCAGTGTTTGCAGACTACTTCCAGCCTTTGCAAACATCAATTTGTACAAAATTATAAGTACTTCATATCCAGTGACTTGAACTGGGGGACTTCCCCAAGTCCTAAGGACAGCTTCCTAGGTTGGTGACCATTTACCTATAGAAATGCTGGGCCTTATTTTTCAGTGGCTTTGGCAGACCCATGAAACGTGATTACAGCACAGGTACGGCAGTGCCCTGTGTGCCCCCAGCAGTGCCCCTTCTCCTGGAAAGCAGCGGCCAAAGGCGCCGCCTGTGGGCAAGCTGGATGCACCACAATCACACAGAGCGCCTGAGGGCAGGTGCCTTTCAAAGTCAGAACCTTCACAGACACTTTTGGAGAACAGCCCTGCTGCCTCCTGATAAGAATTGGAAACCCAAAAAGTGGCTGATGAAGACCCAGCACGAGCACTGGGAGGTATTTGACCATAAAGGGAATGCAACGTCTGGTACATCATCCAGCTTCCTCTGGCCTTGTGGCTACCAAGTCTCCTGGAACCGAGCTCTTACAAAATAACCAACACTGTGTTGCTCATAATGACAGATATCTAACCCAGGGAGGTTGAACTGTCACAATACTTTCACCATTGACTTCCATACTTCTGAAGTGGCTCCCCCTTCACTTAGTCATTCTCAGTCTTTCCAAAGAAACTTAGAAACCACCTAAATAAACCAGCACTGATTGAGACATTGCAAATGTCGTAAGAGTCATTCATGTGTCTCACTATTTGTCCTACATTTGACTCGATTCATTCACAGATGATGAAGTCATTCATCATTAAGAAACCAAACCAAACCACACCACAATTTGGGAATCTTTGACTAGACTCCCCTGGCAGAGATGATCAGAGGGAATGATTGCAAACTCACACTCCTCTAATTTACTGCTGCTTTCACCCTGGCCCAAATTATTCTTTGCACGTTAAAAGCGAAGGTTCAGAGTCCTTGCACAATGGCAGAGCAAATCAGCACGTAAGCATTGAAAAAGAACTAAATTACGCTGTCACTTTGCTGTGATACCATCTGGCTATTTCTGCAGGGCCTCAAGATTTTCTGGTCATGCAGTGCACACTGCTTTGGTGCACAAACAGGTCTGGCACATGACCGCCACACTGCCAGCACCCTCCCACCACCCACAAGTCAAAGCGTGCCCAAATGCACACCACTGGGTGGAAGCAAGGGACAGTCTGCTTTGTCCTTTACTTCCACACCTGACAATTATCTGTGGGGAAAAATTCTCCCTCAGATGCAAACCTATCACTCACTTCAGCGTCCATGGGCAGAAGTCAGTAATGCTTTTCTCACTACATCTAGTTCAACCACGATTTCACTCTAAAGAAATCGTGTTTGTTCAGCTGGGGGCAGAGTTTAGCCTGTGTTTTGGAGTGCAAAGTTTCCAAATTAAAAACTCACAGAAGGACATGGCTTGATTAAAATGGGAACTGTGTGGATTAGGAGAACCTGCAGGAAGATGAAGAGCATTCGACCAGTTTCTCACTGACTAAAGTAGTGTTGCTCTGCTGAGTCACAGGGGCATCACTGTTGAAGCCCTTTGATCCTCAGTGGTTTTACTCTAGTTAACAGGAGCTGAAGATTTAACTCTTTTATACCTAACACTGGTTAAATCTAACTCAAGACCAAGTTTTCAAAGTTATCACTGTTATCAGACCATTAGTCATGTGAAAATAGAGAGATCAGAGTTTTAATTGCCAAACAGACGGTAGTATTTCTAGTAGACGTGCACCTAAACTGAAAAATATGAATGTTTGCAAAGTTGGGAGTACTTGGATTTAGGGTTTTTGTGCAGACCCCTTTTAGAGAGAGGATCCATCTGTGAAATTCACAGCTGGATGTACGCCCAGATTTCTGTGCTTGCAAAATTGAAGCTTGGGGACTTGGCGTGATGATCCAGTCACAACTGCACCGTTTATACATTTTAGGTTGGCTTTTACCTTCCTCTGGTTTCTTCTTGGTAAACATAGAAGAAGTTATATTACAAAATAAGAGGGAGTGTGAAAGCCAGCAGCTGGTTGAAAATTCAAATTAGGAGCTAATATGCTGGGAAGGGAGTTTTAGGGTCTTCAAGTATTTGCTCTTCTTCCCCTATCTCTGACTCTCCTGCTGGCACGACTATAGATGTGCTGCTTGTTTTTCAAATCAGAGAAGTAGGAATGACCTATTAGGTCATCTAGTACCTCTGGTAGCCAGTGCAGGACAGTCTTCTTGTACATTTGTCCAGTCTGCTTTTAAAATTCCTCTGAAAACATACTGCATCCAAATTAGAGCACAGAAGTCTCTTGGAACTGGTGAGAAGCAGCACTATAAAATGACCAGGGAGTATAAGGCCATACCAGCTTCTGCTGAGGAGAAAAGTGGCTCGCACTATTTAGAGTTCTCATAAGAAAACTAACTTCGATGGGAAATTCAGATGATTCACCCTCAATTTTTTATTTTTTATTTAAAAATAGCCAGGGATTTATTATTATAATTTTTTTTTTTTCCATAAGAAACAAAGTGTGAAAAGCAGGTGGAATAAAAAAGGATTTTAAATTAATCACCTATAGGTCTTCACTCTTGTGAGAGAGAAGATCTATACAGACAAAAAGTCCCACATCAACTATCCATGCTGCCTGCCAGGATGTGACCTTAACTGGAAGAGTTCTGCTTGTGTGAATAATGCTGAGAATCCAGCCATTTTTCTATAGTAGAAGACTATAACTGGCTTTCACTTTGCACCATAAACAGACTGTATATCTTTAAGATGGTTATTCTTGCCAGGCATTTTATTTCACAATAATTAAAGAAATGTGCAGATGTTGTCCAAACTTTTCAAAGCAGCAGGGCTCTTTGCAGCTGCTTGCAAGATTTCAGAAGTGCAGTTCAAAAATGGCTCAAGCTGCCTTTTCGCTAGCCGTTGCAGCAGGAGCTGAATCCTCCCATGTATTATATTGCACTTTAAAGGGAGAAAAGACCCCACCCTTTTTCCACCTTTGCATATCTTAACATTAACACAATTTGTAACAAATGAAACTGTGAAGAGCAGCAATGCCAAACCCAGGCATTCAAGGTTCATGAGTCAGGCCTCTAATAATCATGTGATTGGTTTTAAAATCATGTAATCAACCCCCTGCCCCCAAAGTTGCATCATTTTTGTCTGCCTGGATTTTGAAAGACCAAAACACCACGCTTCCTATTTTTAATGTTTTGGTTTTTCTTGGATCGGACTTGAAAAGATCACTAAGAAAAAAATAACTCTTGCATTTTGCTGCAGTCACCTGCACGGGGACTTTTAAATTGCTATAAATACTCCAAAACTCTCAATGAAATTGCAGAGAATTAGCAAAAGCTTTGAGCTGCCATGTGGATGTAAGCCAGTTCACTGGTTATATTTATTCAATTACATTGTGCTAATTTTAAAAGGGAGATAACAGGATAAACTGTGAGGACAAATACATACCTAGCTGCAGGTTCCTCAGCAGAGCATCTTTCTAATAAATGAATCCAGCACGTTGTACCATCTTTGCTGGAAGTTACTAACATTAGGATTCATTTTGAGGTGGTCAACATACAAAGTAAGCAGGCTGAGCTCGTGCAATTACTGCCCATGTGAAAATCCATTCTGTTACATAGGCTGTAGCTACCCCTACAAGTTTAGCCAGCTTAGCAGCGCTGGCATTGCTGGTGAAACCCTTCTTCCAATGCAGACATAGTCATCCCAGTACAAAAGCCTTTCAGTGAAACAGCTGGTGGTGGTTCCCTGACTTGGCATAAGCTGTGCTGATTCCAGTGTTTTTACACCAACAGAGCTGTGTCTATACAAGGGCTTTTACCATAATAGCTGCGTTAGCAATATAAAAAAAAAAAATCAACCACCTTAACCAGCATAGTTATGCGGTAAGCTGCCTAAGTGTAAAACAAGCCTTGTTAAAGGTTTCCAGAGAGTGCTTCTCTGGTTCAATGCAAAATGGTGAATTTAGCTCTAGAAGGAGTTAACCCCCTTTCCTGCTTTGCACAGTTTTGTTATAAGCCATTTCCTATCTGCTCATTTCTTGCTTCTCATCTCCAAAGCCCCCTTTTTTAAAAATGTTGTCAAAACAGTTATGATTTTGACTGAACTGAAAGAATTTCTGTGTAAAACACCCAGTGTCACCCCTCGCTGGCAGGAAGACCACTGATTCATTTTCCTTACATCCTGTACTTGCTCATATGACAGCTTTGCTCTGTCTCCAGACTTTGTCCTAAGAAATGAGGGTGTTTCTAATAGACACACCTATTCTCAGTGACAGGTAGCATATTACTTGCCAGCAATCAATCGTTCACTTCTAGAAAGCAGGTAGTATTCTTTGATACATACAGCATGAGAGGAGTGAGTTTGGTGGAAAGACAGAAAAAGGAGAGAGTAGCTCTGCCAATCCCTCCCTCTAGTGCAACACGTGTTTTGACAACCTACGGCATAGCCAGTGCTGCCCCAGTTCCTGCGCACCCGGGCAACAGCTGCACGTGCCTTTGGTACCCACACGTCTGTGCGAGGGATGCAGCTGGGGGGACCTGGCAGCCTGGGATCCCCTAGGCAAGTTACAGTTTTACCAGTGACTTTTTGCATCACCTGGGGCAAGTCGCTTAAAAGCTCTGTGCCCCGCTTCACCCATCTGTAAGAGCAGAAAAAGCTTCTCTGCTTCTTTCTGCAGTGGAATTATTTTAATTCATTACCGTTTCTCTGCGCTGGATGAATAGTGTCACTGGACTGAAAACTGTTATTGTTGTTATCCCTTTAAATTGAAAGTGGATTGAAGGAATAAAAGTAAATGTATGGTCTATTTTGGCAGATGTCTTCCAACAGATGGGTGTCTATGGTCTTCTTTATAAGAGCTGTCTGCTGTCTGTGATTCAGACCGTCTAAGGAATGCCATGAGCGTGGAGTAAATGGACAGCAAGTCTGGGAAAGGACTTTATTGTGGTTTAGAAGCTTTCAATTCCCAACTGCATGAACAAGTTATTTTTTTCAAGTAACTCTTTGCCAGTATTTCAAAACTATCATTGAAAATTGCTTGATGCCTTCTGAAAACTGAGCGCTTTCTGCTGATAACAGTCCACTGGTTTAGCCTTCAAATGGTGGCATGCCTTCCACCAGCAAATTGCTAGAATTGGGGTTTATTGTCTTGGTGCATCAGTTCGTGGTGGGACCCTGCCCATCGAGGCATCGAGAGAGAGTGTTCACGTACCCATCCTGCAGTGTCAGTTCTTGGCGGCGGTGCCCGTGGTCTCCTAATGGAGTCTGCATGTTCTTTTGAACAGGAAACGCTTTGTAACACAACTTGCCTGCGGGCACTTACTGCACCAATTAAAGATTCCTGAGCTCGAGAACAAAGAGGTGCCAGTGGAACTATGGTTTTAATCACTTGATTTATTTTCTTCCTTCCTCCACTGCTGATTTTGGATGTATGGGTTTCTCTTTTTCTCGCCTTGTTTTGTTTTGCATGTTTTTATGCAGCAGGACAGCCGCTCAGAAAGACTGCTGGGGAAATAGCAGTCTTGAAAAGGGGCTGGATTTGTCTGAATTTTCGAATAGTGGATTGTTTTTAGAGGTGAAGAAGAACATCAGATGCCAGCCTGCCGTAACAATACAAATACTTAGTTCTTATTCAGGTATGCAGCTTTTTTTTCTGAGAATCCATGTGAGTTTTAGTAACATGAATGAATTAAATGCTTAACTGTACTAGAGGGAAGGATAACAAGATACTTTTTAATAATGGTAAACTGAGGTACAGGGAAGTTAAATACTTTGCTGAAAGGCCAAGAGCAGACACAACCCAGGAGACCTTCCTCTCCATATACTGATCTTTCTACTTCCTGCCAACAGACTACAGGTTTTTGGAAGCAGAACCACCTTTTTGTTCTCTTTTCATATTGCCTCTAGAAAAGCAATACTGGCATAGTCCTTATAGCAGCCTTCCAGTACCTGAAGGGGGCCTACAAGAAAGCTGGAGAGGGACTTTTTACAAGGGCATGCAGTGACAGGACAAGGGGTAATGGCTTTAAACTGAAAGAGGGTAGAGATTAGATACAAGGAAGAAATTCTTCACTATAGGGTGGTGACAGGTTTTTGGAAGCAGAACCACCTTTTTGTTCTCTTTTCATATTGCCTCTAGAAAAGCAATACTGGCATAGTCCTTATAGCAGCCTTCCAGTACCTGAAGGGGGCCTACAAGAAAGCTGGAGAGGGACTTTTTACAAGGGCATGCAGTGACAGGACAAGGGGTAATGGCTTTAAACTGAAAGAGGGTAGAGATTAGATACAAGGAAGAAATTCTTCACTATGAGGGTGGTGAGGCACTGGAACAGGTTGCTCAGAGAAGCTGTGGATGCCCCATTCCTGGAAGTGTTCGAGGCCAGGTTGGATGGGGCTTTGAGCAACCTGGTCTAGTGGAAGGTGTCCCTGCCCATGACAGGGGGGTTGGAACTAGATGATATTTATGGTCCCTTCCAATCCAAACCATTCTATGATTCTATGATATGACTGGGATACTTAGATCCTAATATGACACAAACCCACAATAGCAGTGATCCAAAAGTAAAGCATGTAGTGTACCCACGGAGTGCTGTAAGGTCCCAACAGAGAACAGAAAATCTGAAATAAAGTGAGTCACAGCTTCAAGAATGAGTCTGATGAATACATCAATTTGCTAGAGCGTTTGAGCGAAATGTTTTTGAGAACGTACATGCTTCACTCTTAGTCAAACTCTGCCTGAGCAGAAATGACCACACCTTCTATGAAAAGTAGTTCTAATTAAAAGCAGAGCGTGGCTTTTTTTGATGCAAATTGTTGCTCTAACTGAACCACAGCCCATTTGCAACACTGAAATTCACTCCTGTCTAAAATGCCAGGAAACAGGAACTTTTCCCCCTCTGCTCTGTATTGCTATTTTACTCTGTGCATGGACACATGATGAAAACAACTATAAACCAAACTAAAACATGCTCCTAAAGCCACCATCTTCTGTGCTTTCTGTGGATGAAATCAATACAGTGTTAAGAGAGAAAAGTAGCTTCTCTACAGCCAGGCAGGCGGCCGGACCCCTGGCCCCTGCTAGTGCGGCTCCACTGCTGTAATGCATGGAGGGCTTAAAACTGCCTTCACCGTGCAGCTGAGGTTCCCCCAGCACAGGGAAATCCCCAGCTGGCACCAAGCTGACAGAGCTGGCTTCGTGCCACCCCCTCCTCCATCCACTGTGCAGGGGCTGGGGAGGGCGAGCAGGATGCTCACAACGTGCTAGCACCCGAGCCAAAGCCCTAAGGACCACGCCGGCTGCGAGGAGGGGCCCTGTGTCCTTCCCTCCTGGCTGTACTGACCCTCTCTTTTCATCTGCACGTGCATGCCAGTTTCCCCGAGGAGCACACGGGACCAGCGCGGATACAGAGTGGGCTGCTGCGTGCTGCGGTGAGGGTGGCAAGAGACCAAAGCTGGCAGGAAAGAGCTCAGTCCCCAACTACCGCTTACTCAGGGCTGACACAGTAGCTTTGCTTCTCGGGTCCCCAGGAGACCTAGGGTTTCCTGGAGGTACACCCTTCTCAGGCTTGCGCCTAACAGCTACCAGCCTAAGGAGAAAAAAGCTGGTCAGAAAAGAAAGATTATTCCTGAGCATGGAGGGAAGAAGGGATTTGAATTTCATTTCATGCCACTGTGGGGACAGACTGTGGATTTTCTTGTTGCTGAATGAAAGAATACAAAAAGAAAATGTAGGAACCTAACACACTCCGAATGGTCTTGGATGAGACCCATGGTTAGGGCAATGGTTACTGTGGTGGGGAGCAAAACTGCCCAAATTAACACACTGCTCGTAGTGAAGGTGATCGAAAGTGCTGGGTGATTTACAAGCACCACATTGCACACCCTGCAGATCCATTTTCTCAAGAAATATCTGCTGTGTCTGAAATTTTCTGTGAAATACACGAGTTCACTATAAAACATCTCTGCTGATCGGCAGTCAGATAAACCACTACACAAGCATCTGCCTTGCTTTTCTCCTCCCCATTAAAGATTACTGGTGCACCAAAAATAATTTAGAGCTGCTGTATCAAGCAGACAGTTCTGAGTGTCAGATGTGGTTAGATAGTTACTATTTGAATAATGACAATAATTTTTCTTTGTAAAGTAAAAAGCACACAACATGACAGCTGAACAGAAAAGAAGAACTAAATCTAAGGCAGGCAAGTTGATAACATTCAAGACAACAGCTACACATCCATTATTTGGATATGGAAAGAGCCTAACACCATACTTGACACTCTCTACAAGGTACTTGTAGATTGTGTTGCATCTGAGTGCTTTAGAGTCTGTGATGCATTTATCCTCCTATTGCTCTTGTCACACAATCCTCGTATCTCTGTGTTGCAGATGGGGAACTGTGGCACGTGGCAGCTGAGTGGCTTCCCCAGGGCTACTCAGGAAACCTCTGGCTCCGCAGCATAAGCATGGGCAGTCCAGGGCATGACCAGTGCCCCAAGCCCTGAGTCACCCTCTTTCTTGATCCTGCCCCACCAAGGGATTTTGGACGGTGCTGCAAATAACTAATTTTTTAACTGGGTTTGTGCTTTAAATAGCTAATCTGATTGCACTGAAGGTCCTGGAAGAACTAAGTTCTATTTGTCAACATATTTCTGTGGTTGTTTGCGTAACTTTTACCATTGTTGGTGGTTTTGGTTACGAACAATATTAAGATGAGGCCTTGGCTGAAACGTGCTGAGCACTCTCTCGTCCTATGGCTTTCACTTGCATTTGAAGCTAATCACTGCTTGCCAGCATTAGCCTGGACACCAGATGGGTCCTGAAGGATCTCCTGACCATGGCTTAGCTTCGCTCCCAAAGTATTTCCAACAGTAATGAATCTCTGAGGCAGAGGTGTGTAACAAAGGTTTCTCCTAATCTTTCATGAATAGTCCCTTCCTCTGAGGATTCATCTTTACACTATTGGATATCAAAAAGTTATGGATTTTTTTTTTTTTAACAGAGAAATATGGAGGTATATGGAGGAATATGTATATGAAGGTATACATACGTGTGGCAATGTCTAACCTGCATCAGTCTCCCTAATGGCTGCATTTCCAAATCCAGCCTATATGACTTGATAGCTAGAGCCTTCCTTCCAGTAACCACGTGTTTCGTAATTCTGTCTGGGAGGGGAAAGCTGAGAAGTTGTAAGGGGGCTGCATAGGCTGAGCTGGGCACCTCTTGTTCTGAGGTAGCACGGGTAAGAGGAGAATAGGGGCAAATGTTTCCTTCCAAGAAAGCACATGGCAGGTCTCTACATCTGCAGTACGGTCAGAAATGAGCTACAGACATGCTAAAGTTACCATTAAGGTAGCCAGTATGGATGGTATCAGTTGTGCAGCTACTGCACAAAGAGGTCCTCACACATGACAAAACCCACCTGAGAAGATAGGTAAATACTTGCCATCACCTGCCTTAAGGCCCATGCTGTTTTGGCTACACTGCTGGTGCTATTCAACCTTGAGACCTTACAGCTTTGTGAGCTATGGTCACACATTTGACTGTAATCCTCCCGTGGAGGTGGAACCAGCTCTTATCTTTACAAGGCAGGAGGTGAAGAGAGGTTAAGTATGCTAAGTCCCCAGTATTATGTGCCCTGTGGAGCAGTGAAGGCCCTGAGCAAAGAACAAACCGTGGTCTCAGGAAGAAGGACAAATACTTTTTTTTTACAGCACGGAAGATAAGAAAATAATGAAGGGTCCTGCCACCAGTGGCAGCAGGAAGCTGGAAGAGGTAAAGAGAAACAGTTAGCTATGAGATGTTCTTCTCTGGTCACTTCCAGGAGAGCTCAAAGACTGGGAGAGCATACCCACTCTGAGAGGCAACAGCTTCAGGAATCAGGAATTGACAGAGTGGGGCTTGTCCCAGGTCAGTCAAGAAGTTCATGGCAAAGCTCAGAATAGAAGGAAAGTCCAAAACACCAAGGCTACGCGTTAACCACGAAGGCAGAGGACAAGAGTTGACGAGAGGAGGTCACAACCGTAGAAAGGGACGAAAGCTGGACTGTCAGCAGAAATACGGAGAAAGAAGAACAAAGAAGAGGGAGGAGGAAGATGGGGGAAGGGAAGAAGAGCGAAGGGAAGCATGAGACACCGAAACAGTGATTGCCTAAGTGTCTGTGCATCAGCGGCAGTGCAGCGCACTCATGCCAAGCGTGGCTGGGGAACCATCATCTCGGTATCTATCCGTGAAAAATCACTGCAAGACCTAACAGCTCACTTTATCTCAGAAGAGCTTTCTGGATAAAAGGGATTTGAGGGTAAAGCCTCCATAATCCTTTGGGTTTGCTTTCTTTTAATACTATAAAGCACAAAAATAAACTTTCTAGTCAGGAAAAATATGGCTTTTGTTATGTTCTGAGTCACTTTTCCCCAGCAGCAAACAAAGTGGCTTTTCAATTCAAGTCCTGAATATTTCAGAATGAAATGTTTTGCAAAGTCCTAAAGTAAATCACAATTCTCCAAGTCACACTTCTAACTAATGTAAATTCACTGAGGTCAGTAAAGAGACTGCATGTGGCCTATCTCGCCTGGCCTGACTTGGGTGGCATAACTGATAAATTAATCTCTAGTTGAAATCAATTCAGGATGATCCAGTCAGCCAAGCAGAAGCCTGGAATTTCATTACTAACTTGCTGCTATTCTGCCTAATGGCTCCTCTTAGCACGGAGGTCGAGCGCAGCCCTTGTGAGCTATGCTATAGTTAGATGTTACTGTTATTCAAAACCCAGTGAAATTAATTTTGCAGTCCATTTTGGGAGTTCATTTAAGTGGACTTTGGCTTGACTCTGAAGTTTGCTAGCTTTAACTTCAAGATTCTTTTTTATTTCTTTTACAAGGTTTGTACCAAGTATTTTTAGAAACGTGGAAAAATCTCTCAGCTTCTCATATTAAAAGTACCTTAAAACACAGTGTTCAATTTTACTATTAGAAAGATTATCTTGCTTTGTTATCATGTCCCAGTCCCCGAATGGGAAGTGGATTTTACTTAGCTATTTTCTTGCAGATCCAGCAAATCTCCTAAATCAAATACACTGTTAAAACCCAATTCAACACTCCTCTTCAAACAAGGGGACCAGTAAAAACTCTCCAGATTTTACTGTGATGGCACCAAAGCTATATCAACCACATTTCAAACACTGACTAATGAAGAAAACCATCCAAACTCTACTCTGCCCACAAAAGCAGCAATGAAGACTGTACATGATACAGCCACGGAGCACTCAGTACCTAAGTGAAAGAAAATAAAACTTTCATGGGCACAATTTCACAACTCTAGGTGAGTAACTGCAGGAAAAATCCCAAACTACTGGGTGCTTACAAAGCACATAATGGTGCACATTCACAAGATCAAACCATGCATGCAATTGCCTAGACTGAGAGGACAGCAGCAGTGAATATATGTGAAAATCAGGTCTGTACTTCATGCATAAGAACACCCTATATTTGCAGCAATATATTCAGCAACCTCACTCTGCTCCCACTAAAATCGATGTCGGTTTTGCTACTGGCCTTTATGATTGCAGTGCCCAGCTGCACTATTAACTTTGCATTGATTTCCTCTTGCAAGGAACATACTTTAATAAAAGAACCAATCAACCAGGCTGCCAATAGCTGCCTACCTAAGAATAAGCAGGATATGTTCAAAGAAAGCTTTACTCTAACTTATATTCATTCCTAAAGGCTAAATCTGCTGGGCTCACAACAAAGAAACAGCATTGTTTTACTTATCAATGTCCTACTGTTCATCTAGAACATCTGCAATAGTTTTGCCTGCAGCACTACCCCATTCATTACAGGCCTTGATAGACTGTTCAATGGGCTTTTTTTTTGGTACAAAATGTACAAAAGCATTTTACAAAGTGGACTTTGCCCTGATATGAATAACAAAAAAATAATTTAAAAGTGCATTTTGTTTCAGATTCTCCATTTTCCAAACTAACCTTTGGCAAATGGAAACAAAATGGAAACAGCTTGAAACCTGACAGCTCACTCCATGGCACGAAGCAAGACAGAGGGTTTCTGCAGAACACTATGTTTTTTGCTCGGTTGCCAAAGTGCATTGCCATCTACCAAAAATGCAGTTGATGAAAGACCAAAATGCAGCATGAGCAAACAGCAAATATCCACACTCATCAAAAGGAGGCCACGTTGGTTTTGTGCAGAGGAACAAGTGTGATTTTTAAGTCCTAAACTTCCTCCCTCCTTCCAACAAACCAACCCATACAAGAGAAGAGCGGTGCTTACCGTCATCCAGATATGCTTGGTCCAGATTCTGTTCCTGTTTAATAGTGACTCCAGCTGGTAACACTTCTTTCTGGTCGCTAACCGGTGGTCCATTTTTTGCTGCTCGCTGGCCTGAGGCTGTCTGCTGCTGAATCACGGTAGGATATGAACTTGGACTTAACCTTTGTGCTTGACTGACCTGGGGCTGGCTGGATCTTGCAACATTGGACGTAAAATTTTCACAGCACATGATGTGCTGAAATTCTTGGTGACTTCCACACCTCAGCTGCTGGTTTGTTGGAGAATAGTGAATCACTGGAGAAGACTGCTGGTTGCCTGGAGAGTGGTGGAGCACCGCTGAAGTTTGGCCTGGAGAACCAGCGTGCACCAGCACTGACCTATGGGCATCTGAAATAGCAACCGGTGTAGCCATCAAATTGGATTGCTGGTAGCCCAGCTGGCTCGGGCTAAGGCTCTTACTTCTTTGGTATATTACAGCGGCCGGATTCTGCTGATGGTATCGAGAATCAGGAGAAGAAAGGCCTGAGCGCAACTGCTGGCAAGGAGCCATAGTGGCCACAAGACAGGAAGGGGATTCGGTGACCATTGTATGCTGTGAATAGTAAGGCTGTGTTACTGTTCCCAGACCACTGTGTACTGTATTGCAGATTAAGGCTGGATCATAGTCATCAATGGGCTCTGTTTTGATTGATGGTACTAGAATAAAGCATGCAAAGGACATTATTCGTAACAAGCTGATGAGAAACAGAGAGGTTTTCCTTGAAGTAATAAGACATTTAAGCTGTTTACAAGATTTGCATGTGTGAGCTCGTATCTCGCAGGCATTGAGTTTAATAAATCATGCATATGCAACCATGGCAGAGCCTCTCTTGGAAGCACTCTATATCAGGATGTTCTTTAAAATCTTTAATGATCTATTTAACCATGAATTTCTGAAAATCGAATAAATCAATACTTTAGCTCATTCTGGAACATAAGCAAAATAAGAAGCCATAAATAGGTGTTTCTTGTAGTACTTCCACCTCAAAGGAAGACTGAATAACTAGAAATCCTATGACATACACAACTTATCTTTTTCTGTCAAACATTTAACTAGTGACCAAAGGCACAGTTGAACTATTTTAGGGCTTTCTTTTTAGTTCCTTTGGTACATGTAACTTCCCCAGTACTGAGAGCTGAAGATCTTTCTGACACCATCATTTAAAGACCATGATTTTAAATGACCATTCACACAGTGAGAGCTGTGTGACTCTTGGTGTGGATAAATGATGGTCCGCTACAGACAAATTTTCACATTTCTAATGCTTTTTTGTCAAATCTTCCCCAAAATTCAGTACAGAAATACCATACAATGGAAACCATATAAGTCATGCAACTGGGTTATTTTTTGGAAGTATAAGGTTTGCTTCTCTGAAGTGGTCTATTTTAGAGATCGTGTTGAGATAGTATTGTACTTCTCAATTTAGCAACTATATGAAAACTTCACAGTGGTGATATCCTATACAGTTCATAAATTCATGGTGAGGACCAGAGATTTTCAGCCTGGAGGAGACCAAAGTAAGAATCAGAATGAATGTTTGCCCATCCTTAGAAACCAGTTAAATTAAGACATCACTTTGAAGCTTGCAAAAAATCTGGTACTGTTACTTTATGCTTTCTGGTTTCCACAAACACAATACTCTGATTTTCTCACAATATTTTTCTCCCAGCCAAAGCTGAGAAATTCTGGGAATCTCATTAGTAATCCTACTGCATTTATTGTGACATGGCTCACCAATTCCCAAGAGGAAGAACATCAGAAAAGCGTTCATATTTTTCTCAACCAGCCTCATTCTGAAGAATATATATTGCTCGTCTTCCTCCATACCAAGCCCTTGTTACTTTCCCAGATCTGATGTTATCTTACTGTTGTACACGTCAGCTGGGGAAGGCAACGCTCATGGTTTTCACAGGGTCACATCATGTCACAGACTGAGTCTGCTCCCACTGAGGCTGTTGGCAAACTTCCATCAAGTGAATGGGGCAGCATCAGCCCATTGCCAAGATAACTGTCCCCTTAAATTTATGGGAAGTTCCTGATCATAAATCACAAGCATCCTTTAAACCGAACAGTTGTTGAGTGCTTAGCTGCACTCAGCTGAATTAAATCAGTAAAATTTAGATCCTCAAATAATGGCAAGAAAACAACATAGCAGAAAATAAAATCTTGCTCATAAGAACTAGGCAACAACTTGCTCTGTCCTTGAGAATTACCTGGGTGATAGGTAAAATGCTGAGGTTGGCTTCTTTTTCTTTTCCCATTGATGACGTAAAAATTCACCTTCACAGCTGTGCGAATGTGCTTGTTACGGTACTCTGGTACTTCTACAAAAAGCATGCTCTGAAACAACGAAAGGTGACAATATAGAATTAGCAACTGAGGCTGACCACAGATTCTGTTATGCATCCAGGCATAAAGGAAGAGAAATCTTCCTATTCATCCCTAATAAAGAAGGGTATAAAAAGAAGAAAGGAAAAAAAGGGCAGATGGTGAAAGACTAGAAGATTTTTGGTACTAAGAAGCTGGTTTCTATGTGCTGTATTCTCTCTGGTACTTGATGTTGTCCTGAACTTAGAGAAAGAAGTCTCAGATACAAATAAAACACACAGAATGGTGATAAATGCGGCAGCACTGTTAGTCACGCTGTGCTTGATAAACAAGTATGTATTGCAGAATTCCCTCTTTTTGTTAGAATAAACTTGATTATTCTATAGGCTTTTTACTTATATGTAGCCAGATCCCGCTTCCATGGAAATTAACAGCTAGTCTCCCATTCTCTTCCACAAGAGCAGGCATCGCCCATGGCAATGTAAGTGCTAGCTCCTAAATGCACTGAACGACTACAGTAAGGTCCCATTAAGCAAAGTGAACAAAGAGGCTCATTCCCTTGAAAGATCAATGTTCATTTTAAATACTATAGTACAAATCCTGTCCTGCAAAGTACAGAGCACCCAAGACTTCCATACAGGCAAAAGGAAGTCAGGACAGCCAGCATCCTGCAGAGGACTGGGCTGATACAATAGAGTCTTCTGCAAGAACACAAAATCTAGCAGTTATTCCATTTGCTGTGGGTTACTGCTAAATGAATAGTTTCTTTTTGCAACACATTTACTGCTGAAGCATTTGACATTTGTTCATCACATCAGTAAGATAGCTGCTCTTTCTGCTTTTGAGACGCTCTTTGAAAACTATCCCTTGAATACAACTTGCTGTCCGAGAAGCCCAAGGAGAGGACATCCAATGTTTTGCATACTTACAGGCTGGCTCTTATCTTTGTCCACTGTTGCCTCCATTTCCCAGATCTGCTGCCCATCTAGAAGAATATCACAATATTAACCACACTTTTTTTTTAAAAAATCATAAAGCTTGCCTTAAAAAAAGGAGACAAATTAAGGGCATCAAGTTAGCAAAGCTCTCAAAATGGACTTAATTGCAAGCACCTTCCCAGTCCTAACCAAAAGCAACAGCATTTAATTTAAACACATCATTGAACACTCCTCTCACCAGGAAAAGGCTTATATACATATTAAAATTACATGTTTATGTAGAAATTAGCTGAACTGAGGAATGAAATATTTAGCACAGGTGCAACATCTGCTTTTTACCAGACTTGATTTCAGCCAGCTTGACTGATGGAGGGCACCAGAAGGTCAGATAACTTGTTAATGGTCCCATTTGGTCAGCAGCTCAGCAAACTTTCTGCTATTTTAAGCTAAGATCACATGGCTCCCCACCAGTGTGGTAAGTGGTGGAACAGGCAAGGAGGTGGAGGAAGGACTAGCTAAAAATCCAGATCTCGTATGGGGTGCACGGAGATGGAAGCAAGCAAACTGAGCCACTTCAGGGCTGGTTTTTAGAGGTGCTGCACAGTGAAACTGGCAGATGCTCTGAATTCTCACGGGAGCGTAGGTTTTTCTAGAAGTAGTTCAACACAGACAGATTCTTACCGTAACTGGGAAACCAGCTATATAGGGTGCTAGATTTCTGTTATGCATGCCCTCTTACTATTTATACTCGTTTCTTATATGTGCAATATGAAACCTCAGCACATGATATCTAGCAATACATCTCCTCTGATCGAGGAACAAGCCCAACATCTCTGACAGTGGATCCGCACCTCTGCATTGCCACCACTGCGGGCTGTGAGGGACCGTCACTGGCAGTCCTGTGTAAAGTCACTGTAAAGCACCAAATATTCACCGTACTCGGTGTAAAAGCATCTCATCGCGTGTGCAACAGCCTCTACCTCTTTACCACTGGAAGTCTTTCTGCTCTTAATTACATCCACGCAGCTCGTCTCCATTCTGAGTTACATAAAATTGTATTTATAAGAGGAAAATAAAATTTGATCCCCTTCTATGGAATACCATCAAAGTAACCCCCATGCTATAAGAGTACATCAGTAGTAACAGAACATTTGTACACAGACTGGGTGCTTCATCTGGCTACAAATATTTCTTAAATCTACTGTCACCCACACTTCCCAGAAACATCTTTTAGCAATGTCTTCCTTACTACCTTTTTTTTTTTAGATTTTAATCTCTACCCCTTTGATTTTTATATTCCACTGAGCCTTTTAGCCAAGCAATTTGCAGAAGAAAAGTATTGATGGGAAAAAAAATTGCCTCATACCTTTCTGAAAGCTTGATTTTAAAATGAATAGGGGACACGTATCCAAACGAACCGACATGACTTGAAATACTGCAGCCGCAAGGCTGGTGTTTGCTTTAGAGAGGGGGAGGCAGCTCCTGGGCGCATTTCTGTGGGGGTTCCCCAGACTGCATGCCCAGGTCTGGCAGGACAGGGGTGGAAGTCTCCTAAAAACAGTCCTTCTCACAGGACTTTTTATTTTTCCCAATTCTTGGAAATTCTGCAAGAGCTGCTTTTGTCCTCTGTTATTTAAGTACTTCTGCTTCTGGCAAAAAGGGAAATGAAAGAGTATTTTTAAATGCATTTTGCATTTTTTCTGTTGTTGTCCTCTTTGTTCTCCGCTCCGCGCAGACAATGAGCTGACAGATGTGCTCGGCTCTCAGGGCAGCCTCTCCCCGAGAGGGACTCGAGCTGCTGCTCCGCGGCCAGGCCAGGCCCGCAGCCCCCGGGAGGGCCCTGCCTGCCCCAGCTCCGCGTCCTTTCAGCCCATGGCTCCCTCCCAGAGTGCCCACTGCACCAGGCAGGACCTCACCTCCCCCAGCACCCTACACCTGAGACACCTCTGCTATGTTTTGGCCCCTAAACATGCATGAGGGAGAGAAGGATTTACCCTGAGTCCGTTGCCAACAGCGTGCCCCTTCCTCTCTCAGGACAGGCCGGCTTCCCAGGGCGTTTTGGCAGGCTGCCTGGCTTGTGGTGGGGCAGGAGTGGGCACACAGCGCTGGCTGGGCCTCCTCACCCCCTCTCCCCGATCCTTCCTGCTGGGGAAGTGGAGGCAACCGAGGAATAGCTGGAAGTCTGGCTCTCTCCGTTGTTTACCTGTGAGGAAGAGCCTCACAGAGGGAGAGAGGGCAGAGAAAGCCCGGGCCTTCCAAATACCTCATGCCACTACTGCCACGGCATACTGGTGCAAAAAGAAAACGCTAAATCATTCTGACTTTTTTCTTTTTTTTTTTTAAGTGTTTCAAGTTCCTCCACAGTGAGTCAGTTGTCTTTTCTACACTAACACATGGATTAGTGACAGACTGCCGGAGCGGAGACGGCCTAAGCAAGCTGTGTAATTAGAGCCGGCAAGGCTCTTGCCTGATTTGCTGTTTAGCCCTCACATCCCAAAGGACCGCTATGCAAAGGAATGGAAAATATTCCATTATTTAACAATACGCATTTGCTTTGACCACTGCTCTGGACTGTTGCAGGTTAAATCTGTACCCCTATTAATGCAGCTAATGCTTCACCCTGGTTGAAATGGTAAACATCTCGGAGAAGGGGAAGCCAGCAAATACCAGGGGTTTAATCCAGCAAATACTAAATGCAGTGTCTGATGACAAGGCAGTGAATACTTAATAGGGGGATTCCTCTTCTAGGTGATCTTTGTGAAAAGAAATCATCATAGTATGTGTTAAGGAACGTCCCAACACCCCCAAAAAAACCCCAAAAGATAAATTTTATCATTCTCTGAGGAGGGAAAAGGAAACAACAAAATATGTCATAAAATAAGAGCTCTGACAGAGACATGCATCAGGAACTGTCTAAGCAACGCAATATGAAGATATCCTGACAACAAGGACAGCCAAGCGGGAATATTTGACATTGGTTTTCCTCCAGGCAGAATGTTTTCATCTTTGTTTCTGTACTGCTAAATTCAAACAGTCTGTGCAGATACAACAGCACTAATTTCACAAAGAAGGTAGAAATCAAAAGGATTTGTTGGTCCAAAAAGCATAAAATAAAGGAGAAACGGGCCTCCAAGTCATCTGCCATATTCAAGAGGCCTGTGAAGCATATGCAACCACAATCACAGTGGATTTGATTTAGTAACTGAGCCACTGAAATTGCACTAAAAGCTAATGAAGCCAACCATAAAAATCAAATGATGTTTAGGCTGAGTCCAAAGTCTGTGAGGATTAAGAGTAAGAACAAGAATAAGCCCAACCAAACAAGAAATAAATGTATTTGGGGTTATCATTCTAATGATGATAGATGCTTCTGTTTGGATATATTCATGCTTGTGGCAGCTAAACAGGTTTCTAACAAATCTCAGCAGCAGCAATCCCTGTTCTTTAAGCACTGTTGAATATAACCACTCTGCAGCTCACTCCCTGACCTTTATGCTTAAATATTATGATGTGGCTCCATCTGTCTCACTGCTTCACTTTTGTAGTTGCGAATGTACCACCTTTAGTTCGAGACAATCAATATTTGCTTTTCCTTTAACCCCTCTGGATACGCACATTATGGTGAGCTTTTGGTAGAAGGATGAGGGAGGCTGTGAATAAAATGAAAAATACAACTACATTCAGAAATCTCTCTCTACTTTAACCTATCCTTTTTGCTGGTATGAAAAGAAATCTTTTGATTATGCACACTCAGAGAGTTAATGGAGAGCAGGAGGACTAAACTGAGAAGTCTAAGGCTCATCTGTAGGACAAGTCGAGCAAATTTTGAACAGAGAAAACTTGCACCAAACTGTCAACGCATTTACCATCTTTAGAATGAGCATAAATGAGAATTTTTTTAGGAGGAAATTAAAGTGGATGTTTGAAGAAAGTCATCAGCAAAAATGGGATTTTTATTGTAAGGATGTGCTAAAAATCATAATGCTGATATGATGGTAGAGCACAGCCCCCAATACACAACATATGTCACAACCTGGGTACTCAGAGGTAGGCCCTTTTCTCCAGTGCCAGTGCTGCAACCCAGGTGGTGCCTGAACACTACAGATGCATTTTGCTTTGAGCAGGAGGTTGGGCTCAATGCCCTCCTGAGGTCCCTTCTGGCTTTAATTACCCTGTAATTCTGTCATGCCACAAACAGAACAAATGACTGGTCCCCTCCGTGCTTGCAAACCGAGAAGATTAAGCCCCAGCTTGACTGATAACTTAATCTAAAGTCTCCAAGTACAGATAGCTGTTTATTGCATATAATTAAACCTGCATTGACAGTGGAGAGTAAGGAAACTGCAAAAGAGCAACAGCATCATTTTTGCTGAAGTGTTGTAAGAGCATGAGCGCACAGATGCAGAGAGCGTGCGCTCTGCAAGTCGCAGTCAGCGCTGGGCTGTCCCGACAGCAATACGTGCCAGCCAGAGCACTGCAAGGATGTCCCAGTACGTGCGTGGATCACACTGGAGCTTGGTGCCAGGTCCATGTGTGTGGTGTGTCTCAAATTCTACCTCCACAATAGGGAATTCAATCCGTGCCTCTGAAAAGAGCAATAGTTCCACTAAAGATGATAAAATATTTTTGGATTTAGACCCTGAGGTCTTACCAGCCATGGCTGCTTCATGCAATATTTTTACTGTTGTGGTTCCCTGCTCATTTAATGGTTTGTCTTAGTTGGCAAGTCTTTAACACCACAGGTCAGTGAAATGTTCAGGAAATAGAGATTTCTGTGCTGCTTCAGGGCTATGAGACTTAGCATTAAACCCTGATGAGAGATCTGATTGTGTCAGCACTCTTTGGAGGAATGAATGAGTTGTTGGAAGAAAGTAATTCTACCCTCTCTAACTCAAAACTGTGATCATACCAAAAGTCTTGCTTCAAACTTTGGGGAAAATCAAAACGTCAGTCTGCATTAGGAACATTTTGGGTGATTCTCTGCAGCCCCTTATAGGGCTTTTTTTAATTAGCCAATTAAAGGTTTTCTGAACCAGTTACAGCCTTTACACATTATTCACGATCCCTTACTCATGACTTTGGGGTCAGTAACTAGCAGAGAAACAAACTTACTGCTTTATTTGAACAAGCATGACTGATGGACTGAGAGGTTCAGGAAATTTTCTTTGCAGTTCTCTCCAGTTGAAGACTAAGTATACTATTGTGCCAATTCTGTATGTGATTCTGTGCCTGCATGTGATTTTATGCTTGAAAATGTACATTGCTTTTCAGTCAAGCATTACACAAATTACTTAATGAACAACCTGTTACCTTTTTCCCAGGCAGCAAACCATGCTAATTCCCCAAAGAAACTGAGACTGGTAGCAAGTGGGACAGCTGCCCCGACTACACATTTCTGCAGAGTTCCCTTTGGGCTTGCAATGAATTGTCCCTATTCACTGTGTTTCTTGGAACGTCTTCCAAAAAAGCACAACGATTATCTCTGTCAGCTTTTATCAGTAGATGATGGGCATCTCTGGAAAACAGTCACGGTTTTTTAGAGCCACCCCAAGAACAAAGTAAACAACAATGAATGCTTTCCAGCAGAACAGACACCACTTCTGGGATGTGGAAACGTTATGGGCAGGGGAACACTCACACAAAGTCTCTGCTGCTCTTTTCGGGGACGAATTCTGATTTCAGCTGGGATGTTATTCTGCTTCATGTCAGTGCAAGGTTGCTCAGTATCTGATCCGAAGCAGTTGTGTCCTTCTAAGTTTTTACCTCAGAATAGTTTTCAAACTTTAGAGCAAACACAGCATGAATGAATTTACAACTCACAAAAGTAGAGCTATTGAATTTTTCACTGAGCTTGATTTCCATGGATTTCTTTTTCTTTCTGAAGCAAGACTGCCCACTGCAGTTAATGAAGCTCTGCCTTCATTTCACTGAGGACATAAGTTTGAGTCACCAAGGCCAAAGATACAAGTCAAGGTCTGGGAGGTAAAAGGCCAATGCATTAGTCATCCGACATCCAGCCCAGCCCCAAATCTGACATTTCGCACAGTGAGAACAAGTCTAGAGGAGATTTCTCCCCATCTATTGATGAGGAATTCAGTTCACGCTAGAATAAAACATAAATACAGTAGTTGAGTAGTGAAGCAGCAGGGGCAGTCTGTCATTCCAGAGCTCTTCCAAATGATTCCTTATGCCAATTCATCAAAATAGATTGGTTGTTTTTTTAAGATTATACGTGTGTTTGTGTGTGTGTGTGTGTGTGTGTGTATAAATTATTAAACAAAAGCTCCTCTCAAAATAAAACCACTGGGAACCTCCATGTAATAAAATGAGTCACACCAGGATGCGATGACTAAGTGGGAGAATAGGGAATTCCACTCCCCATGCCAGCTTTCTACACGATCAATTTTCTGTCAACAGGTGATGGGAGCTTGTCTCTCTGCCTTTTGTTTATTCCAAGAATTATTATTATTTTTTAATATTCTCTTTAAACAATTAAGATTCAAAGCTGAATAATCAGGACCAGGCATACTTCCACTAGGCGCCCCCATAGTAAACAGTGAGCCAGGGAATCCAGGCCAGTAGTGGCTGCCTGTGTTAATAAGGATTTACCAGCTGTAAAATTCCAAAACCTTGTGTCATACGGGGAAACCTTCCAAAACACTGGATTCCACCCTGTCTCGCTGAGTATCTAACAGCTATGGCAACTCCATTTCTGCAGCCACACTCTTTTGCATTTTTGTGTGTGTGATCCTTAGATTTTTTCCTGTTTTGCAGTGTTTTTCTGGGATCCCCAGTTTAATGTTTGACAGTTGCCCCGTGGGATTACAAGAACACCTGGGGCAGGCAGCACATTTCAGCCAGGGGGTAAACCTGTGGGCAGAAAGGTTTGCTGGGTTGTCAGCAGCTATAATAGCAAGGAAAAGCAGAGGTGTCCCATTTACCCTGGAACTTTCTAATGCGCACAGCAAAAAAGGGCAAACTCTAATCCTCCTGATTAATACTTGTTACTCTTCAGTGTTCACAAATGGTGGGATTTGCTGAGACACCTTCCTCTTTTGCTTAGAAAGAACAAACAAAACAAAAACTCCAAGAGAACAAAACCTCCCTGATCCTCCCCAGTTCTGACATGTTTTTGCAGAGAGAACTACCAAGCAGGCCCTGTGCTCCACTTTGCTGACGCCTTACTTCGGTGCACTGCAAGGCATGAGGAGGGGAGATTAGCCTGGAAGGTAATCACCTTTAGCTAATGCAAAAAGCAGGTGGGCCTCCCGACAGAGACAGCTATAATTCATTCCCCCGGTTCATCCCATCGCTCTACAGGTTTAGAGAGGAGAAGATACACATCCAGCTTTAAATGCTGGACTCCAGCCACAGACTGCATGGAGCAGAGAAAGTGTTCTTTCCGAACTATCAAGGAAATAGCAAGATAGCAAATTTATTTCATATACTCTCTGTAGAACCTCACATGTTGCAAACAAATTGAATCATTTAAGATTACAGTACCACTCTCAGTTTTGCTAACTCTATAACTATTCCCAGATATTTGTGCTTTTTTCCTTACCCTTTCCCATTAAAAAAACCCAAGCAATAGTTTGGGTTCTTTTCCCCAGATGCTGGGCTTTTGTCTCAGGTTAAGATGCCTTAAAACCCTACATTGTAATGCATGTTCAGCAGTGGGTTGCGTCTGTGACTGAGTTATGATCCTAGTTCTAAGATATGCCCCGTTCCTCTCAATTCTCCATAACTTAAACCCTCTATTTCAGTTCATTAATTTAGAAATTCAGTGAGAGAACTGGAGCTTAGAGCTTGCATTAAATATTTAAAGTTGTTTACTGGGGTCAGATAGCAAACATCTCTTTTGGATGGATCTGGGGAAAAAATGAAAGTTTTAAAAAAAATTTTTGGTGTCTTTTTTATCTTTAATTTGCCTGAGAAAATTGCATCATTAATTTTGCATCATTAAGTTCAAAGAGATAATTGTTGCAAATAGCTTGCTATTTTTTGCATTCCCTGGGAGTTTTTTGATCATCCATGAAACTGTCAGACTACTAACAGGCATTTAGTTCCCTGTTCAGGGCACAGTGAGAAATTTCAGACTTGCCACAATAGAAGAAGGGAACATTGCTGTAGACAGTCTTATAATTTCCTTTCACATCTCCCACAAAGGACCATGATACTCAGCCCTGGATCCTCACTATCATCAAAACCGATACACAAGCCACCTTCTATTCACATTATACATGCCCTAATGCCATCCCATCACAGTTTTCTGTAGTGAATTGTCCTGGCCAGAAGACTGTTTCATGTTTCAAGTCATTTGGCTGATTTTGAGCAGATGTATATCAACTTATACAATTACAACACATACGGGCTCTAAAAGGCATCTACTGCATAGAAAAGCACTTGCAATAGTGGCTTTACTTATGATAAAATGTGAGCCAGTATGTGCCTCGGGATTCATGGGTCTGGGGCAACACTTACTGTGCACTCAGCCCCCCCAGGAGCTTTGGCTCAAAGTAAAATATCACCCCTCTTAACTCCTTGCTTGTCAAGGCTGCCCCACTCTTCCCGGTGGCCTGGCAGTGGATAGCTGTTCATTGCTCCAGAACTGATTGCTGAGGACTCCCACACCCCTTTAACAAAGGATTTACCCCAGTTCAATGAACTCTCTGGCGGCTTTTCATAAGCAAGTCCCATGCACAAACACCCAGAAGTACTGAGCTCTTGCTGCAGCTGCAGGCCAGAAGGGAGTGATGTAAGAAACTATAAATTCTTAAATTTTTTATATTTTTAAAATCTATTGTGCAATTTGACCATATCTAAATATACCTTTAACAAATCTTCACTCTCCCCAGCTCTAAGTTGTGAATATAAAACCTTCCTAGGGAGCTGTGATTTCCTTTTAACTTTTGCAGGGAGAGGTACAGGAAGATTGATAGCATCATTGGGTCCAACTTATTGTGCTTTACAAACAAGACTTTTCCTAGAAAGTGGAAATTCCAAAACCAGAAAGCGCTGCTGTGCTTATTTGTTAGCTTGTGATGCAGCGGGAATACTAAAAAGTGCAAGTTTGAGAGCAAAATCCCCATGAAGCCTGCTTGTTTGCTTCTAAAAGTGAAAGTAATATGTTCGAAGAAATTAAATTACTTGCCCAGAGCTAAAATAAAGCATGTGTCTGCAATGAGAGAGGTACAAAAGTGCTGGAAATCAGAGAGACACTGTGAAGTAGTACAGATATCATCAGAATAGTTATTATCATTATTGTTATTCCAGAGATAGGCAAGTCATTGCAAGGGCTGTAGATGAATATACTGGGATAAGACAGGTACATGTGGCCATGGGTGCTTCCGAGCACACAAGCCACTGCAGTTAGCATAGCTGGATGTGCAATGAGAGCCCATCTCCTACAGTGATCCCAGACAAGAGCACAACACAAATATATACCCGAGAAGCAGGGAGCCCCCAGCCTCAAAGAGGATGGGCGGAGGCTGGAGGCCTGATGCATACCTCAAGCAGCGTGATACTGCTCCTGCTGTGCAAGAAGGCGTGAATGCTACTGCCATACCTGAAGCAACAAACTCTGTGAATCATATTTCAGATATTTTAGTAAAGCTGCCAGGTATGCTAAAGGGCATACAGGATGGAGCCAGAGGAGGTACAAGATGGAACGAGGGGGAGGGAAGAAGAAAGGCTCATGGGTCTTGGTATCCTGGGCACTAGCACGGGCCCCGTGGTTCGTTTCTGGGGTACAGAGGCAAGTGCCTCCATTCAGGCACAGCATTTTGGGCACCGTGCAGATGAAAGCCTCAACTCGCCACCAACACACTGAACACAATGGCCCTGATCCTGCCCTGTGGTGGGAGGGATTGACAGCAGACATTCAAGTATGTTCAAGCTCACCTGCTCTAGCTATTGGCATCCTAAGAAATCACTGTCATGAAAATATCACCAAGGTGACAGACATGCAGGAACTCAAGGGAAAAAGAAACTAGAACTCCATTGTTTGAATCTAGAGCTGGAAAGGTTTGTTTTTGTCAAATGGACTTTGAGATTCAGAGGCCTTGACAGCTGCATCAGTTCAAAGGGCACAGAGAGCACCACCTCCTCTCTTTACACTGCATGGCCGAATTGAAAGATTTACGGTGGATCTACTCCAAAGATGTACGCTTTCTGTTTGGGTTGTTCCTCCACCACCCACATTGTCCTAGCGATGATTCATGATGTCCATGTGGCCACCATAAGAGTCTGGCAGGGGAAAGCACAGTCCATTTGCACTTTTCTCCCAGAGAAACACGAAACTCCTCTATCACTCACAGCAGAGCAGCAGTAACCAGTACACAAATGGGAGTAAACACAATGCAACCAACAACATCTGACTTGCAAATTATTACATGACAATTAAAACAAATAAAAGGGGGAATTCCAAACCTTTTCTTTTTTTAACTGCACTGTAAAATCTGGACCCAAACCAAACACTAACACCCTTGACCTTTAGCATATTCCAAATCCTTGATAGCCATAAGACTGCTTTTCAAGCTCTCTCTTCCAGATCAAATTTAAAAGAATACGTGCACTTCAAAAATTTCTATCTGTACAATCCGATCTAGTTGCTTCCTCTGACCTATTTTTATTTAGCTGGGCTCAGTTATGTGTCTCTGAGTTCAGATCTTAAAACTCCTTCAGCCAAACTCTGCTTTTGTGTGCTGGACTGACTCTACCGAATTCATGAGTTCCCTGGCTTACAGCAGCTATAGATTACAATCTTTCATCAGGAAGAGATAACCTTAAAAAGAACTCAAAACTATAATGCTTCCATGTTGGTAAACCTTATCATTCATCAAATGAATGCTATTTATGCATCAGCATTTCAAATGCAAGTACTTTATCCCCTCGCTCGCACACAGAGCACTGAGCTCCAGCCCCTTCAGTTCGCTTCCTGCTGCCATTTCCTGTCGCAAGCCTAAAATGAGAGACTTTTACAGACTTCTCATTGGCGAGTTCATTGCAATAGTTTGTAGTTCACGTAATACAACAAGACAGTTATTTTCATAATGACATTCCAGCATAATTTGGGGAATATTATTTATTTTCCAGGTATTTGTAGGGATAAATATACATATCTGTAGTACTGTGTAACAGAGAAGTAAAAACTGTTCATTATTGTTCTTAGAAGCATGTTGTATTTTGGTCACAAATATGAACAGTTCTACGTTTCTCTGCGTTGCTAGTAGTGAGTGAAGAATTGCCTACAAGATCCAGAGGAAACTGAAATCGGTTTTGAGTGTCCACCTGAGGGATAAAACCTAATTTACAATTGTAAGCTCCAACAGCAGTTTCCTCAGTTTTGTAAGGCGCGCCGACTGCCACCTTCTCAGTACCCACTTCATTGCAGACACTGATCCAGACCCCAGATTCAAAGTACACCCAGATTTTGGAGTCTATGAAACAACAGGAGAATATCTCACTGCACAAAGATACCTGCACAAAGGTTTTTGGGGAAAAAAGAGTCTTGCTACTCTCATCTTAAACAAACAAGCCAAGTCAAGGAGCTCTATGGAATACAACATGCCGAAAACTATTAGGTGCTTATCTACACTGCTGCTCTCACCCTTGTCGTTACTACTAGAGCTAAAACTGGTGGCAAAAGTAGGAAATCGAATACCACTTGCTAGCATAGACAAGGCTTGTGAGCTGTTAAAATTAAACTCAAAGAAAACCATGTTTCCCCTGTGAGCTGGTGCATCTTCCTGCCTTCACAAAGGTGCGATTCTTTCACAGGCTCCCCGGGGCAGCATCGCACTCTGGAAGAGGGCACAACAATGACAGGGTCACGGCAGCGATGCACTATCCACCCACCGGGATGTTTATTGTGGCTTACTTTGCTTCTGAGCAGCTTATCAGCGCTTTTTGCAAGGTGCTGTGCAGATCGGATCTGCAGCAAGCGAGCTCCCCAAGGCGAGCGCGGGATCCACCTCCTCCTTCCACCCAGTGACATTTTTAATTGATAAACTGGGCTGCAGAACTGGGCCTTTTTGTTCTGCATTCATGCAGCCTAATGCAACAATGACTAAGCATGGCCATGGTAGTGATAATTAAAATTGTCTACAGTGTATAATGAGGGAAGCTGAAAGTCACAGGTGCAAAGATCCTAATTTTCAGGCAGGCTGGGACACTCATTAACCTCTGACAACCCAAGCACAAAGGCTTAATTCTCCATCTACTGCAGTCAGCCAGAGTCAGATCAGCCCCTGCATGATTTGCATATCCAGCTGAGCTCCTTAACCTTCCTCACCTTAAGATATACCTATTAAAGAAAGCAATTTCCACCCTGAAAGCACTTCAGGGCATATCTGCAAGAGCTATCGCTGCATTATAAAACAGTGTGTGGATACACAGAGAACAAGCTCGCCTTTAGCACAGAGCAGAGTCCCCCAGATAACCCACTGCAAACTACACAGACTTCTGATTCAGACCAAAGATTTGTCTCTGGGCCTCCCATCCTCTAAATTCCCCCTCTGCCAACCATTTATTCAAAGTCCAGCAGACTGAGACTGCCTGCAGAGGCTGAGGGGCGGCGGGGGAGGCAGGATATGGAACACCAGCATGCAAATCCCTGCTTCAGAGCGGGCACTGCCGCTGGGATAAGTCATGCCTCTCCGCTACCAGGAGGTAAAAAAAGAAGGAAAAAAAAAAAAAAGCAGTTTCCCCAGCAGTGAAGAAAAGCTTTAGATTTAGTGTGGAAAATGTTGTTGTTCTTTTTACTTTCTAACATCTATTGCAGCCAGAGCCTTCTCTGCTCTTATATGGAAATAGGGGCAGGGCGTTTTGGATGTTTCCTCGAAATGGCATTAAGAGCTCCCTCCTTTTAGTGTATCATCTCCTTTAGTTACTGCAAAACATTCTTGGGACAGGTACCGTCGCAGGCTGCCAAGCATGTTCCCATGCACCTTCACAATTTGCTGACATTGACGGAACAGTGGTAGCACAGTGGGAAGGAATTAATACACGGGCTTAAAAGGAAATACAGGGTGCCAAGAAAATTGCTCTGACGGCACGGGCTCATCTAAACCTTCACAGTTCAGAGGCCCAGAGCCTTTCATTCTTGCTGTAAAATAGCATGGCTTGCTGGTGGTGTGGGAAGAAACTGGGACCCACAGCATGCTTTCCCCCCGCCGCCATGTCACCAGCTGATGCCCACATACATTAATTTTTGCCTTGATTCTTACTTTTTGCTAAAGGTTTTACTCCATAACTCATGCACACGCTGTTCACTTGGGCGATTCAACCTCTTAAATCCCTTGCGAGTCACTGGATATATCGCTTAAGCTGCCTCTACCTTAGTTTACTAACAGAAAACTTAGGAGTAACATGTTTCTTAACAGCACAAAGGGACTGCAAAGTTTACATGAAACAGGCTGCTGCTCTTTCGTATTGCATAGTCCTTTGTCTTGCTGAAATCAACAGGAGTAAAGGAGGGCAGAGTCTGGCCCTTCATATTTGCAAAGTGCTTTTTTGATCCCTGGACATTGTTATTATCCTTGCAGAGCACATTATTTAGAATACAAAAGTCAAGCCTAATGAAGGATAAGTTAAACAAGTCCAGACCATTTACAAAGAAACAAATGTCCATTTGCAAAAGCCTTAGAAAATCCAATAAAATACACATACTGCTTAGTGAGGTGAGATGAAATGCCTGCATGCGTATGATATTAGAAAAGAAACAATTCAGCTCTGAAAAAACAGGTAACTAACTACAGCGGGATGCATTTGTTTGCGTTTCCTCCTGTAAACAAGAAAACCTGGATTTCTGCTGCCCACCTTAACCATTAGATCATGCTAAGCATATTTTCTGGGGTCGGGTATTCTTTGAGTTAGAAATCAAGTGATGTTTATTATAGCATGCCATTATGAAAACACAATACAAAGAGCTCAGCAAAGGCAGTAAAGGTGATGCTAGGCAACTAAATAACTCCCAGTAACGATTCTTTATTCCTATCATTTATATTCATCCAACACCAGCCAAGGCTTGGGAGCACCTTGTACTGGCTCTGTGCAAGTTGAACAAATAAGTAGGCAAGATGAAAAGAGAAGAGAGAGAATTTACAATCTGCCACTCATTCCCCCTTCGCGGTTGCTCAAGAGCTAGTAAGATTATCTGAAAACTTTGGCAAAACATGTTGGGAAAAAAGTAGCATTGGGCTGTAACAGGGGACTTTTCTCTTTGAATTGAATTTGATCTGTTTTGCTACAGTCTGAGCCTGCCTTTTGTGGATTCCTCTCTCGAGGACCCACTTGGGTCCAGTTGTATACGGCTATGCAGGGAAAGCTGGTGACTGCCCGCTCGGACAGCAGGACAGATGCATGTGTATGCACAGGCTTAGGTGGCTGCATGATTTAAACTTAAACTGATGCCTCAGCGTGTAATGGTAACGCTGGCGAGATGCAAACCTGCACGCAATGGAGCCGGGCAAATTTCAATGCTATGTTTCAGGAATATGTGGTGAAGTTAGAGACAAATCTCCTTCAGAGAGCAAAGCAGCTTAAAACTGTTTTTTCTAAGAAGCAATACGGAAAATATCAATGTAAAAATATCTGAAAAAAATATGGAAGATGAAGTGATATATTATTGTAACTCAACATGTGTATAAAAATAATTTTACTTTGATATAAAAATACACATTATGCACATTTTTCCTCAAAGACTTCTAAAGGGAAGAGAATGCAGCCTTTGCCTGTAGTTCACGTCAATAAAAAAATGTTCATTTCAATTATGATTTCTACAGCAACGTTCACTAAACATGAGACTGAACGAGCATAGAGGAACATGCAATGGTCATCCCATTTCTTTGATAACGTATCCTGTTCCTGCTGATTCCCAGTGTCTATATTCTTGTGAACCTTCCCCATGACATGGCTTTGATTTACTCTTTAACAGTGCCTGAAAGGCCATTAATGCAAATATTTGCTCAGGCTAATTTTACACACATGGTTAAGTCAAGCGATTTGGTTTTACTTACATGAACTTGAATGGGATTACTCACTTGAGTAGAGTTACTCATAAGCACAAATCTTAGGATGAGACCATAAGACACAACAGCACTACAGATTTGCCTTATCCCATTAGGGACAGTTAGAAAAAAACTGCCTTACCTGATGTTTTCTCTGTGAACACCACCTTGGACTCTGCTGTGAAATTTTGTCCAGTCAGGATCATCTGTTGTCCTCCATAAACGAGGCAGCTATCAATATCTTGTCTTTCAACCATTGGAAGTTCATGAGCAGACCTTTGGGCTGTGGACAAATTGCAGACATGAATGAAACCAACTCTGTTTTACCAGGACTTTCCAAATCTTCCCAGAACTATCCACAGATCGATCTTGTCATCGTTACCATCCGTTGACTGCCAAAGCAGCTTCTCCAGGGTGCTAAATTTAGGTTTGAGAGGGAAAAATAAACTTACTCAAGGCATTTTATTTGGAAACATTCAGGAGCTGGCTGCAGCGTTTCAGCTGTGCTGGCCTTACTCCTTGTCCTTGAGAAAGGACAGCTTGGATGAATGAGCTGGAACTTGCCCATCTCTGTTTCCAAATAAATGGCCAAATTTTCAAGTGCAGGCACACTACAGTCCTGGAGCCCAAAAATTCCACCTGCAGAGAGGATTCCACTGAATAACACTGAATTCCTTCAGAAAAAAAAATAAAAATAAACCTCTTCTACAAAAGCCCACCGCCTCCTACAGAAAAGGGACTATGCTGGGCCTGGAACAGTCCATTTGCCAACAAAAGCACTGTCTCCATGTGCGGGCACCGAGACTTGTGCACGCAACAACAGGGGCAATCACAAAGCCGCCTTCGCGTCGGCAAGCAGGAGGGGTCACACTGGGACTCTGCTGCAGCCTGGGCTTTTTGCAAGCGTGCTTTGCAGAGGCCTGAACGTCTGAGAAGCAGGGCTCTGTGTGGCAGACTGAGTTTGCTTATAAAAGCCAAGGAAGGAAAAGGTAGGGTGGAATCCACATGGGCAAGTACGTGACCAAGGATTTCTAAGGCCTTTACTGTTCTTGGCCACGAACTTGGAGCGTGACTTTGGCAAGTTATTGTCTCTTTTCCCAGCCAGAAAACCAGGATAGCACCATCTCTCCACCTACTTTCCTCTCATCCCATTAAAACAGCCATTTGCATGGTCAGAAAAGCTTCAGAGAATCCTGGTCACCATCCCTGCAAGCCCATTCCAACTGTTGCTAACAAGCGGCAGGAGCCGAAGAAAGTAAAGATGCGAGAATTGTTCCCGACAACACAGACAGCTGGAAACTATCATGAGCTTCCCTGTGACCAGACCAGGTGGGCAGCAGTTTGGATCTCGTGAACTGCGAGTTCATGACCTGCACTCAAACTCCTCCAGATTCATCCACCCCAACTGGAAAGGCCTCTAGAGGATGCCGCTCATCTATTTAACAGCTGCCTTGGCTGGATTTTAACTTTCTCTGACAAAGAGCCTGCTCCCAAGAGACCCTGAGCACTTGTGTCTTCCCTTCACTGAACACCGTTGGCTGCTGAGCCAAAAATAAGGAAGTGTTATCCTCTGTGTTCAGCGCTGGGTCTCTACTCGCACACAGGCAAGGCTGTGCTTTCTGTGACCTGGTCCCAGCACCCTTTTACTGCTGTGCAACCTTCAGAAAGCCGAAAACCCAGGAGCTCTTGGCTGCAGTGAGAGCTGTACAAATTCTCTCACCACATGAAGAAAATGCTAGAATATTTGGTGGGAAAGTGGAAGTGTTAAACCTTTCAGACAGGTGTCTGTAGAGGAGGGGCGCAACTTTTCTAGCAAGGACAAACTCAGCTGAACCCTTTCTGCCAGTAATGACACAGAGTTTTTGCTCTGGTTAAAAATATTGATCATTCAATATTTATAACTTTCTTGTGCCATTTGAGAGGCATTTTAAAAAAATCTATTTAAAACAACCTTATGACTCATTGTTCCCTTCAACTATACAACAACAGCTGGGCTAACATACTGCCAATTAAGAATATATATTCAGATTATTTTCACAGAAGCTACTAATTTCTTTCACATGGCTGTATGATTAATTCCCTTCCCTAAATACTCAAATTTTTGATGAGTTCATAATTGGATTTATCACAAAGACAGATTTGTAACCTCAAAGGCTTAAGAGTAAATAGCAATCATCAAAAACATGTCTACAATAGTCAAGAGATAATGTATTTAAGCTTTGCCCTGGACACTGTTTATTCCTATTCAATCCCCAAATTTCACTTCCAAAGCATCCCAAATCATCAAAATTCCAGATTAACCTACGTCTCCTACAGATTTCAGTGTGTTAGTAGAGAGCTTTGTACCTGACATCCCACAGTTCAGTGGTTCTCAAGGCTTTTTCAGGACGAGGAAGGACAAATTTTAGCCTGGAAATAACCGTCTGACTCATCTTAATTACATTTGGATCTCGGCAAGTTGGAAATCGCTGCTGAAGACCAAGTCTCTGTCCAACTTCCATAGAGCGCAGTGTTTGTGTACGCCGCGACCTACCAGGGAGCCGGGGAGGACAGCCGGTTCACCAGGAATGTGCATCCCGGCTCTTAGGAAATGCCAAAAACCCTTTTGCCATCCTCAGCTGAGCTGGGGTGGCCTCAGCAGCGCTGGCTGGAAGCCTGTGATGAGCAGAGATGTTCTGCAGGTACCCCGATGCAGGTCCGCGCTGCCACGGCCCCACAGCCAGCAGCAGCCAGGCTGATGCAGAGCTATGTTCTGGCATGGCTACAGCACGAGCAAGCTACAAGCATCTCCAAAACAGCTTTCGCCCTGACCCAGACATGATCACGCCTGTAGGTGTACAAAACCCATGTGTGCTTTATATGTGCAGCAGAGTAATACCATCTGGAAGCTTTTCAGCTGAGTTTCTCAATGCAGATATCGTGCTAAAGGGAAAGGTGGAGGAATACAAGTACCTACTGAGTGCCGGGTTTCCTCTGCCCCATTTTGCCTGCACTCTTCTCCTCCCACTATGTGGTTTCCAAACCCTTTTCTAAAAAAACCCACTTTTCATTTTCCAATGCAAATCTTTTTTTTTTACCCAGGCCTGTAAGAAGGTTTTACCCCACTCCCCATTTCCACCAGTAATGAGGCTCAAGGTTCAGTGTGGAGCTGCCTCAATAGGATTACTTTTTTTTCCTCTGCAAGAAATATTAATTGCCAATAAATCCCCTTCCTCTAAGGCTCATGATGGGTGGACTGCATGCAATAATTTCACACTATTCCTTTTCTTCCCCCAGGGGTTGGCACTTCATAAAGTGACCTACAGCTACTGGAGTTTATGAGCTTTGAATAAACAAAACTCTGTTGATTTAACCAGTTGGGGTGTTTACTTTCAATAGCAACAGTTACTGACATAAGGCAGCAAAGCAAATGCTACAGAAATACTCACACTTGGCCTGAAGCAGTGTGTCAACCTATTAACAGGGGACGTTATTTTTCTATTTTATTTGACTGTCTGCAAATCAAGATGTCATGGATGCATGGTGCCAAGAAATACAATGCACACAGCGACACAAGAGAGAAAGGGAGCTGCTGTCTCGGAGCGCTGCACCACCTCCAGTGAGCCTCAGCCTGGGAGGGAAGCAGCCCCTCTGCTGCCTCCCCTGCCCGCGCCGCTCGGCAGGCCTGCTGCTGCCCACAGCCCACCCAGGCTCACGTGCACCCGCTGCAGGGGCACAGGGTGCTTCTCGGGGGGTGAGCCTTTATCCCCTTCCCTATGCCAGCAGGTGGAGGAAAGGGGCCGGCAGGCTGAATGCTTCACAGGGGATGCACAAGCCTGGAGGCTGACTGAAAGGAAGTGTACCAAGGCAGGGCGAAGATGTTTCTTGCTTCCTCACTTGCCTGCAGCATCCATAACTGTTCCTTTTTCAGCAGAGAGGCTATTTGGTTTCTAGGAGAAAAAAGGGATATTTTGAGACAACTGATTACCTGGATAAGTCTGTTGCGGCTCCAAATCTCCCCCAGGAGAGTGCTGCCCATTGCTGCTAGCAGGTTCCAAGTGACAACCTCAGTTGTATTCCCTAACGGGCTCCTTAGGTGATCCCAGCTCCACCTGAGAGCCCCTTTCCCTCCGCATCTCCCAGCTCTCCCCATCAGCACTCCTCCTGCACGTATCTCCTGGGACGAGCAGTTCTAGCCCAGCCTGAGCATCGTGTTTCTTTCCACCGGCTTGGAAGCCTTCCAAGCACTGCCTTGTCTTGCCCAAAAGCTGACTAGTTTTATGAGGAGTCTTAACTGAAGCTAAACGTCTCTTAACAGCCTCTGGAGAGGAACCGTCTCTGCAATCTCTCTCCCTGCATGTGCAATAAGAGTAAGGGCTGGATCAGGTAATGTAGGCAAAGCAAAAACACTAATGTGATCTGCCTCTCGTGAGGAACAGGCTTGTGAACTCTGTGCAGAGCAGCACGGGTCTGACCATCACTTCCAGAGCGAAGATACCCTACAGCCTCCGTGTATCAGCACACTATCTGAGTGCCGCCTTCTGCAGAGTGGCTGGAGGCCTCCATGCAAACTTCTGCATAAACAGAGGCCAAAGAATAGCTGCTAGAGTGAAATCTGCCCCATGCCATCTTTCTGCTGCCTGCAACACCGGATCCAGAACTTAGGTTTACCTGTTGTCCCTGTTACCAGTTCAGGAGAGATCTTGTCCTGGGCAATCACAAGGAGCAGGATTGAGGCTCACCTGCAGCTAGTGTCATCTCTAATTATCTCTAACTGCCATCACAAGCCAAGTAAACCAAAAAATGTGGCTACTTAAAAGAGGTGGGGTCATGACCTGCTCCCCCAGTGCAGCAGTCTCCCCAGGCCAAATGTCCAGGTCCCTCTTTGGACCACCCCCCATCCTTACCCTGCCCAGGGCAGCCCCAGCTCATCCCAGCTTGCTGGAAGCCTTCAAGCCGTGACTCACCACTCCTGACATGTCTTTTCAAACCCCCAAAGGCTCTTGGCTCCAGCCACTGATTTCTGTTGGATTTGAGAAGAGCAGATAGAGCTGGGTGTCTGATGCTAAAAAAAAAATCCCGAACCCTGGAAGCAATAGCAGAGGCATAATTTGTTGTGGGATTAATTCTTCCACCTCAGTGCAAACCTTAATGAGCCAAAGTCAGTATCTCATTCCTCCTGTGACACTGTGTTTATTTACAACAAGCTGCCTGCCTGAGGCAGGATTGATAGGAGCAGAGCTCCTGTGTGCAATGCTTATCCAACGTATTAATGTCCTGAGACTTTGATCTCATCCATCACACACTGAAGCACCCTGAGCTCTCTGGTGGGAGGAGAGGCAAAGGCTGGGGAGCTGCAGTATGGGAGCCAGGGGAGGACCAAGGACAGGAGACATCTCTAGCAGGCAGGTAGACATCAGTAAGGCACCCTAGAGAGCAGCAATCTTCTAATCGGAGGGATGGGATGAATTAGGAGTATGGGGCAGTGGAAGGCTTAAGTGAGAATCAAGTAAATAAAGCAAATTTCCAACCCTCGTAATTAGATGGGAAACCTTCAAAATGTGATCCAAACGCTATGAAAAGAAGAACCCAGTATGAATGACAACAGCTTCCAATTTGTTGCCAGCAAGACTTAATCAGCAGTTTGTGCAGAGCCATCCAAGAAAAAAGCACCAAAAACAGAGGGCTTGTCTCCACCTCCTTCCCTGCACATAATTCATTTTATGATGTCCTTGTGAAGCAGGGGTGACAAGCACTGATGGCAGCAGTGTCAGATAAGTATGATACTTTCTATGAACTGCAGCCAGCTCACCAAACCAGCGTGTGATTAATGACAGGAAAACCATGGCCTTGGTTCACTTCTCTGTCAATCATCTCTGTGGGTATGCACAGCATTTCCCTTTAATCCCTTGTGGAGGAGATCTGCTGAGCTTAATTTATGCTCAGAAATCCATGCTCTGCGTAATACGCTGGGGCACTTGCTTTTACCAACAGCAGTATTGCAAAGACAAAAAGTAAACAGGAGTTTATCCTCATAGCAAGGCTTGCAGCCTGCAAAAAGGGCAGGCATTTTCCTTCTGTCTGACTCAGACTTTCCAGACTGAAATCTTTTGGTTGCACATTAGAAGTGGCAAATGTTGTCAGAATTAACTTTTAAATTCTGTGCTTTAGGAGAGAGACAAATTTTACTTTAGAATTGTGTCAGCTGTTTTTATGGCAAACTATGTGACTGTCTTGAAGTTGAAATGAAAGGGGTGAAAAATTCCTTTAATTCAACTGCTACTCTCGTAATAATCGTAGTTATGGTTAAACTTGCAAATGGGTATCTCCCAAGTGCAAAGAGACGATTCATTTCTGCTTTTTTATCTCAATAAACTAGGACTCCTTCTTGCCTGCCATTGTATTCCAACCAGCACAGCTCCCGCCCAAGGAAAAGCGCTCGCTGGTTTGCCAAGACAACATTCTTTTACATGACTAGCTCTTTCCTCTGTAGTTATGAATGTGTCACATATCATAGGCTCAGATTGTCTAATATTATGGGAAAATCTACTAGAAGGAGAGAAAAATAAAGGAAACTTCCAGGGAAATTGATTAAAGGGAAATAAGATATTTGACCCAATTTAGTGGAACAAAATACGGTCAATAATAGAAACTATTTAAATTCCTCAGATGGACACACAGTTCTTTAGTAATAAGTTTTGTTTGTTTTGTTTTTTACCACCTCGGAATATCTATTATAAGCACAGGATTTTGGACTCCTCCTCTCGTGCCAAGTGCGATCGTTTGCATTTCAAGGGCTTCATGAGCACAGCTTAGTATCAGCAAACATGGATTATATGAAACAAGAACCGTGAGACACTTTGGGAAGGTTTAACCAGGATGCATTAGCATAAAAACTGACACAGTGTGGATGATACTCCTAAGCCTTACACTCACATCTCGCAGACGCCTGCATAAAGCCGTTTTTGGTTGCTGACAGCATGGAGTAAAACAAGCTGCCTCACAGGTGCTTATGTGGCTGCTCTGAACTCCCTTCAATACTGCTCCTCCGCTCCATGGATGCTTCAGCTAAGGAGTAGAAACACAACTCCAGAGATCAATCAATCACCAAGAAATGAGTTTCAGCTCATAGTGGAAGGTAAATCAAAGCAAATGAATAGAACTAATGTTACAGAAATTGTCTTAAAGGTTTCAAAATAATGATCAGGTCTGCAAATACCAAAGCCCTCCATGGGTGATTCACCAAGTGGCTTGTTGTTATTAGGGCTGTATTTGAAGGGACAAGTTAACTCAGTAACCCTTCACGCATGCGATTTCACCACCTTCTGTGATAGCAGCTCTGTGATAGCCTTGCCTGGCCCCGTGAGAGCTCACCTACATGAGCTGGTCTATGCCTTTGCCTAAAGCACAGACCTGCACAAGCAGGACAGACGTTCGGGCATGCACAACTGCAGTACGACTTAACGGCACCGAGGTGTGCGGAAGTGCGCAGGCAGGCAGCCGGGCCAAGCAGCACGCTGCTGCATGGACCCATCGGCTGTGGATCCCGGAGACATCTCACATAGCGCCTGTGGGGCTTGCTGCCATTTCATGGACTCAGCATGGAGAAACACCCAGGAGAAGGGATTTTTCTCACCTTTCCAGCACCACGCCTATAAGACAGTGGCTTTTTATCCCTAAGTGATGGCCTGTTGCTACAATTCTCAGAGGGCTTTCAAATGCCTTTGCCTCCTCGGTGATTTCAGAACGAATCAACAGGCAACAGGAGAAAAAAGCTGCAAGCTGCTGAATGTGCAGGCTTGTCTGGATATGAGGTCCATTTTAAGGCATAACTGATCATTTAACAACATATCACCTCCTTGGTCCTCCCACACAGCTGCCTGGGGAGGAACTTGCTCCGGATGATGCTTTGAACCTGTGAAATCCCCTCCTAAAACCTGTCAAGTGCTGAATGTGACACAGATGAGGTGGAACCAAATCGCCCCGTGAAAAGCAGATACTTCACAGTTCTTGCTTCATTGCAGCTAATGATCTGCTGACACCGGTGGGAGTTTTTAGCCGGGATCGGCTTCTGCTGAGGAGAGCACTCAGATATTCTGTTGGTAGCAACAGTGCTCTCCAGGGAACCCCACTGGTAAGGAAACAGCCAGTTATCTTAAAGCTGCTACTTAATAAGGCTTTCCCGGAGGGATATTATTCACAGCTACCAGACAGGAGAGATCTTACAGGAGAGTCCCTGAGGATAAGGGTTCCCAGGTGGCCATGTCAAAAAAAATGAAAAGCAAACAAAGGAAAAAAAAAGAGAATCCCAGCAGCACACGAAGCTGGGACGTGGGACACAAGGAGAAAATGTCACGGAGCCCCAGCATGGCCCTTCTTGGCAGGTCACCTGAGCTTACATGAGGCTATGAGCTCTGCAACATGTGCAGATAGTCTGGGAGAAACTGAGATTATCATCTCTAGTGTGATTTAGCCTGCATTACTAATGCTGGCTGAACCAACTAATGTTTTTAACCATCTTCCCAGAACTGGGCTGAGATCAGGAAGTGCTACTGAAATGCAAAAACATTGCTAAATATGCAACATACGTTCTAAGTGGAAGAGGCTTATTACTCCAGATCTCTTTATACTCTATTTCCATGAGTTCAGAAGAGCAGTCCTTAACATTATCTCTCCAAATTGCCAGTACATCCACTATTCCAAAAATAAAACTTTTTTTTTTCTTGGGGAACAAATATATTTTTTTCTTGTAGGACCTTTGCTGTCCAGCCAACAGCCAACATTTTCATATTTTAATTATAAAAAACATAAAAACTTATACTGGTATCTCCACTCTTGGCTTTTTTATGCCCCTAAGACTCATCAGGCAAACACATATCTCTTTATACTCTATTTCCATGAGTTCAGAAGAGCAGTCCTTAACATTATCTCTCCAAATTGCCAGTACATCCACTATTCCAAAAATAAAACTTTTTTTTTTCTTGGGGAACAAATATATTTTTTTCTTGTAGGACCTTTGCTGTCTGCTATGCAGCCAACATTTTCATATTTTAATTATAAAAAACATAAAAATAAGCCACTTATACTGGTATCTCCACTCTTGGCTTTTTTATGCCCCTAAGACTCATCAGAGCAAACACATCTCAGTATAAATGCCTAAACATCTTAAACAAGCCATTGCAAATAGCAGTCATTGCACAGGCAAATTAGGTGTACGCATACAATTCGGAAAAATGTGATCTTATTCTGTAAACCATGACCAGATTTCTGCTTGAACACTCTTTGATGATGGGCACAAATACAATCTGCAATTGTGGAAGGGTCTTAGAAATGCCTGGCTAACTCATATTTGCTTTTCCTGTAGGAGAATTTGAATAAGTGGGGTGTGATCTGCGGGGCTCCCTGCATGACCCGGGGACCATCCACCCCCTGCTCTGGGCTCGTGCTGTTTTTCGGTACAGTGGATGTACGAGTTACACCTGGAGTTTCCCTACCCGAGTAGTTCCCCATTGCAGGCAGGAATGGGCTGTTTTCACTCAGAAAAGAAGTTGGAGGAGAAGCCAGGTGGTCCTTTGCCGCAATTCCCTTCCTATCCACAGAAGCTGCAGTTTGCTGAATGTTTCCTTTAGCAAATGGGCCTTTGTTTCAGCAGGGACACGTTTGGGGTGGAGGCCACTATTGTTTCAGCCATCTGGTCCCATAAAGGATCATAACCGTTTCCTATGGAGAAAGGTGATGGCTACTCCCACTATTCTCCCTTCTCCATCACGGTGCCAGGAGACTTCACTCAGCTGCTAAAATGCTCTGACAGTTGGTATCTTCTCATAAACATTGCCAAGAGATCACACGTACCCTTCATCCTCTCCTTAGCCTTGCCTTGTTTATTCATTTCTACTGTTTTTTAGAAAGCTGCCATCAATATTCACTAGCCACAATTTCTCTTGATTTCCCATCCAAAATCGGCTCCTCTCTTATTCTAAGCAGTTGTTATCTAAGTAAAGCCTGCATCTCAATAAATAAACTCACACATGAGAAACTCTTCAATGACTTTCTTCACATGACTTATGGCAAGACAGGTTCTGCTAAAGGGGTGAGTCATTCAGCAAAGGGAGAGGAAAACTGTTCACTATGTATTTGTGAAATCCCCAAACCACTGAAAAGGCACCATTTACCAACAAAAAGCATCACAGGATGCACATGAACGAGCAAAGTGGGTGGAGCCCTTCCAGAAATGACTGCAACACGGGAGGCACCTTGTCGGAGGTGCCTCTTTCTCAGGATCCAGCACGTTAAAATGAGTGGGAGGTGCAGGCTTCTCAGCTTACATGCTTGTAGGATTTGCCCCCCAGAAATCAAACCCGCAAGTTTTCTTCTGTCCCTCAGGGGAATACCAGAACAACCTGGGCTTTCCCTGCTTCAGCTGCAGCCTCCTGAGCTGCACGCCCCTTAGCATCGACATCTAGAAAAAACAATAACCAGGATGCGCGCAAGCCTCAAAATCAAACCTGTTTTTCCATTTCAGTTGTGTTCCTGCCACAGCTCAGATCAGAGGACTGCAGTCACTCCTTCGGCAGACGGGACTGGCCACAGTCCTAGGATTTGGCCCAGGTTTGAATTCAAAACCTCCAACCACCTGCCAGCTTGTGGATAACAAGTTCTGGTTGTGCATCCACTCAAAATAAAACCACTCCCAGGAAGGCAGGCAGCTTGCACACGCATGCACAAACAGGGAGAATGTATATACGCCCCTATAAACACACCCACACTAGCTCCCTGCTCCCAGAAAAGACCTGCTAGCCAGAAAGATCCAGCAGCAACACACTAATAAAATTTGCAAAAGCCCGAAAGTCCCTCGCTGTCCTCACAAGCTCTAAGCACCATGAAGAGCCATCTGCTGCCAAAGCTTGTTTCAGGAAAAGGAGTGCATATAGGTAAGAGCCGCAGGTCACTCAAACAGTGGCAGAGACCCAGGCAGCGCAGGAAGAGCAGAGCACCTTGCATTTGCCTATCTGAGCACATCGGGTTTTTTCCCCTCAGTGCTAACCTGGAGCAGAGGGACAAGACGATCGTTGTTGCAAAAGACGGAGAAGGAGCAAACCTCAGGGGGTACTTACAGCATTCAATGGGGTTCGATGCTGCTTGCAGAGAAATGATCCTGCCATTGGACTCGGGGATGTGCACACGGAAGACGAGCCGGACACGGGTGTTCTTCCTGCCGATGTCCGTCTCTCCCTTGCGCAGCTCTATGTCTGCATTTCTCAGCTTCAAAATCCCCGCGCAGTCAATGCTGCCAAACACACACGCCATTTAGCTTAACATTTCTGCTGTCAAACAGCTTGGAAATAGGTGACAGGCAAGAGGATTAAGCTGTTTTGCTTTGATCTCCAGGTTAAGAGCAGCTCCAAATACTTGTTCTGCTTAGGATCTAGATACTGCCATTTCAGCAGTTACAGGGGAAGAAATCCCAGACACGCAGCGAGCGAGGGATGCTGCTGGACCCCTTCTTGAAGAGTCTGGGCTCGGTGGCACAGCGTGTCCCACACACGTCCCAACCGAGGGCAAGGTGTGGCCTTAACTCTGGGGACAGCCAAAGCCACTCTCCAAACATTATAACCCACACACGCCATTTAGCTTAACATTTCTGCTGTCAAACAGCTTGGAAATAGGTGACAGGCAAGAGGATTAAGCTGTTTTGCTTTGATCTCCAGGTTAAGAGCAGCTCCAAATACTTGTTCTGCTTAGGATCTAGATATTGCCATTTCAGCAGTTACAGGGGAAGAAATCCCAGACACGCAGCGAGCGAGGGATGCTGCTGGACCCCTTCTTGAAGAGTCTGGGCTCGGTGGCACAGCGTGTCCCACACACGTCCCAACCGAGGGCAAGGTGTGCCTTAACTCTGGGGACAGCCAAAGCCACTCTCCAAACATTATAACCCTGAGTCTTATTTCCCTCCTGTGCTAAGCACAAGAGTGCACATGGCAGTGCCCGCCCTGGCCCCCCGGGGCAGGGAGAGTGAACCAGAACAAGAAGTCCACACTGGGGCAGGCAATAAGCTGAGCCTGTGCCGGAGCCCTCTGTGAGCTAGAGAGCATTAAAGCCTCCACCGCCAGCTCTCCAAACAGCTCAGTGCCCAGAGACTGCACAGCAGCTATTGCCTGCATGTGGGCAAATTAGTTCAGCTCCGCGGGGCATCACAGCAATTGAACCAGCTAATTGCATGCACAGTCCAGGCACATTTTCCCCACAGTTTGTACGGGCAAGCATTGAATTCAACTCCAAAGCAGGACCCAAACTGTTCTCCCCTCCTTTTGGACAAGGTAGGTGCTTCTGCTAGAACTGGGCTCTCCAGTCCTGGCCCAGGTCACCATGTCATCCTCCAAAGCCCTGGGATGTTGTTCCCAGCCAAGGCAATAGCCTGGCAGTGCAGAAAACGGTTCTCTGCTCCCATTCACTGTGTCCCTGCACAAAGGGAGGATGTAGGGAGCAGGATGGGGCTGAACAGCAATGAAAGGATTAGGATTGCTTAAACCAGCATTGCAACTTAATATTGGTGTAAGTGCAGGTTAACTTCTTAAGAGTCCAGCGTAACCTAGCAAACATGCCTATCTACATTAAGAGAATGTGCCAATTAATATTTACAAAATCTGAAATCTTCAGCTCAGCAATAGTCCTCGGAGGGTGAACTGTTATTAGACAGACACTGCCAATGCATTTTGATAACATTTTTAAAGACATACCATTTTTCTTCTTTTGATATGAATTAAAATCATATTTTGGGAGGCATAAACCCCAAGGTGTTTCCTACACCCACACTGTTCCTTGCCATTGCATGTGTGCAGGGGTTTATTACTCTAGGGTTACTCATTAGGAACAGACAGTCATGTTCCATTCAGCACTTGGCTGCTTAAGTTTGAGATGTGGACTTTTATTTACCTCCTTGGGTGCAGAGGGAAGGAGAGGCTTGACAGAAAGGGAGGAATGAGGTATATTTTCTGAAAAAAGATATATAAAGAAAGAATGTGGATTTTGCGATGGAGTAGGGGGGCTTAAAAACATAGCTGCTCTGCCAATTTTGTCAGTATCCTCTGAAGGATTGAGATACAGCTCTTCCCTCTGCAGAGCAATCACTCTCATGCTGCCTGGCACACATTTAAGCCTGAAGTTTCAGACTGGTGCCCACTTCATCTCTCTGCCTCCATAAAACTGGAACGAGTAATACAGAAAAGATGTGTCTGTACTTGCTTTTCTGTTAACCTATTACAAGAGAGTGCAATTTCATGGCCAGAGCACTTGGCTGAGTTCAGGGGAGATGCTTTCTATTCCATTAAATGTTGTAAAATGAACCATACACCTTCCCTCCGCTGTCTACTGCTCCTTGCTTCTCATTGCATCACTGCACCATAAGGACTTGAGATTCGAGTCTTGTTTTCCTTAGTGCCCTACAAAACCATTCTGACTTTGAAGATGACAGATGATTACAATATAGTCACCGTGGCAATTGGGGTAAAGAGCAAAAATGCCCGCACAGTCAGCTGATGAATGGCAACTCTTTAAGCAGCTTTAACCCAGGTGCTTGCAACCACTGCTCATGCTTTTGTAAAAAGGGTCTTACACTCATACATCATCCTGATGCTTTGGAAAGAGGAGTCCCTCCTCCAGAGCAGACATCATTATTCATTTAAGTGACTCCTTTCCACAGGAGAAAGAACTTCACATGCCAATTTAATCCTCCTCAACTTTGCTAATAAAAAGAAATATGCTTACGTTGCTTTCATGTTGTTTTTGGGTTCCAATGGGATCTCTAAAACTTTGGTGTTGCCAACGATTTTTTCATAGCTGGTGGTGGTGACAGTTTTTCCTGTAATGCGATGGACTTGATAGAAAGCATGAGGTTTAAGTATCCGTTCGTCTGCTGTCCCAATGAAGATCTGAAGACCCAAGGGTTTGTTCTCCATGTAACCGTGAAGCTGGCAAGACATTAAAAATCTATTATCACACACAGGACTTGCAATGCCTTCATGTCAGGAAACCAAATAGATCTACAGACATATATACAGATATGGATATATATATAGACATAAAGATATGTGTAGTACAGGCTTTTTCCTACTCTGAGACAGAAATCCTCTTAAGAGTATTTGCTGGAGTCCATGATACATAGGGAAGGCAGCTAATGGAAAACGTGTAATCAGTGGTTATAATAATAAATGTATCAAGAAGAAAAAAAGATTATATCAAGAAGAAAAAAATCCAGACAAGCTCTCCATTACCAGAAATTTGTTGGTTGTCTCCAAAACAGATTGATAAATCCCCTCAAAAGGTATATTTTTGAGTGCATTTTAATTTGCAGCGACTGATTCCTAAATGAGGTTCTAAAGGTTTTTCTCTGTGGGGTGGATAAAGCTGCAAAGCGGAGCTGACTCCCCGCACCTGCAGCCTTGGGCAGCGCTTCCTGCTTCCTGTCAGCAGGAAACACAGTAAGAAGAAAGTCTCTCACTTGCATTTATATACGTGGTATAGACGTGGTACTCCCGTATGCACCTGCTCCAGACCTTATCAAAGGTAATGGAAGATGCCCATTGACATAGTGGGCTTTAAATCAGTCCCTATGCGACGTCCAACTTGCAAACCCTAGTTTCTGTCCAGCCTAACATTCAGTAAAATTACTTTGCCTCAGCTCAGCTTGTGATTCCTACTTCAACTGCAGTTACAAGTTTTTTTCCCCCCTAAACAGGAAGCATCTAGCGAATACATCTGCGATTTTGAGAACTGAAATGTTAAACAATGTATAAACATTTCAGAAATTAATGATCCCTGCCACATCCCCTTCTCTGGCCTTGGCACGTGCAGTCTTGCCCCAGCTCACATCCATTTAAAACCCAGCTGGAAGGACTGTCCTTCCAGCCCCTCACTTTGCTCAAGTCACCCTGAGCTTCACGTCTCTCCAGCTTCCCCTGTCTCCCTCATACCAGACGTAAGCTGCCTGCCTTCATCCTCAAAGCTCTGCTCTTCTCTTCGTTCTCTACCCAGTTATCAACACCTCTCAAAGCTCTGCTCTTCTCTTCGTTCTCTCATCTCTCGTTTTCTACCCAGTTATCAACACCCATACCCAAACTTCCCAAATCCAGCCCCAAACACCAGCATCAACTTCTTAAACACTCACAGCATTGCATTTTCTGCCCATCAGCCTCTTCCCCCAGGGAGGATGTTCCCTTTTAATATCTACATCTCCACCCTACAAATCTCCCTGTCTGCAGAATTCTTAAATAGTCTTAAAAGGAAATATGTTCCTGTTCTCCTGAAATCACTTCTGTGGACCGGCGTTGATTCACCGCTCTTTGAAACTCATCCTTCCCCCAGTTGTTGGTTCACCTTCAGCCGTTCCTCTTGCAATGCATTAAAATACCATCTGTACAGGTAGAGATGGCATTTTTGGTCTGTGACTCTACAGTACCTGGCACAAGGTCTGAGCTGACCTTAGAGACTGGGGCCTCTAGGGTTCAAGGATGTAAACAGACTCTTCTGTACTAAATAACATTTTTATAAACAGCATTTGCTGCAAGAGAAGCAAGAAAGCCAGAATGCCTCCATAGGCCAGGAGACGAGGAAATTTCTTCTTCTTTATTAACATTCAAAATTACAAATCAAACCATTCTAAATTTCTCACATAACCAAAAATGAAAACCAGACATTTATCTACCGCATAGCCAGTGATCTAGCTGAAAGGGAACTTTATGGTCTGAGACATGCCAAATTTGTTTTCAATTATTCTGTCCACATACAAAACCTTGATGAAGCCATACAAAGCAAATAGTACTGGAAGATCAGAGAAAAGGAAGATTAAGCTAATGGTATTCATGGCCAAACCTTTTTTTTTTTTCTTTTTTCTTTTCACCAGTCAGCAGGAGGTATCTGCATAGAAGGATTAATTCCCCCCTGGAAGGGGACCACATGCAGCATCAGTGCAATCCTGGCAACCTTCCTTCAGTATGGCAAATGTAAAGCGACACTCACTCTTCTCAGCTATCATTACTCATCTAGCACATATTTGCAAGGCATACAAAGACAGGGTCTATGCCCCAGAGACCTTACAACCCAAGGGCCTGAATTTGCAGCCTCCACTTACATGAATAGCTCCATTGAAGTCAACAGGCCTTAAGCAGGGGTTGTGCAAGAAAGAATTACAGAATCCAGCCCAGCTGCAGCTCAGACACCTACGATAGCTCACTTGCACAAGCGCTTCAGGAGATTGTGAGGAAGGAAAATAGGGTACGAGGCTTTGTGCAAACACGCCAGTTGGCTCTGGGAGCGAGGTGGAGGAGGAGTGGAGCTGGACTCCAAGCACAAGGGTTGGCACTGGAGAAGCAGCGTTGCCAAGAATGTGGTAAATACGACAGCAGCCATGGGGAGATTTAGAAATGTATAGAGTGTATAGAAGATTAAAGGCGACAGAGGTCAAAATGATAGATCTGCTGGGAACAGGCATGAATGTAGGAATCACCCTCTGTTTATCCATGGAGGCCCATTAAGCCCAGGTCCTCTGGGAGCCGTACAGAAACTCATCTTAGGCATGGTACTTTCAAAATCCAAGATTTCCTGGCCTTCAGCGACAAGCCATTGTATGACCAAAAGCCATCTTGTCTTTACAAGAGGAGAGGGAGAAGAGAAGAGTAGTTTTTAAGAACTGAGCATGTTTATTGTCATGCCTGACAGAGTAATTCTTTGTGGATCCAGCTAAGATGACGGGAGGATCCTTTGGACTGGAACAGTTATTACAGTGACAGCAAAGCAGCTTTCGCTCTACCCTCTGTCCTGGCAGAACAAAATCCCAGAGTTATAGGTGGGAGACTGGAACGGAGGAAAACAGATAATAAATTACAAAAGAAAACTTGCCCCCAGGGAGCACAGTCAGTAGCAGCTGTAACAGAACTGGCCTCGTACACAGTTTTTAATACTGGCCACCTTTAAAAGTAATTTTAAGTGGCGTATGCTTATGTGTAGAATGAGTTCCCAAGGCAAAACTGTTCACAGTCTTCTAATAATAGGTATGTCTGTGAGTGTGTGTCTGTATAAATGTATACATACTTAAAGAAGAGAGGAATTGATTGCCTGTTCATATGGCAATGTTTGCATCATCTGCTGGATGAGGGGGTACAAAACACGTAGTAAAAGGCCTTCTGGCCCTCCACAGGACCAGATTTTAAATCAATTGTTTGATCAGTGGAAGAAAGTAACATAATTATTTGGTAATTTATGGCATTATGGCAATGCTTTGGAATGACATCACTGTAAAATCAAAATAGCATTATAAAATGCAAATACAAAGAGAAAAATATATGTAAAAGAGTCAAGTATCCCTGTTTAAAAGGGTGTGTCTTTATCTTGAGTTAATTGATTACGTTTTAAAGGATAATACAGGTGAACATTTACCATAAGCATTTCCATCTACCTTTCACTTGCTAAGAACACATCAGGCTGACTTAGGAACAAAAAATGAAGATGGACAGCCCACAGAAATGCTCCAACTTAAACAGGAACTTTAAAATCAGAGTTTTACACCCAGCTCTGCCACCGATCTACTACATAGCTTCGGCCATGTCATAGAACCTCTCTGTTTATCTGTAACAGGGGAACAGTGATGCTAACGCTACTTTGCAGGGACAGAAATTAGTTAATATTTTGTGCTGCATTTTTATATCGAAAAAGGCATTGTGAGCTAGAAAGAAAGAACACATTAAAGCTATGTTTCAGATATATGTCTCTCCTCAAAATTGAACTACAAGAGACTGTTACTCTCAACAAACACTCACCTCCACTATGCTAGGCAGCTGCTTTAGTATTTAACCATAACGCTGATCTATCTTTGGCGGAGCAAAGGAGGAGTAAAAGTGAGCCTTAAAGAACCCTACAGAGAAGTGAAGACTTAAAACATTTTTTTAAATAATAACTTTGAAATTCATTTTTTCCTCTCTTAGCAACAACCAAGCCGCTCGAAAGCCTCCGTTTTTCAGTCCTACTCTTCTGCTCATCACACGGGAAGGGAGACGGCCACTCGTGCTGCAGCTGCCCGAGGGGAGGGCGCAATGCCCTGCAACGGGAGCTTCAGCAGAGACGAGAAGAGAGGACCAGTCCCGCGCCAAGGTGTTCCCTTACTCTCCTTTCCGTGAAGAAAACAAAATCATATGGATTTCAGTTTCAAGAGAGTGAGAATCAAGAAAGATTTATGAATACAGAACTCTGGAAGGAAATATTTTTGTGTATTATAAGGTGACCTATTCACAATAAAACTCCCCCAAACTGTATACAGATCGAGCTGGAAAAAACCCAACTCCTTTGAGTCACATTTGCCACAAGGGGAAAGAGAAGCCAGACATGATGTGTACCTTTCCATACTCTATTTTGGGATTTTAAGATCCTATTTCTTTCAGTTGAAAGATTTTTCTTAAACTTTGCTTTTGCATAACTCTTATAATATTAACATAGCCAGACGTGGGCTGGTCTGTGACCTGAGGAAATGCAAAGCACTTTGGCAGATAAACAAATAACATCATTCAGAAAACAAGGAGACTTTTCTTGTTTGGTTTGCTGCTATGATTGGGTTTCTAAACAAAATGGAAATGTGTGGCATGATTAAAATCATCAGCTCACCTCTGTGTAAATAAAATTCATTCATTCTGCACTCCATCCGTGGATCAATACCAGTCAAATTTGGGAGAGGGGGGTATTTAAGTGCCATTTTCAGGAAGGCACGTGTGTAATTCTGCATGCAAAACATGAGCAGATGTGCCTTTAGCTGCTGTGTATCGGCAGCCCAGCTACCCGCCTAAACACAATGCCTGTGACGATACCATCAACCGCAGCCATCGAGACCACACATTAGGCATATGAAACAACACATTTTTTTTCCCTGCGCTATTTCAAAACTCAAGTCTTCTTACAAACTGAGCCCCCAGCTCCAAATATACAAGCACTTAAAGCGGGAGTTTGAAATTCAAATCTAAATCAGTCCCTACCCCAGTGTTCAGATGAACCAAACCCTGCATCTGCGCAGTTGACATCGCCTCTGGCTGTGGGGATTTAAAAACACAGGTTCACCTTTGCTGTGCTGCATGAATAGCAAACCTCTTTGCACAAGTGAAGCATGCAACACTGCTTAGTTATGCTGTCTGGTAACCGAGTGATAAATTGACAGCAGAGTTGGAAAGAAAGGATAGATACAACATATGCATACACAGAGGGAATTTAGTGAAACCTTTGGAATTTAGATCCTTGAATCTTGGACACATTTACTTGAGTTTAAATTTTATTATATTTTATATAGAATTACATAATTAGCAAGAGGAAGGAGGATTCACAGGAGATAAGTAAGATAACTTTTTTATTCTTAAATGGGGAAGCCGGGGCAGAGAGGTGCAGTGATTTGCCGGGTCCCGCAGGGGACGAGCAGCCAAAGCGCAGTGAGAAACCCGAAGTCCCTGTCCCCCTGCACTCTGCCTTGCTGCAGGCGTTGCTGACCTCGTTCTGCAAATGGCACAAACGTGCAGTAAGACCGCTCACCAGCCGCAGCACCTCGGTTTCTACTAGTATTGCAAGCTTCTGCCTTTGTCTTTTTAATTGACGGGTTTTAAGGCCAAATTTTCTTGGGGATTTCTAGTTCGTGTGTTGCACATCTGAGCGTCTGCATGCAAACAGTGATGGGCTTTGCGGGACAAAAGCAGGAGCATCTGCAAATCTTACGGGCACCTTTGAAGAGCTCCAGCGAGAACATTGCCCTGTGTGATACAGATGCTGATTGCCTTAGAGAGTAGAAGCGAATAATTTGTTTTCCATTCATCCCAACAGAGCTTTGCTTGTCAGGAATTTAGGTCTTTCTCCCCTGGGAGGTATAAAGCTGCATCTTTAAAGCTGATTGCACACATCTTCTTGTCTAGACAATGCAAGCTACTGCCAGAAAGAAAGTATAAAATTGGGGAATGAATTCACTAGTCTTGGTGATTTTATTTGCTTGAAAGTAATCAGCTCTCTTGCTTGTTTTAGCTCACTGTAACACGAGGCTTAGTCCATTAACCGCTGCATATTACTTGCTATCTACCCGTGGAAGTCACTCCAGCTTCCCCCCGAACGGGGTGTGCATGTGTGTGGTCAGCTTTGAGAACAGTACCAGGGTGATTCAGATAGACCATCCCCGGCCGGTAGTGAAAAGCGGGAAAACAGAGCTCGACTGGCAACATTTAATTAGAAGCAAATACAAAGCCGCGTGAGAAATCGCTTCCTCCTACTGCTTCCCTTTTCCTGCTGTACACAAGAAGATAAGAAAGCACTTCAGTGCTCGCCAGGAGCGGCACACGGTTGCAGCACCAGCTGCCCTAGGATGGAGCCCCAGCTTGCCCAACGCCCACCTTCCTCTAGAAACAGCAAGAGGCTGCAGAGTTAAAGCTGTCTCTCAAAGCTTTTGACACCACAAACTATTCCCCTGCTCAAACTCTTCATCAGCCCCGAGGCTGTTTTCTGTGCCAGCAAGCGTTTTCAGACACTCCACAGCGGACCAGAGGAAGATGTCCTTGTCAGAATAGCCCCTGCTTGGCACAGCACTTCTGTCATGCCTATTCAGCTCCCTTCCTGGTGGAAGCAACTTTGCATCTTGGATGTGATCATTAATTCTCATCATTAATACCCTCTGACTGCAACAATTTCAAGGATATTTTGGGGGGTCTTTACTCAACAATACTCCTACCAAGATGGAAAATTTCACTGTATTGTCTCGGGGAGAGTGGCATATCAATAGCTGTCAGTAATTAAGACAAAGACCTCATCCAGACACCGTATCATGTAGCGGCTTGCCTGCCTGCTTCAGTTAGAGCTGACATTGAGCAACAAAGTTGAATCTTGTCACATGTTTTTGTTCAATTTAATGTACTTGGGACATAGCAAAAGAACGCAAACCAGAAGGAAATCTCTGCCTTGATTCTTTTTGCTCCTTACCAAAGCAGTCTAAAAAGGCCTCCAAAGATAATCCTTTGAACATCTGATTCTGCTAAATGATGAGTTTTTATTACACTCAATTTTAGTGTTTCTTATTTTGGTGATAATTTTGTCAAAATTCCAAGGACTGAATCTCATTTGCTCTGCTGCTCCTTACAGTAAATGACAACCAGACTCCCAGTGTCTAACTGGGATTTCTGCTTTCAGATGGGGTTAAAATACAGGTCCGGGACAGAGACGGCAGCTCTTGGGAGAAAGCAGTTGGGAGGGTTTGTTCCTGACTGTCCTGACACTGACCTTACATTGCAATGTAAGCAAGTTGTTTCCTCTCTGTGCCTCAGTTTCCCTACCCTTATGAAAAGCTGATCCTGTTTTCAAGATGCTTTGACTATCTCGGATGAAAGTTTAAAAGAAGAGGCACTATGCATCTGACTGCTGCACATGTACAGATATGGGGATTTGGAGATCAGATTTTCATAGCTGGGTGAAAATAAGAATTTTCTCCTACTAAGAAAACCAGCTGTGTAATTAAAAAGTTTCCATGCACATTCATGACAAAAGATTCAAACTTCCCCTAGCTCGACAAAACTCTCTCTGACACAAGTACATCAGAGGGTGCAAATTTGCTGATTTTGACAGAATCGCACTGGGGGAGTTTCTCGGCACAGGGCTCTGGCACCAGTTAGCAAAGTCGTTCCCTTGCCAGCTGTCAGAGGCACTGTGGGAAGGGGCCTCAGCCCAGCTGGAGCAGAATGGAGGGTGGCAAGCAGAGCTACTTGCTTATCACCTAACCCTGCAGCTTCCTCTGCCGCAGCCAGTTCATCCTTCCCAGCAGACAGGCGAGGCAGCGATGCTTCAGGTGCAGCCCCGGGAGCATCACGCTGTGCAACCGAGATGTGGCACAAAGCTTGAAAGCAACTGTGCTGAGAAGGGGGAAGATGGGACAGCGGTAGCAGCAAGAGCATCCTGGAGTTACTCAGTTCAGCCCGAGACGATTGATTTGATGCATTGAACCAAATCCCCATAGCTGAGCCCTCTGCCAGGGCTTAGTGCCGGGCCTCCTGCGAGGTGGGTTTGGGGTCCAGGAACCATACCATGGCCTTTGCTCAGGCACTAGCTATTTGACTGAATGTCAGCCAGACTTTGGAAAGGATCTTGGCCAAAAAGCATTTTTGGGAAAAAGAAAAAAAAGAAAGGAGGAAAAAAAAAAAAAGGAAGAAATAAAAGCAAGCCCCAGGAGCCTCTCTCCTCCCCCATTTCTTTCTCATGCTGAAACCCACAACACGAGGCATGCTCAGAGAGAGAATAAGTCAGGTCTGCTGGAAGCATCGGGGTTTCAACAGTTATTTCAGAATGAAATAGAGACCCTAGAAAATTTTTACCGAGCAGCAGCAGGCAGAAGGAGTACAGTCCCTTTCCCCCTGAACAGCCATTAGCCCGGCGAGCATGATGCTCCCCCCGGACACGGGAGACCCAGGTGCGAGTCCTCGCTTGGCGCGAGGCTCTTCCAATTAAATAGACATTGGTCTTAAGAGAGGAAGGGAGGAACTAGAGGCTTAGCTGGATGGTGAAGCCCGTGAACAGAGAGCTCAGATGTGAGTTTACGGGACACTATCCACCCTGCATGAACTTCTCCCGCGGACACTTGAGCGCGCCCCGAACAGGATGAGTTATGTAGGCGTTACTGCTGCACCGGAAGTGTCCACATTCATGGCGAACAGCCATAAACTTGAACTCTGGTTAACTGCGCGCTAACTCCCCCACGTACAGTCCTGCAGGGAGATCACACACGAAAGAGTAGCCTAAATCTTGCATCTGCCTAATCCAGGCATATTCCTAATCCAAGGCATAACCCAGGCTGCCTGCATCTCACAGGTATCACACTCAAACCAGTTGGTATACTCTCCTTCCCCTTACCTCTGCCAAAATTACTTTCCATCCAAAGCAATGTATTTTGAATTAGGCTCAAAAGTTTCAATGAGAACTTTTCATTCATCTCTAACTCAAAGCAGGCTGGCCCATGGGAAAAGCCCCCAGCTCCCTCGAGGTACATTGTTCACTGATCATCTGCCCTGCACCTCTGCACCCCAGCTGCATCCCAACTGTACCATGGAGCGATCCTGCCTGTCCTTCTCTTAGGGGCGAGCTGCACTCGCTCAGCCGTAACATCTGGGTGACAGAGTCCCTTTCACACAGGGGGATGCAGACCCAGTTTAAAGACTTTAAGCAACAGAGGATGCAACTTATCTCTGGTTAAATTCTCCCAGTAGCTAATTATCCTCACTGTTATCCAGCGGTTCTCTTCTTGCGTTAGTTAGAGAAAGCATACAGGTCAGCTCTTCCTCTAATCTTGGTTTATTAGATATCATATTTGATATTCCATTTTTCAGTCCAGTCTCGCATCTAAACAAAAGTAAATTTCGGGCTCATCCATGTTTTCCTACACTACTTTTAATTTATCTAGCAATTTCATTTCCTCAGTGGCTCCACTGAGCTTTCAGATAGATAGATCTCAAGGCACAGCCACACTACCAGTACGCTAGCAGTGCAGTGTGAGGGATACTGACTGACCTACCCTTACATTTGATGGGATATTAGTTTTGAAGAGAATTTCCCAGATGTACCTAAAATCTGCGTTTTCAGAATTGCACATCTATCCCTGCAACAGCACATGTAACCACAGTAAATATATCTGCGACCCAACAGCTCAAAGCTCAAGAGGCACCTACAATCATCACAGTTGTGCAAACAAGCCCTGTAGTCCTGCAGGTAAATGAGGCGTGAAACGTGCAGTCAATCTGTCATACGCTGTTCTCGAGTTGGGGGCAGAAATCCCTGCAAGAGCCAAAAGCCGCCGAGAGCCTGCGCGAGGCTCCCGCTCGCTAGAAAAGGGAAGTGAGGGCCACAAGAATGGTACAAAGATGTTGCACAGCACGAGTCCAGCACAGCCTGCCCGCAGAAGTGCAAACACGCAGGGCTTCATCCCGGATCTCAGACTTCCCCTTCGCTGAACAGGGGGAGTTGGGAAGGTGGGCAGAAAAGGACAAACTCAACTCCTCCGAAGTGCCCTCAACAGTAAATCTTCCTGGTGGACAGACTGGTTTGGGTTTCAGCAGGAGCACATCTCCAACCTAGCCCCACTTGTGAGAGTGTGAATCACGGTATCAAGCTGTGATTTGGTTTTGAGTTTCCATCAAAGGTTCTGGTTTCACTAACACGCAAAGGAATTAGTTGAATGTTGGAAGTCACATACAGTTAAAAGTCAGGGCCCCATGGGAAGCCTAGGCTAGAAAATAATGTCTCTTTTGACTTAGAAACCACAAGAGAACACATACGGCAAAATTCAAATATAAAAGGAAAGTGGAACATACGTTTGTTATCGTAAAGCAGCTCCTGTGTGCTCCATTAACAACTCTACCGTTCCAGCCTCTTTTTATAAAAAAAAAAAAAAAAAAGGCAGTGAAAGTCACCCAAATTTTAAAAGTTAAAATCCAGGGGAAAGTTGGGTCAGCAGTGCTGAACAGGAGCCCCTCTCTGTACAGCTTTCCTGCGTTAAAGAGGAGAAGCGAGGAGGAGACCAGCACACGCAGGCGTGCAGCGCAACCTGTGCTGGGTCAGGGGTACCCTGTGGACCTCCCTGGTGATTTTAGGATAGCGGCAGTAGGCAGGGACTGAAGGCTCAGTCCGCTTAAGATATCTCCCCCTCCTGCTGTGGGAGGAGATGGGGAAGGAGGAGTCCGTGATGCTCTGACTTAAAGGAAATATTCCCTCTCTCCCAGCCCTGTTACTCATTTTAACCCACCGTGTTTGACTAAACAAAGACCCCACAATTCAGCAGCAGCCGAGGCATGTCGCGGGGATGTTGCCTTCCTGTCTGCAGGGGACCACAGCTCTGGCAGGGGCAGAGAAAGCTGCCGCCCGTCAGCGCACGGTGGCTGGGGAGCCTGTGCGGAGCCGCGGGCTGAGCCTCGCTGGTGGAGGAGGGCCCGAGTGCCGGGCTCCCGCTTCCTGGGGAAGCGCCCAAACCACTGAGCTGTTACCTAAGGGCAGGAGGCAGCGGCCCCGCCAGCCACTCCAGCCACCGAGACTGCTCTCTGCAAAGGTCCGGACCATGCTCGCCCCAGACGCAGGCTCAGCCGGCTCAGTGCCCGTCTGCCCGAGCATCCGAAACCTCCGTCTGCAGGAAGGTGCAAACTTTCTGGCTGAAGAGTGAGTTTTAACCGCCCCGAGTCGGGGACCACTGATGCAGGGTGTGCTCTGGGCAAGGTCCTGCCTTGGAAAACTGGGGCAACATCCTCAGCTGCTTTTGAACACTGCAGCCTCAGGTTGTGCTGAATGGATTCGATTATCTGACACAAGCAGTGGAAAAAAGCAGGTTTGTTGATGAAGAACTGAGTTAATAATGTGGTGGAAGTGAGAGAAACAAAGTGAGACAAGCAAATGAGTTACTGATTACTTATAGGCTGGTTTTCATTCAGAAGTATTTGAGCCTTTTGTAAAGATAAATTAGAGAAGCAATATATCAGGGAAAGGATTTGCTAAGATGGCAATTAAAAAACACAAAATGCCAGTTAGGCACACTCCTTTGAGAAAATGGCTACAAATTACTGTGCTGAAGAGCAATGTAAAAAACCAGGCTCCCCAAGGATTGTTTACAGCACGCTAAGTCCAAAACACACAGGTGCTTGGGGAAAAAAATAGAAATTAAAAGAAAAAAAAAAAGGAAAAAGGTTTATATTTACTCTTTGACCCCAAGTCTTAGCTGAGTTCTCATAAACAGATTTTTAACAAAATGATATACCTCAGCCTCTCTACAGTCCATGGCAGATGCACATCTGAGATTGATGCCCTGTGTCACTGCTCTCAATTCTATGAGGTGAATGCAGCAGTAAATCACCCATTTATCTAGCATCAATTATCTCCAAGGACCCCAGAGGACTTCAGAATGTGGGAAGATTATGATGTGAAATGGATTTGTCTCATTTGTACCCATGGGCTGCAACACATGTAAATGCAACCACTTCTAATGAAACGAGTACGGATCAGCCATCCACAGTATGTGGACAATCATTTACATAAATCAACTGCTCATCTTCCCTAAAAGCTTTTCCTTTCCCTTCTACTTCCCTTGAAGGAAGGACAAGGGTTCTGCTTAGAAGTCCCTGAAATATCTCACAATCGTGCGAAATATCATTTCCATCTTGAAAAAAAAATCTGGCTTCATGCAAAGCAGTAGGAAAAAAACAGAACCACTAAGTTTAATGAACATCTTCCAAATAATATTTTTATGGCTTTTAAGAGATCATAGTTTCTGCTTGAACATGGGGTGAAGCTCATCCAAACCCAACCTTTGGTACTGAAAAGGCCTTTCCTTCTCATCACTGCCTTAAACAGTTCAAAGACAGGACAACCTTTGCTGAAGAACAGGAAATCTGTCTCTTCCTGAAGCAGAGAGGTTCTTATTGCCACTGTGGACAGTAGGTGAAAGACACCTATGCCAGCATCCAGTGCTACTCAAGCAGTACCACATGCCCTGTTTCCCCTTGACAACAGGATAGCAAGCAATGCCAACAACCCAAAAAATTTAGTTTCCCCTAAGAGGTGAGAGTTCCTAGAAGGATTATTGAAAACAATACTGTGAGAGATCTCAAGGAATCACCTAGTTCATCTCTCCTGTCCCAAGCAGAATTCAAATATATCCATCTCCTTCCTAGCAGATGTTTGCCTAAAAGCATGCAAAGATGGAGATTTTTACCTCTCTGGGCAGGGCGTGCTGCCGCGGGGTGAACTTGGACAGATCTAGGTTTGTGTTTGGATTGTCACCTCTATCCCAATCACACCCATAAGCTCTTTGCACGGGAGCAGTAACTGCCTTTCCTAATGGACAGTCTCTTCCAAAGCCTTGACTGGAGCAGTTGGGTACAAATAAGCAGCTGTCCCTCAACATCAGTGAAAAAGAGTTGGAAAGGAGGAAAACAATCATGCCTACCCCTCCTCTGCAGTCTCAGTGACCAGATGGACCTGCAAGATGCTAGGTGCATGCAAACTTCAGCTTTGTCCTTGCCACGCAGGATTTCCTCGCTGTTCTCCGTGACTTAACATCTAGGGGATACTCACACTGGCATTCAACTTACAACCCTAAAATAGAAGTGTGAGTTTCTCTACAGTTAATAGCAAGCTGTAGTTTCCTCCCAAGAGTGACTCACAACACCTAAACTGGGAGCCTACACTTCTCCATGTGACTCTAGATGGCCTCTGAAGTTAGATGGTGTGAACATTATATGAGATGCATGGCTTCTCTCTTCCTCCCCCAGGCAAAGTAAATGCCCTCTTCTGTGTGACCCATCTAGCCAGAAGTTTTGATTAGCCAGACTCTTCTCCTGCCATGCTTGGAGTGCACAACCGGTGCAGAGTCTCGTGCACAGACTCTCGGGGCTAGACACGTGAAGAAGAGGAAGCAGCATCAGAAAGATAAACCACAAGATAAGGTCTGGAGGATATGAGATCTGCTGGCCTGTAGCTTCAGAGCACCCAAAAGAAGAAACTTGCATGCAAAACTCAGTTTTCAAAAAAAAAAAAAAAAAAAAAATTGCAGGCCAACACCTTGCTGCAAAAACTAGCCAACATCTCTTCCCCCAGAAGGTTCAGCTGGATAATTTAGTCACAATTTAGAATTAGAAAATTCAGAAAAAAGTTTAAAACCACATTATATTTTAGAAAAGGTAATAAAAATAGTGGAATAGCAGTCTATTGAAAGTGGTTGTAAAATGTATGGGACATGAATGAGACGTTCAGCCTCAGTATAAATCCCACCGCTTTGGTGGGCCGCTCCCACTCAGGGCAAGCTTGGCTTCTCAGTATTTAAGTCCAAGCGTTTGAGAGACAGCACTGGATTCAAAGAAGTTGCTACGGAGAGGTCCTAGTGCTCCAGAAAATCCCAAGGACGGTGTGTTCCAGCCTGTCATTTGAAAAGTGCTGTGGGTCCCCAGCGCCAGGTCTGCAGCCGGCAGGAGAACCCCAGCCCTGTCACCCCTGCGTCAACACTGCCATTCCTGCTCTGGGGCCTAACACAGATAGCACTTGTTGAAAACTAATTTAATTTAATTTCTTACAACCAGTTGCCTTTAACTCATGCAAACTTTCCTCAACAGCATCTACCTTTTAAAAATCTCTCCTGTTTCATTTTCTCTGTTTCTGTACTGTTTGCATCTGACAAGAACACAAAAGTTAAAATTCACTGAGGGGAAAAAAGAGAAAAAAAACACCCAACACCTCGAAGCCAAATAACTTATGACATGAAAGCTTTGGATTTTACTAGCCTTGCTGAGTTTCAGATGTCATAAACCATACAGGTACAACTATCTCATTGCTCTGCACCCATATGAACCTTGTTATGTTAAAGTGAACACAAATCCAACGAATACTTCCAGGTTTATAATAAACCTTCACAAAGAAACTGTCCATATTTTCCCCATATGCAGGCACAGCTGTGCAAAGGCACATCTGCTCGGGAAACTAACATGGATCTTTGAATTTATATTTTAAGATCCTTAAGCTTGATGGCGAATTATGATAAAACTAGGAATATCAGTTCCTGTCTCCAACAGAAAATATAAATCCCTCATTGATTGATATTGATTACAGGAAGGAAACAAAGCACTTATATTTCCCCATGTCACGAGAAACTCCTTCATTGCAATAAACATCCGGTTGATAGGAATATCTTGGGAAGGTAAACGATACTGTATTTGTAAGCAAACTGAGAAAAGAACAAGTGCTGATTGGCCATATAGTTCATACATCCATGTAGCTCCAAACACACCACAGCGGGCTATGAGTTTGTCAGAGTCATAAACTACAAAGATTGCATACATTAAGGTATGTCAAATGTGATTGCTATTTATTATTATCCTGCACCCTTTACTCAAATATCCAGTCCATACATGTAAGTCCAGCTCAACCAAAGTAAACAAATTCATTGATTTAACAATTTGTGGCTTGATTTTAAAAGGGGCTGAGCCTGCAGGGGAATATCTAACATATGTTTGAAGTTAAGCACAAGCCAACCCAGTGAAATTAGTGATATTGATCACATGCTTAAAATTAAGCATAAACTTCAACATTTTCCTGGTCCATGCTTGCCATAGCAAGTCCTGAGTGTGACAGGAACACCTGCAGGACGCACCCCAGCTTTGCCTAGTGAAAGCTGTAGCTGTGGCTGATCTGTGCAGTTGCCATACCTCATTACCAGCAACATGGCCCTGACACCTTGCAACCCCGACCAAAAGCCTGGCTTTCCTTCCTGAATGGCACTGGCTGAAATTGGGAGGAAGTGAGTGAGAAGACTGATGTGGCCCCGAGTGGCTTCAGTGCAGCTACTCAGCCATTATTTTACATTACCCTTTGAAAAGTGAAGGAAAAGCCCTTCACCCTCCACAACAGAATAAGGGTTCAGCGAAACCACCTTCCAGGTCAGCAAAGGGCCAAATTTTGTTACCTCCATCACTGTCAGCTTGGATTTCGTTTCCTGATTTCAGCAGGGTGACTTCCCGTCTCACAAGCATAGCTAGGACCAGAACTGGCCTCTTTAGAGCAACAGAAATGATACCTCAAGATATAAAATTATTTTTCTGTAGTGACATCAGCCCAAATCACGAGGGAGCTCCTGCCTGAACTCATTCACCCTTTCTCTATAAAATTACAAAGCCGACAAACATGCCCTCTCTGTATCTACAGCTTTATAGAGGCCAAACTTTTTCTTTAAATCATCCCCACTGCTACGTAATTATCTTGCCCTGCTGTCTCCTTATCACACGGCTACTACAGCCAGTACAGGTTTCCCTGTGGTGGTGTACATCCAGGACAAAAAGAAGGCAGTGTTACCACAGACGACAAGCAGAGCTGCATGCAAGGTGGGACACGGCATCAGCAAGTTACATATAAACCAGGCACTACATTGAAATGGATGTACTGAGTGCTTGAATTACACACGGGTGAAATTCTCTGACCTAAATTTAAATGGGCTTAAAATTAGAAGTTCTACCACGTAATCAGAGGACAGAAAAAAAAAAAAGAGTAAAATTGCTAAGGAAAAAGCAAATGCATGAAAGACATTTCTAGCAAAAGGCAGCTGTCAACTCTGGGGAAACTCCAGTTCAACATCCATACCTTCCTAATCCAACTGCCATCGAGGTTAATGAAGGTTGCTTTGCCTTTCCTTAAACCTCAAGTGAATGTGTAGGAGTCATGTACAGTTTGGCTGTATGGACCGGAGAGGAGCTGAGGTTAGATACAGCCAGAAACACAGGTAGCAACTCTGCCGCATGGACTTGCTCTGCAGAACCTGGGGGAGCACGGCCCCAAAACCCTCACTCACCGCTGGCAGGAGGACGTGGTACTGCAGATCTAACGTGATCTGCTAGTTATTTTAAATCTGAGTTTGGCAGGTCACTGGGCTACACTGACTTTGAAAGCCAGGCTTGATGTTTGTACATTTTCAACGTTACAAAAAGCCCTAGCTGACACAGACGAGTCTGTTCTCAATATAAAAGCGGCTCAGCTGGAATTCAGGACAGCTGGACATCCATCTTACGACAGAGTTGGGTCACAGGAGGTTTAACACATAGCCCAGAAAAGGTGGCAAATATTTTGCCTAAGTTTCTGAGCTTTCACAAGCTAACCCAAACCAACTTTACAAACATCTAGGACTTCACCACAGTTCAGCTTCAGGCACTTTATGCACATCTACAAGCACACCCAGGTTCACATGGTCCTGCTCTTTCAGGGTCAGCCCCCAGCAAGGCTTTCGAAAATGAACTCACCCTCCACGTTTCCTCTACAGAGTTGTTCTCCAGTCCCTTACCTGGACGACGGGGTGGCCTCCGGTCGGTGCCTTGACGGCCCCTCGGCTTCCCTCCGTTTCGTAGTGCGCCCGGTGGTGGGGCTTCGGCTGTACCTCGATCCGCAGCTCGTAGGAGCCAGACTGGCTGGAGAGCGGCCACTCGAGGGGCGGGAGCGACTGGACAGGCAAACTGGGCAGAGAGAGACCACACCAGCTGAATCTCTTTAGCACTTTATTTCTCAAAGCCCTGATCCCTTCTTCCTCCAAGTACCCCACCGGGGCTGCTCTTGCTGAAACGGAGTCTGCTATTAATTTCAACGAGAATATGCTGTCCTGCTCACGTTTGATTACAAACTCTGCTGAACTTCAGGACGAACATAATAATTTCTGTGGGCCCATCTCCTTGCAGAAGAGAATAGAATATTTCTGTTTAAGAAACAGAAATATCTGTAGCAGTTATATTTTTTCAAAGACCCCCCCTCTTTTATCTAGCTTTTGCTGTGCATCTTAAACTTTGATCATAGAACATATATTGTGAAATATTAACTCCATTTACCATTACTTACCAGTTGCGTAAATTAATATTATTTATGATTTCCATAAATATTAAAATGCATACAAATGAAATGCTAAATATTCTTACCTGATACTAGTTTTCCTGTTATCAAAATACACAAGGGTTTATAACATGAAATTAATACATTGTAATGTACAACTAGAGCTTGCACTGGATTTTAAACAACTCTTATTTTGTTAGTACAAACTGCTGCCAGGACCGATCTAACAAGCCAAGGAAAGTCACAGCCCATGTTCTTTCGCTCGCAATTTGTGTTTAGCAGCACGGGATAACGTCAGCGTGGGGACAACCTTGCTGCCGAGTGGGATGGCAGGGCTGACAGGGTGCCAGTGGTGACTGCACACATTTGGCAACCTCCGTCCTGGCAGACACGCACCACTCAGGGCCCAGACCTGCATGCCGCCAGTGCCAGACAATGGAGGGAGTTGATGAGGGGAGTGCCAACGACTGAGATTTGCGTTAAACAACAATTAACAAATTAACAACCAACAATAAGTCACTTGGGGTTGACCGAATGCTCAGTCTGACTTGGAGCAGCGTGCTCTATTTTGAATCAGGAAATATTTAAAGTATTTTCATCCCTGAAGGAAATTTGTAAGCGAGACATTCTCTGAATTTAGAAAAGTGATCAAACCATTTTCTTCAAAAGCAGCAGGATGGAACGAGAGTGTTAAGCCTTTGTCGTATGCTACGCTATCAATGAACCACTTTGATGATGTTTCTTCCAAACCCAGATTTTTTCATCTCTCGGAATCCTAATGGATTGGGCTCCCATTAACCAATGCTGTCCCTGAGCACTTCGCTCTGGTGTGCAACAGGATCTGCCCAAGGAAACACTCCCTAGGGATCACTATGCATGACAGAGGACATCACGCCATGAGAAAACACACAACCACGAGAAGTATTACATACCTGCAGATAGGTATTGCAGGCACCAGTTGCTTTGTCCAGGATGGAGGTACCAACAAAATTGATTCTGGGGCTGAGTTTCTCCTGTCCTCCTGCTCACAAGGCCCGTGGAAGTCAACAGTCTGAAAGACGTGACATGGAATGCTGTTTTTGTGGGAAGGCATTGATGAAGGATCAGGGCTGGTTTTCCAAATTTTCGTGGGAACACCACAGGCAGGATCCGTAGGAAGGCTGTTCATAGCATCCATGGAAAGAGAAGCGCTGGGCAACTGTGTGTAAGTAACTGAAGAGTTGTCTTCTCTCAAGGGGATGCGAGGAGAGGATTGTGGAGAGGGGGTCCTTGACTGTCGTGGAGAAGTGGAAGGCAGCTGAGTACTGTAGAGCTCAGTGCAAGAGTACCTCCGTTTTGCACCTGGTGATGAAGACCTTGAGTTGGGACAGGGTGATGGTGAATGTCGTCCCAAGCAGGTTTCCTCCGTGATGCTTGTTCGTGGTGACATTATTGGAGAGGTTCTAGGAGAATAATGAGTATGGATGTTTTGAAACTGTGGACAAAGGTCATCACTAGGACCATTATTTGGTGAAACACATGGTGATGTGCAAGGAGATACATTTGTCTCTGAAATGAAACTTGCAGAGGAGCCGCTACTAGCTGGGCTCAAACACAGTGGTTCTCTGTAGCCCTCAAAGCCAGGGACAGGCAGGGTAACCCTTGGGCTAGTGGTAGCTGAGTTTGACTGATGTTCTACCAAAAGAACATCTGTGTCTCTGCTGCGGAAGGGACCCCCTGAATGAATCAGTTCATGATATGGAGTAATTTCAATCCTAGGGCTCGGAGCAGAGGCCCCTGCAGCGTTGGCAGGGTGTGTAGGTATTGTCCCTATGCTATCTGGCTGTCCATATCTGCCCATGGGATCTGCAGAAAGGCTAGAAAAAGGCAGGGGGCATGGCTTGAGGCCACAGTCCAAGACATCATGAGCGTATGTAACTCCAGAGGGTGGGCTGTTGGTTTTATGTGGAGTCGGTTCTTCTGGAAAAAGAAGGGTCTCTTTAAGACTATAAATACTATTACAGAAGCTGAGCAATCATGGATTTAAAAAAATGCATATTTATAAACTGGTTGTGATCTGATATTAGGTAAATATTTGTTTAATTATTTTTAACTGCAATTAATGCTTGTGAAAAGTACTGGATTAACAGCCAGGGAAGCTCAAGTGCTCAGAGCAGATGCAGCATGGACAGAAGCACTGCAAACACCTCCACACCGCCTGGCCGGGCTCCCTCTACCTGAGCCCTGAGCTAGAGGGATCACCTGGAAGGGTCAGCAACACGTCAGCCTCTCGGCCCATTCCAATGCTGGCCTTCCTGTTCTTTCTGCCAAATACACCCCTTAGCACCAACTGGGGTGTTGTGACTTTGGTCAGCTTTTGTCAACCAGGAGCTGAACTGAGACCATCACGTCACAAAACCACTTCCAAATAGGTCTACGTAAAACCAAAAGGTTGAGGAACAGCTTTTGGTGAAGGGAGAAAAACCCTTCTCACACAGCAAAGTCCAGCCAGAAAAGGCTTCATGAAACCAAAGCTGAGCTCAAGCTCTTAAATGAAAAAGTCAGTTCTGTGTGATGATTTGTTTGGCTCCATATCATATCAACAAGTTTTGGTGACAGGTTTCACATGAGAAAGCACCAGATGATCAGAAAACACATTCACAGATATTAGTTAGAAAAGAGAGAGAGAGAGAAAAGATCCAGTCCCATGTTTACAGGCAATCACTTTCCAATTTCAGCTCAAGGAAAGTCTTGGCCAGAGAGGGATTATAAAATACACAGTAACAGGTAAGTGTTCAGTGCAACCCTCTCTCCTGGTGCAAAAAATCCTCAATTTTCAGAGATTCTCAGTCTTGCAAACTGTCCCCAGTTTGCAGAGTACAGGGATGCTTCTAGGCAATACAGAATTCCCACCGGCATTGCTGAGCCCAGTTCTGGTCTCGTCCCAGCACCCCATCTGGTGCTCAATGCCAGCGGCATCCGAGAGGGCAGAGTCATGCCAAGTATCCCTGGGACAGACCCCTCGACGTACATCAGCTCCTGCAGCTTCCCCAGCCTGAGAGCGGAATAATATTTGTCATTACACAAAAGCATGCAAAATGTTCTCAGGATTTTTGTATGTTTTTAAAGATTTCAATGTATCCAGCAGGAAATATCTGAAACAGCTCCACAGTTTGAGATTAATTCACACTATCTGCTCACCCTTGTGTCAGTATGTGTCATAGGCAAAGAGGGTTTCATTTAAATATTTAAATAACTGTTCCAGCATTTTCTCCCACTCCTACACTACATGAGGCAGCATTTCCCATGAGCAAATAATATTGTACATCAAGCCAGGCAGGAGCTGACTGTGCTTTCTGCAAAAGTACCAAAAGATCGTAGTGAAACTTTTGCACACAGAGAGACTGTGATTTAATTTCAGGGGTTTCTGTTCGTTTTCAGTTTTAAACGCTTCTTAGTGTGAAAGCAAAATCCTCCACTGATTTTTGACTGCTACTTTTTGTGCTCAATGTTTTGCACAACCTGGAGAAAACTCCACGAAAAATAAAAATGTAGCAGGAACTGCTGAGCCTTCGTGTTTAGCGGGAAACCCCAACCAGCCGACCAAACAAACCAGCACACAGAAAGTCTATGTGACGGGATGGGAGACGACTGGGAGAGTCCAGCTTGCAAATTTCTTAAGGTTCCCTCTGGCTTTTAATCTCAGCACACAGCTGTTTTGGGGATGGGAAAACAGCAACGAGCAACTGAATTTTGAGCCGAACATATTTTTAGCATCGTTGATCTTGGATATCAGAGCTTTGTCACTCACAGGATTACCAGGGCATTCACATCACTCAAACTCTGATGCATCAAGCCTAGACATTGATGCTACAATTCACTTTGAATAAAATTCATCACTCCTTCAGACTCAATAGAGCAACACACCCCTCCGCAGTCACACAAAACATCACTCCCACTGCTTTCAGAAGAATCACTCCCATTTAAATTGACGCAAGAGAGCAAAATCAGCACCAAGCAGAGCGAGGCTTGACGCCAGGACTTGAGGCAGGACTCGTACAGTGATCAGCAATCGCAGAAAAGTTCTCCAGGCTGAACAGCTTCACATCAAGGAACAGGCGACCGTTTCAGTTCCCCATTCAACACAGCTACAGTGAGAGCTGCCCCCACCGTACACATTAAACCACCTTGTCTGTGCCAGATACACAGACAACAGATAAAAAATTACAACTCCTCACAACACATGTTGAGCAGCAAAGCTGGCACGTATAGATATGTCTTGAGGGGTATGGAGAAAGCAAACATATATTTTTATGTGAACCTGTAATTTTTAAAGTCTTCTGAATAACAACCACACACCACCACCCACGCTTTCTGCCTATTAAAAATTGGGCTTTAGACAACCCAAGTTTTCTTTGCTTTTCTCTGGAATATTGTGTTTAAATGAGCACTTTCATCCTTGGCATTCACCCTCCAAGAAGATCCATGTTCCAGATATTAATAACAATGCTTACGCACAACAACAAGCTACAACATGCCCTCGCCTTCATATAGCACTCTCGCAGAGCCCTCCTCTGCAGTGCTTTACAGGCCGTGCAAACCGGGATTGCTCACTCAGCGCTCACAGGCAGCGAGCGAGGCAGGCACCCTTTGCCAAGCAGACAACACCCACAGCCTTCTGTAGAGCAAAAATATTTAGTTTCCCCCCACATGGCAAATTATCAATAAAGCAGGCAGCTGCACAGGAATGTGGGCAAGACTGCAGACAAGAAAACCTCGGCTCGTTTGAAGAGTGCCTGGGGAACCGCGCCAGGTAGAGATGCCCAGAGGCTGAGGCTGCGTCTCGGGCAGGGGAGAGGCTGCCGGCCCTGACTCATCGGCACGGCTTCGTCAGGACCCAGGGCTTGGGGGGTTTGGGGAGATCTCCTGACCGAGTCCCAGCCCTGCATAACTTCAGAGGTACAATGAAATCACTGTCCCGGGTGCTATTGCCCACGCCTGTGATGTCACGGTCTGTTGCCACGGAAACACTGGTGATGCTACAACGCAAGGCTCTGACCTCACCAGGGGAGGGAAAAGGGGTGGTTGGGTGAAGCAGCACGTGCTGCTCTCCGGAAGTAAACGGCTCTTCCATCAAAATTGGGAGAAATTGTGCTTTTTGCTTCAGCAGGAGGGGACTGGCTACCCCGCCTCCCGGCCAACTTGGCTAAGGCAGGCTGAGGTTTGGAATCCGCTTGAGGAAGGGACAGACCCGAGCCAACAGCCCAGCTTCCCCAGGCGAGCACCACGGGAGTTCGGTTTTGTAAACAATGTCAAGCTCCTGCCTTTGAGAGGGGCTGCAGGGGACAGGGACAGGTTGCTCCCTGGCAGCCCAGCTGCTTTCTCTCTGCATTTACAGAGACCAGCAGGAACATGGAACAGCCCGGGGCACGGGAATGTCTCCAGGCGGATGGCCCCAGCAATACCCATGCTTCTGCCTGGGCTGCCAACGTGAGCTTGGTTAGGGTGGCAGGAGCTGAGGACAGCAAACCTTACACTGCTGGCCCTCTGCCACACTGGAGATGGCAGGAGGCAGCCCTGCCACCCACCAGCTGGGCTCCCCAAGGAGGTGAAAGGCCATTGCACCCCCTCACAAGAGAATAATTATGTGACAGATCAGCCTAGCAAAGGTGTTTTTCAAGAACTGAAGCAGCTTTGAAACCTTTATGCAGATGCCCCAGAGGTACAGCTTTGCACCCAAGGCTGTGCCACCTTCAAGGGTTCATCTGTCCCTGCATATTGCATCCCAGAACACAGACTGAAATACTCCTGCAAAGAACTGTCCTTTCCACTGCTTTTCTGATGGACAGCTCAGCGAGCAGCTCAGCAGCTTCAGCACAGCTCCTCTGACACCCCTCTGCATGTGCAGTTACAGTGCTTCCCCACCTCCCTTCACTTGGGCATTTCCCAGCCTGAGGTTTCACTGCTGAATCATCCTCTGACTCAGTACCAAAAGATCCTTCTTGTTTGAAAGGGGGTTAAAAGAAAGCAAGCTTCACACCCAGACAACACTGGCACCTCCTCACATTCTCAGTCAGCTTTACTGCCAGCAAACAGCCTACTCCCCTGGGTCACCCAAGCCTCACGACTAGGGAAGTCCTACCTCCACCCCCCCCAGGACCCCACCCAAACTGCCTCCAAGCTGCCAGCTCTTACTCCCCCCTTTTTTCCATAGCCTTTACCCAGTTACTAGTTCACAAGACCATCTCTCCTCTTCCCACAACAGGGAATGGAAGCAGGGCTCTGCGTCCTACCGTATGGTAAACAAACAGCAAACCAGCTCCTATAGACAGACTCATGAAGCATTGCCTGCAGCGTGCAGGCAGCTCCACCAACCACCCTCCCCAGGGGGGTACCTTCAGGACTGCCCTTAGTGCTGATTAGCTAGAAGAGTTAAAACACAGGTGAAAAAGATCAAGGGATTTAAGTTTCAAGGCCTTAACCCTTGATTTGAAAAACTCCTTTTCACACACCTCTGAAAGGCAGAAAGGAAAACCCACACCGGGTCCTGCTGGGCTCCAGAGATTTCCCAAGCCGGACGGGACGCACACCAGCGTGTGCGCACATGGCTTTGCAAGGGCCCACCCTCTGCTGTTTTTTAAACAAGGCAGTAACACCAAAGCCATTCAGTCAGCCAAACGTGACCCTGCCAATTAGCATGAAATTAGGGAATAACAGATCACCCAAGCAACTGCATTCCATGATGGGTTTATACAAATCATCATCTAGGAAAAGCTAAAGATAGCTGTGTGCAGGGCAAGGGAGTCACGGGAGGGCAGGGGGAGAAGTTCGGTTTTGACCTCACGTCTGTTTGCTGCAGTGCAGCTCCTGGAATTTAAATGGAGTTCCTTATTTGCATAAGTAAGAGTCCAATTTTTTTTTAATTAATTTGCTTACTGTCATTTGAAGGGGCCAGCCCAGAGCTTTTTTGCATTTTTCAAAAGCCGAGTTGTCTGTTATTTGCACTAGCTGCTTGGAAACTCAAAGTGAAAGTTGGTTTCCTGAGTGAAATCTGGTATTCTCTGTTACATGTGCATATTTGTTTCTTTACTGCAGGGCTGCCGCTGAACACTGCCTCCTGTGTTACTGAGCCAGTCACCAGGACGGAGCTGCGAGCACTTTTTTTTTTTCCTTTTAATAGCTTTGTATTGGGGAGAAAAAGAAGAAACGAGGCAAATTATACAGGGCTTGACACCTACAAAACGTGGCAATGTCCCTGGGAGCCTGTCTACATACAAACAAGCATTCAGAGGAATATTAATATTTATAGATGGTCCCTGCTTCCCCTCTCTATATTATACATACATAGACCTTGTAGATTCATATCACCAGATGCAATGTAAGAGTCTGCTGAGCTACAGCAAAGGCTTGAGCCTACAAGAAAATACTCTTTCCCGTTTGCATTCTCACCTGCTGTCTTAGGGCAAGATTTTGTCTGGAAACTTATTTAAAGATGAGTTTTGTTTGGATTTTAAGTTTCAAAACACACCTCAGAGGATCAGTTCTCAGAAGGGTTAACCTCAAATATTAAAAATTATGTGGCAGCTTTACCTATCAGTGGATCATCACACAGTGAACACAGAACAGAAACACATGAAGTGAGCTGCTGAAGCAGAGCACTTGTCTGGCTTTTCAGTATTTTGTCTCTCATAGAGGCCAACAGCAGGTATTATGGAATAATACACAATGCAGTTCGGAGAACTTACTCGTCTGGGACTCCTATTTGCAGGAGATAGTTCAAATGCTCGTTGACTTTCTGTCAATCTTCTCCACTGAGAAACAAGGATATTCAGCACCTTTCAAGTTTGAAATAAGCTAAAACTTAGGATACCACTAGCAATACCTCCACGTGTATCTCTCAAGGGAATGATTCTAACACATTTTTTTAAAAGGAGATAGAAAACATCTTCAATGCCCAAGTGAAATCACAATTTCAGCCTAACAGCACAGGATACCCGCTTTACCCAAACTTCCCAAAGCCTGTTCACCTGGGCACATCTCTGAGTTCAGTCTGCTGAAGGCAGATGTTTCTGGTTTGCAAATGCTGAGAAGAAGATAGCTAATTAAAGTCTGGCAAGTAAGGGTAAAAATAAAAGGCATATGGAAAATGGCACTTTGTACAGCGCTCCTGCTTTTGGAAATGGCTGGCTTAGAGCGGAATATCTAATATTAATAATATTGACCATAGGATTTTTATTTACCCTTTTTTCCCCTGTTGCTTTTATAGCAGTCCATGTTCCTGTTGTCTCAGGCACACATAAGCACTACTGAATGCCAGCCGCTTTCAGTAAGGATATTTCTGGCATTTCCATGGCAACAAGTTGTGATATAGATCCTACTTTTAAAACACAAGCTTAGGTGGATACTGTCAAATCCCAACCTTTTAAAAAATTGTTTATCAGAAATAAGCTTTCATCCCAATCCATTCCTAGAGCCCCAAATTTACATCCCCCCCCCCAAAAAAAAAAAAATTAAAAATCACTTTTAGCATGTTTACAGAGATTTGTTATTATAGGACTTGTCGTGAGCGGTGGGTGGAGCAGGCCAGACTGAGGAAACCAGAGCCTCTTTCAAACGGGCTTTGAACATAGGAACCAGACTGAAGTGCTGGGATCCACAGACACTCCTATGGTTTTGGTTCCATTTTGAATCCTCCACTGAAAAGGACTTGTTTTCCCAACTGCAGTTCAGACGAGGCCAGAATCGCACATGAACAACGAGCATCATTTACCACCGGCATGTGGATAAAGCCCTTTCTCAAAATTTGAACATTTTCTGTTCTCGTGTAAACATGCTTTAATCTTTTGTACATTAAAGGTCACGGATGTATACTGGATTGCTTACAGACTCTAGCTGGTGCCTTTTCAAAGTGAGGGAGAATGTTCTCCAGATTACAATGCTAGTATATATGGTTGTGATTTTTTTTTATGCTAATGATTTCCATCTTTGGAACAAACAAAATTACTACTAATTATGGTTTCCAGTCATTCAAAATGTGGAGAAAGCAGGCTCAAGAAGGAAGTTACTTCTACTACAAGGATACACTGCTCTGCATTTATGTGGTCTGAAGATTAAACTTTCTACCCCCCACCTACGTACTATTATATTCTGTGGAACTTCCCACTCAAGGCTTCACAGCAGTACTCTCTACTATAAAGACGTGAAAAAAAACCAGCATCTGAAGCTTTCACTGAGATTTAATGTATTTTCATTAAAATCACTGACTTCTCCCCATCGCGGATTTATTTTAGCATGGTTTGAACTACATTAAACCTTGAAAGAAAATTCAGCTTTGTACATTTGATGACATTAACCATCCTCACTCAGCTTTGATGCTGGTGCACATCTGTATATTTAAACAAGTATACAAAGAATAAAACTCAGTAGCAACTCTCCATTTTGCTAATGATACCACGATTCAGGCCTAATAGGTCTCCTCCTGCACTGTCCCCTAGGCACACATCTCTTTCTTCAAATGCCCTAGAGAAATGCCGCCTCTCAGCTGTGCAGAATCAAAATGAATGTATCTTGGAAACAATATCCCAGCAATTCTTTACTCTGGGTCCTATCTCTTTTGGCTTTGTCTGGTTTACACAAATCTGTATTTTATGGGATAGGAAGTATCGCTTTTTAGTATCATCAACAGATAGAGTTATCATTTAGAAAGTCAGGGAATACTTTGCACAGTGGTTTTAGTATCACAGACTTGCATAAACTCAGAAAAGTAGGAGAACAGTCTGCAAATCTTTCTTTTTTTTTTTTAATTTTAACTTACGCTTCTGGTGTTTGGACCCAAACTGGAAACTAGATCTCCCCAGCTCCTTGCCATCCAAGCAGGATGGTCAGACTCATCGCAGGTAACTAACTCCTTGGGGCTCCTAGACCCCAGCGCTCAAGCTGCCTTTTTGTTTCCAGAACACCCTCTACCATGATGATGATGGTCTCAAGGACACCAACCGAGCTGAGCTCTTCTGCTTCGTCTTTCACAGCTGTGCTCTGATACCCATGTACACAACTCTGTAAATAATAGGAAGGTCCCACGGCCGCTTTCAGATGCTCCATCACCAGATGGGGACCATGCCACCTGCCGCCAGTGACGGTGACCGCTCGCAAGCACCTGCTGGCTAAAGCAGCACCGCAAAACCCGAAAAGCCCAGCCCTGAGCACAGCCCGTCAAGCAGCACACCGCTCGGCGTCCATCGCCCGGTCCCGGGCGGGCACTCAGACCGGGG
>NW_008794747.1:2605773-2612069 GCF_000699145.1 Aptenodytes forsteri | reverse complement strand
GGCCCGCACCGCACCGGCCCCGGCCCCGCGGCGAGGCCGCAGCCCCGGGAGAGAGGGGGGTCCCTCCGCGGGGGATGCCTGGAGGGGTCGTGGTGGGAGAGCGGAGGAGAGGGGCCTGGGGAGGAGGGGAAGTGGAACGGACAAGGGAGAAGCAGGGCTGCGAGGGAAGTAATGGCCTTGCACAGAGATGGGAGCCTCCAGAAACCCCATTCAGCCCCCATTCGGTGAGCCGTCTCTGCCCTGTTACCCTAGGTTGAGCATGACTTGCTGTCTTGCACGCAGCCTCCTTCTCCCCAGCAGTCGGGTCCCTTTCTGTTGAGGTTTCCAGGGTCTCCAGCAGCTCCAGGCAGCCCAAGTGCTTGCCCTTGCCTTCTCCAGGCTTCATGTGTCCCACACCACGTGCTCCTGCCTCCCATCGCAGGCTGCTGCTAAAGCAGCAGCAGACAGGTTTCTGGGTTCGTCTCGTTCTGCAATCACAGGCCAACCTCTCTTAACTGGAGCACCTTTAGAAACATCAAGCCCATCATGCACAAGGCCTCTGTTCTCCTCCTGCCTTGCTCACAAACAGTGTTTCACAGAATGGGCTCTTGCTTCGTTCCCTGCTGACCACACTGCCGGTGCTGCCAGCTTCCCCAGGTACCCTTGGCCACCTTCGCCACATTGACTCTATTCATCAACATCTTCCCCAGGCCCTTCACAGGGTACTGATCACTGCCTCCCAACAGCCTTCTACCCCTCCGATGGCTGCTACAACCAGCAATGACTTCACTCGTGGGTAACTGGAGATCCTAAATTTGTGTGTTTAGAACATCTGTGGTCAGAAGACTCTGTTCCCTCGCTTACCTGTTTGTATGGTCCCCTTTATTAGTGTATGGATGGCTGTCACCGGGTCTGTGAGTTTGAAAAAAGCTCTTAGTCTGTAGACTGGGAAGGGAGGCAAAGGCAGAGGGACCAAGATTATTAAAAAAGTATTTTGGTGTTTACTTCAACTTGTTTTTATTTGCTAAGCCTGTTAGCACGACAGCATTAACTACATTACAAATCTGACCCTAAGTTACTTATCTAAGGTCACAGAAAGTCTGTTTCATAGCACACACGAACCAGAATCGCTATGTTTAGGCTTATACCCTGTCACCTTTATCATTAATGTGGCCAGCCAAGTAATGACAAATCACCTTCTCATCACACCCTTTTGCTCCATCCTTGCCAGTCCAGAGTGGGACAACTCAGACCTTTCCTGTGCTTTGAAATGAGTTTCTACATTGAGCTCCTGAAGAACCCCAGCAGCGAGCTGTGTACCGGCTGGTCACCCCGCAGCAGCTACTGGGAGGCGTTAGAGGCACCTATTGGTGAGCAGAAACACTGCACAGAGCTTTCGGGTGTGAAAGGGGAGTAAGGGGAACGGCAAAAACTGCTGTTGTGGCTGCATGAAGGCAGGAGGGGAACAATCAGACTGGAATTAGGCCTTTATGGCATTAATTTGTTACTGGAAAGTGCCAAGGGACAGGGAAACCAGAGCTGCAGAAAGGGCAGGTGATCCTGCAGGCGGGATGTGCAGGGATTTTTACTGAAGTATTTACAGAAGGAGATGGTTAGCTGGAAAGACCGGGAACCCTACTGGTATATTCTCTCTATATATTTCCCACTGGAGTGAAATTTAAATGGAGAGGGAAAAGCCATTATTCCACACTCACAGCCACTAGATTAATGAGTGATTTCACTGCAGTCAATGCCATACTTTAACTCAGCAGAGACTAAAAGGACAATATTTTTTCTCATTAATGCATAATATACATAGTAACACAATAGCTTCCTTGGACTAAGCTATTTGAACTTTCTCCTGCACACGCTGCCAAAACAACCAGGAATAGCGCTTTGCTGGGTTTCCACATGGTCAGCACACAGCCCTGTGTGCATGTGCACACACGTGTGTAAGCAGCGTGGAAAGGTCATAGGCTGCGTCTGTCTCCTCTTGTGCAACACGATGCTGCTGCCTGACCCGATGTGGCTCCTTGCTCGGCGCAGGGACCGCTGAAGCCTATTTTGAAAAGGATCCAGTGCTCGCTCTGTGGTTAAGCTGGAGACCACAGTTAAAGTCTACCTCATCTGCTGCAGCGATTCTTAATACTACACGAGGCGCTCGCTCTCTATAGTTTCGTAGTGTCTGGTTCGGCCAGAGACAGGGCTCTGCTGCTGCTGGGCACAGACGGGGAAGCCAGAGCAGCCGGTGATTAGCGGTCTTGGCTACCGGCATTCAGAAATGAGGCCACCCCAGAAAGCTGCAGATGGGGTTGAGCTCTTACCCTCAGGAACGTGCATGGGGAACGGAGGCTGCCGGCCCTTGGGGAACATGTGCTGCTCTGTCTGAGGGCTTGATTCATTCCGAATTGTTTAAACATGAAGAAAACATATATTAAATTGGCCTATTTATATATCAGTTTTAAAATGATGCTTACAGTTTGCCGGAGCGCTAGCCTTTTATCATTGGCCCTTCTATTTAAAATTCATCTGAAAAACCAAATATACTTGCTGATCTTGGCTTAGCACTAAAGAGAGCTGTCATCCTTGCAGCTAACAACAACTGGAGCACAATTGGATAGCATCATTTGTATTAGCCACAAAAAGAAAAGACACGAACAATAACATTGGCCTTTTTAAGTAAGATATGGGTGATTGGCAGGAGAGCATGGGGAAACGACCCCAACTTCTGCTAAATCTTTATCCAATCCTTTATCGTTTATTTCCTAGCTCACCTGCAATCCATTAAGCATGTGAAGTTTCAAACTTATCCTCAGCTACTCCTAGAATTAGTAATACTCCACAAATGGAAAATGTACCTTTTGCTTTCTAAGATGACCACGTCATCCGAAATCGTTTCACCGCTAATACACGTAATCATAAATTCTGACACTGGCAAGGAATTAGGGTGACAAGACAGCAATGAGAAAAGTGTTAGAGAAACGTAGGAATTAGCTCAGCTTATAGGATTCAATTCTTTTGCCCAGCGGACAGCTTGACAGATGTCAAGGAGCAATAGCCACCAGGCATACAATCGACTGGATTCCCCCTGCTCCCTTCTGCAGCTCACAGGGCACATAAGGACATTGGTCCCATATGACCGCTACGGCATAACGTATAGGAATAACAGTTTCCACAGGCTTTGAGTGCACAGAGGTGTGAGTTATAATGCTATACTCTGTGGGCTGTGTTTGGAACCTACCAGTGTGTTATTTCGAGCAGAAATGGTGCAAATCCACAAAATATAGATCTGGCCTAAATATTAGGGGCGCATGAAACCATTACTAGGTGCAAGCAGCTGCAGAATTCAGCTCAAGTGACAGCTGTAGTTTTTGGAGCCCTCCAAGGGCTGAGAGTAGTTTAGTTTAGACCCAAAACATGCTCTCGAGCCAACAAAGAGAATAAAACATTATACATTGTTTAAGTTTTAGCTGTTATAACTACGTAACTGACAAATACTTCCCACAGTCTGTCATTAATAATTAGCGATGAAGAAAAGGCAGGGAAACTACTAGACTTAAATAGACCGTGGACTCTTCAGCTCAATACATACACTCAGAAAAAGCATCCAGCCACTCTAAATCAAAGGAAAAACCCAAACAACGTGACAAACACTTCCCAATGCTTGTTTTCCATTAGGGCTGGAGAGGAAGGCTGGAATACAGTGTCCAAAGACCAGAAATACTAGTTGGTTTCCCTAAATCTCAATCTTTTTCATATCAGAAACACTTCCTTTCTACAAGGATCCTCCATTTATTTCTCCTGTTACCACTATCGAAAGGCCGGCATGGCCACAAACCCCTGGCCGCTGGTCACAACTCCTCTTGGGCTCACAGCACCCACATTAGAGATCTGGGAGTCAGCATTAACTCATATTTTTTTTTCTGTAAAGCTGTTTTCATGAGCCAAAAAGGTGTTTCAAGAACTTAAGCAAAGTCTGTCCTTGGCAGCGTTAACAAAAATTGCAGCCACGTATACTTGCAGCAGGCTCTACACAGAGCAGAACTGGAAATATATTGTGCTGCCATTTCAGGGAACTGGAGAATGGAAGGAGTCCTTTTCCACATAGTTGGATCAGTGCTTGCCTTTGGCAGGGTTTTGCTTTAATAAACTTTAAAAGTATGTGAATACTGGACTACCTAGGTACTAGGGGACAAGGAATCCAAAAACAAAGCTAAGGAAGAGTAGTTTCTAGTGTAATATAAATTATGATTTAAAATGTACTTAACATATTTTTTGGTATTTAAATTTACTGCAGATCTAATTCATCATTTACTATTTTCAGTTTCTACTTATACCATCCCATTGTATTCCCTGCACAAATAACTTCACTAATGCAAGTGATCAGATGATGCTTCGAGCTGAAAAAAGTTTTAGACGATCTTCTCAGAAATACGGTGACTGTGCTAATTATTATGTGGCCCACATTACATGATTTACACTGGATCTGTAATACTGTAACACCCTCATATTAAACTTTTTAAAAGAAAAAGAAGTAGAGAAAAGTGGGTTAAAAATGCTGCACGCCTATTTAGCAGCTAAAACCCAAAGAAAATACGAGTCAATGCTGTCTTAAAAATCTAAGTGTTCTAATGGTGTATGTGGCAGGCATTAGAAATTTAACAGGCAACTAAAACTTGCACATGGACTTAATCCAAGCTCTTTAAAATGAGCTCAGACTGTGAGTGACTAGTTGCTTGGTCTGGAGTGTGGGGAGTGCTATTAGAGAGAAAAAAGAGAGAGAGAGAGCGAGGGGGGAGAAATATTCTGGTACTTCCTTTGAGAGACACACATGCACGCACGCTACTATTCAATTTTGGGGTCAGGTTGAGTCAGAGATATTACCCCCCAATTTTAGGCTTAAAGTGGTTTGGCAAGAAAAGACAATGGAAAAATTGCTCATATCTCCATGTTCCCATTAAGTTCTGAAGTCTGCTGTGCAAACCAAAGGAATGCACATATCATAGTTTAAAAAAATATATTAAGCCAGTAGTGGAAAAGAAGTTCTAGGATATTATTATCCTTGGCTATTTTCAAAAAATGAATGATGAAACATTTCAGTTAGAATATCTATTGGAATGTTATAAAAAAGTGCTCCAATTATGTCAGTGTCCCATCTGTGAATGTGATTCCTGCCCTGTACGAAAGACTCTGAAATCATTTGCTGACTGTTAGCTGGTGTAACTGTGTGCGGCAGGGCAGGCTTACAGATAGAAAGGGGCTACCTCGAGTGACGGAGCATTAACAGATGTGGGACAACAAAATGACACAGGGACTCATGGTCATCCGATGAAAATCTCTGCCGTGGCTAGTGTCTTGCTGACACCTGCAGAAGCACAGCTCAGGGAGCAAAGCTACTGAAGCATCTTTTTGCTAGCAGGGCGTTAGGCTATGCAAAGTCTTCATTCCCCATTCTGAGCCTGCTCTAATCATAAAAGGGGGCTAGGGCCTAAAATTATTAACACATCATCGTTTACACACTCTACATTAATGAGACTCTTGCACTTTGTTGTGGGTGCAGAAATCCTCCCAAAGCCAGAGACTGATCCCAAAAGTGCCATGTGCTATTAACCCCTAGCAGTTCCGTGCAGCTCTTTCTTTGTGGAAGGGTTGGGAGCAGACTTGTGACACGAAGGCGAGTCGGTGCCAGGGTCTGCACCCATCGCCCCTATGCCACTGGCAGGAGCAAGCATTTTGCATAAGGGAAAAATACATGCCGGGGCCCAGGAGCATATTATTTCTGGAGCATCTCGTGCAACTGACTGCACTGCTCATCTGGCTACTGTGGTCTCAAATACTTGATCTGGGAAAAAAAAATCAGTGCCTTTCATTTTGGTCTGTGACTGCAGGGCTCTCTCTGGGGAACATCTACTCTGGGGAAAGCAGGGCTGCATAGCAATGGAAGTAGTTGTAGCTGCCGTTGGAGTGCTGCCTTGTGCTTTGATCCACTGGTATCCTATAGCAGGTGAGAGCGGGACCTTGCCAGCACTGAGAAGAACAAGAAGTCTCCTATCTTTCCCTTTCCTGCTCTCTCTGCAGCAAAATAACTTCTCCGGGGTGTTGTGAGAGTGACTAAGAGCAGCTGAAGCACGCAGGAGAGAGGGAGTTTTGTCTGGAGAAAGCCGAGGATACACGAGGCAGGGCAATGGCCTGATCCTAAGGCGGTATAAAGCCACTCTGAGTCTTCCCATTGGCTTGGCCGAGAATTGGAGCTCTCGGACGATCCCCTTTGGGTGTACGTGTTAACGAGTGTGTTTTGGCAGGTGCCTGGGGAGCTT
>NW_008794747.1:2602486-2604631 GCF_000699145.1 Aptenodytes forsteri | reverse complement strand
AGGCGGCGGAAGGGTTAAGCGGCCGGGAGGTTAGCCGGAGAGAGAGACTCCTGGGGTGATGGCTTGGAAGAGGAGAGTCCCTCTGGCTGAAGTTTAAAGGAGGTTTCTCCAGACAGATTTGTACCGCCATCGCGGAGCGCTTCAAACCAAACCTAAAGCCAGTCCAGCCCCTTCCCCGAGGGACCATCTCGCCATGAAACCCTTCCTGCCTACCCAGCCGAGCTGCCTGCGAGCGAGCTAAAACCGGCAGGATAAACCACCTGGCCCGAGGAGTGACCTACAGAGACCCCCGGGTAAGGAAAACGCACAGGGGGGCACGCACACAGCACACAGACACACAGCGCAGGAGTAAGACCCTACCTTGATCCATAGACCTCATGATGTGGTGGTAGTGTACCAGCCTGCAGGCAGTTTCTCTCTGCATCAGGAATTTAAAAAAATAAAAAATAAAAAAAATTCAAACAGCGGAAAAAAGAGGAAAAAAAAAAAGAAGAAAAAAATCTTCTTTAAACCATGTTCAACCAGTGCCGCCTGGACAGAGGGAACCCCTCTTGCTCGCCTCCTCACTTAAGTGTTTGGAGGTGCAAAGAGGGATCCGAACTGGGCTGAGCTTGTTCCTGAAGTGAAGTCAGTTCTCTGCTCTGAGATGAGGGTTACTAGAGAGGGAAAGGCCACTTCCTTCCCTGCTCCGAGTGTTTATAGTCTTTGAATGCTGTAAAATAACGGGATTCCCTCACTGTTTCCTCCTGTTTATCCCAGTGCCATGGAAACCCCTGGATCGCCTCCATCTCCCAAACTGAGGGCTTTCCTGCAAACTTCACACTCAGGAATCCATGACGTCTCCCAGCTCCGGGCCAAGGCAGCTCTGCGGCTTTCTCAGTCTGCAGCACAAGCACTTAATTGTTGAGCAGAAAGTTAGAGAGCGAGAAAGAAAGAAATATGGATGATGTTAAAAATCCCAGTGTGTGCTTTTTAAACAAAACTTGCAGGAACTGCAAAGCCTTTCAAAGCAACGGGGCTTCTGTGCAGAAGTTTTCCTTCTTCCCAGCAGAGACAAGCTCCGACTGCTGCTGCTTTTACCTTTGAATAAATCATTCAGAAAACCGAAGTCCCCAGCTTATATTTATGTCTTTTAAATTCGCCAGCACCCTATTAATACCCATCTTGTTACTGGCACAGGTTTTGGCTTCTAATTACCACTGGCTCAATTCTTCATACAGAAGACGAAAAGAAAAAAAAAAAAAATCGGTTAATTTGTTTAGTGGCATTTCACAGACCTCTCTCTGTTTCTATTTTTAGATCCATTTAGAAGACAGGAGCAACCCCATGGATTTCCACTGATACACGTGGAGCTTAGCAAGAATGAAATAGCCAAGGAAGCCTCCGAAACCAAGACAACCCGTGTGTGTTTACACGTACTATGTATAAACAGGAAAATAAAGCAAAAGAAAACAGGAAAATAAAGTCAAAGATGTCATGAACCGCGTGCTGTCTCGCAACGTATAGTTTTCACTAGTGTGTTAACGAGCATCTGCCTCTTGATGCTGTGCTGGGCTCAGGACCTCCGTGCAACCGCACTTACGTATATTTTTTCCAGAAGAGATCGAGAGTCCCCACACATAAAATGCTTCTTCGGGGACCGTGACAGCCCTGCAGTCCCTCGGCCGTTGTACGTAACCCCACCAAACATCGCAGCGTAGGTTTGGAGCCGGGGTGGCTGCCGGGGTCAGCTGGAGCCCTGGGCAGCAGCGGGGAGTGAGTCACTGCGGAGGGACTTGGCCCGGAGCTGCGCGGAGGGCTGGCTGGCACCCGCACGACGTTTCCATTTTTCACTCTCTGAGTCCCAAAATCGACTCGAAGGAGGTATCACAATCAAACTTTCTGCTTCTCGAGTTTGTTGTCCTGCAGGCTAGCAACTGCAGGCAGGCCAGGGAAACTCAGCGCACCTCACTTTCCTAGCCTTTGTCATTTTTGGACGTGCCGAGGCGGAAATACCTTCCCCGGCTCCGCGGGCCCGTTATGCAACCGGCTTCCACCGACCCCCGGCGTGCGGGGCAGCCCCGTCCCGGTAACCCCGCGCCCCTCGGCTGCGCACCAGCCTCCCCCGGAGCCCCCGCCCGGCGGAGGCCGCGGTGAGTACCCCCC
>NW_008794747.1:2600296-2602054 GCF_000699145.1 Aptenodytes forsteri | reverse complement strand
AGGGGGGAGGGGGGTCACGCCTGAGCTGTGTTTGATTGGACCCACGACTCGAATCAGGTGAAGTAAAGTCGGAACCACCTGATCTCTATTTCCAAACGTTAAGGGGAAGAGGAGGTTGCTGCTTTGCTTGGAGAGCAAAGCAATTGCTAATTGATTATTATTATTCCACCCCCGCCGCCCCAACTCCTCACTGTGGCCCTAACCGGTCACCCCAGCATCACTCGTTATAATTGTACTGGGAAATGCAGAGAAGACGGTCACCCCAGCATCACTCGTTATAATTGTACTGGGAACTGCAGAGAAGAGGGACTGGGGAAGGGGCTTTAGACGAGGGGGAGCGCTGAGGCAGAGCTGGCAAGGGGCGAGCTGGCGGGGGGCTGAGGGCGAGCAGAGGGAGCAGCCGGGTGCAGGGGACACACACACACACAACCTGGGGGGGCCGAGGGCACCGGGCCCTGCCCAAGGGTATCCCAGAGCGAGCGGAGAATGGGCGACCCCGACGGAAAGCTTCGCCTCCTCCCACGCTGAGCTATAATCGGGGGAGCAGTCACAGCTCAGCGGTTATGGCACACAGGTTGGCTTCCCTAGTCTGGACCGTTTAAAAATACAATGTCTTTCTTTTAATAGCTCAGTTTGATCGGCTCCCGCTAGTTCACATGACAGGGTTTTCCTAAAATATCTTCTTCCACCAAGTTTTTTCCAGCTTAAAAATGCTGAATCCTGCTACCCAAATTAAACTCAGTGCAAAGCGAAAAAAAAAAAAAAAAAAGGAAGAAAGAAAGAAGTGAAAGAGGGCTGGCGGCTGCCTCCGGACTGCTAGCATTCCCCAAACCGGCATATGACACAACTGTAAGATTTCCAAGGCTTTTGGAGAGTTCAGCGAGAGAATCGTGTCCTCCACTGGCTGCAGCTTCCCCGCTGAGTTAAACTTTCCTGACGGAACCTTTCTCCATCTGGCTCCGGCTCCCAGCGCGTTGTGAGCGGCCGCGGAGGAGAAGGGGGATAAAAAAAAAAAAAAAAAAAAAAAAAAAAAAAAAAGGAAGAAAGAAAGAAGTGAAAGAGGGCTGGCGGCTGCCTCCGGACTGCTAGCATTCCCCAAACCGGCATATGACACAACTGTAAGATTTCCAAGGCTTTTGGAGAGTTCAGCGAGAGAATCGTGTCCTCCACTGGCTGCAGCTTCCCCGCTGAGTTAAACTTTCCTGACGGAACCTTTCTCCATCTGGCTCCGGCTCCCAGCGCGTTGTGAGCGGCCGCGGAGGAGAAGGGGGATGTAGTTCAAGTCTTATATAACTGTGCAAGCTGGATGCGGGGGCAGAGACTTTCCCTAGAAACGAGAGATTTTTTTATATATATATAGAGTTATTTTTAGCTTCCTTTTTCAAAGGAAGGCCAAATACCTCCGACTTTCCTTTGCTTTCTTATTTTGGTATCACTAAGGGATTTTATTTTTGGAGGTAAGGAGCTATTAATAGCTAATGTTTTTAGCTATTTATTCCCTCTTTAGGAGAATACTTCCTCTTCCTTTCAGGGGCACATTTCTGGACTGCATCCCTAACCCCCAACAGCAGACCCACCTCCCCACCGTGCCCATGGCACCCTTCGGGATTTGCCAAGAGGACGCCCGGCTTTTGCGGACAGGGGAGGGGGTGCATCTCCTGGCCCGGGCCCCGGCCCGCTCCCTGGCTCAGGGGGTAGGTTTGGAAACCGACGCCGTCCCGGTGAGCGGCGCAGCCCGTCCTCAACGCCGGGCTCCCA
>NW_008794747.1:2598159-2600081 GCF_000699145.1 Aptenodytes forsteri | reverse complement strand
ATCGCCCCGCCACCGGGCAGGGCCGCTGCACCTCCCGCTGGAGAACGAGCGCTCCCCGGCCGGCTCCGCGCTGTTAACTGGCAATAAAAACGAAATAGTTCGTTGTTGTTTTAAAAATTTCTCGTGCTGTCCAGGAGATAAGACATCAAGGCTTCCTGAGGATGTGCTCTCAGGCCATTGGGGCAGCTGCCCGGGGTTTATCATCATAGACTTCATGGAGACATCTCTGTTTTCCACTTGCAAAAGGTATTTCAGGCTCACAACAACAATAAGTATTTTTGACAAAAGCTCCTCACCCTTCCAAGGTAAATACTGTTCTCCCCGAACCTGCCATCACGTACAATGCACTCCCCGGCGCAACCTCGACATGTTTAAGACGTTAAGCAGAGCCGTGCCTAAGCACCAGATTTACACACTCCGGCTGCGTGCACCTAAGCGGGACTCCCGAGCAGAGCCCAGCAAGGACCAACCAGTTCAACATCTGCACCTCGGCCTGCTTAAGTAACGCAAACTGGCACCTCCCTCCCTTTTCATAACAGCCCGAGAGCACCGTGACTACCCGTTACCAACTCAAGCTTATTTCTGACAATGCACTTGTCTAAATAACATGTTCGCTCACTTAATTAAGTTACAAACGAAGTGTCTGATCTTGTAATGAGCTCCACGTGGCCCGGGGTATCCATCCACACACGGCTCTCCGAGATTGGAACTCGAACTGCTTGAATTTTTCCCATCAAAACATTTTTTCCAAATGAGAAATAGCTTTTCAGCTAAAATGAAAATTGGTTGAAATCTTCTGTTTTTTTAAATAAACTGAAAGGCTATTTTTTGAGTTAAAGTAGTTTTGTTGGGGTTCGTTGTTGTTGGGTTTTTTTTTCCTTTTCCCCTAAGAACTGGCTTTTAGTAAACGGATTCTGTTTGTGAACATTAAAAATCGTTTTTATAAGTGAAGAGTGATTTTTTTTGTTTGTTTTACTTTTTCCTCAACAAAGGCAAACTCAGGGAACAAAACCACAAATAAAGAAAGATATTGAAGAAAGTGTAGAGAACATTCTTTCTCTTCCCCCTCCCCTCGAAAATTTCCTGTAAAGGAAAAAATAAATGTCTTTCAACTCACTCACAGAACAATAGGGCCCCACTCTCGCTGTCTTCAGTCAGGCAGCTCTTGAATTAGTGTCCTCTTATGGGACCAGGAGGATGTAATTAATTCAGCTGGCCTGATACAATACCATCCCAGGCTGCAATTTCCCGTTTTACCGATCACCGTGTCTGTCTCCTGGAGATGTGCGGGACTGCAGACAGACAGTGCAGCACATTTGCAAAGCAGCCGCACAAGTTCATAACCACTCGTGCACGGAAACGTCCGACACCCTCATGTCAGGTTACATGTGAAAGAATTACCAGATCTGCAACTGCAGCTGTAGGAAAACCTATTCTGAGCCTCAGCATCCTGAAAAACCCGACCTGTTGTTTGGGGTTGGTGTTTTTTTTTTCTTTCCCTCCAGGGAAAAGCCCCACGGCTCAGCCTGGGGGCGGCTCCCCGGGACCTGCCCGGCCCCGCCGCATCCTCCGGCCCCGCCGGCATCCCGAAACACCCCAGCGCCCCACCGCAACTCCCGCCTCGTCCCCGGGACCGAAGTCACCGCTCAGATCTACCCCGGCCCCTTCAATTTGCCCACGACGCTCGGGGAGGGAGTTGTAGAGGCGCGGAAATTCACTTGCGAGAGAGGGAGAAAAGGAGGCAGGCCGGCCCTCGGGTGCGACGGGAGGCAGCGGTCGCCCCTGAGAGGGAGGCTTTCTTCACGCCCGGGCGGAAGGCAAACCCGATCGTTCAGCTGAAAATCCGAGGGTTTACTATATCCCCCCGTACCGGTGCGGGGAACGAGGCGGCTGAGGCACCGCTCCGCCCCCCCCCCCACCCC
>NW_008794747.1:2558076-2594959 GCF_000699145.1 Aptenodytes forsteri | reverse complement strand
GAGGAGCCGCCGCGGGGAGGGTCTGCTCCCGGCGGGATGCGGGGGGGCGGCCGGGAGCAGCAAGGGACAGGGAAGGTGCAGGTGGATCGCGACCTTTGCGAGCAGGATTCAGGCGTGACAGCTCGGAAAGAAAAGCAACGCGCTGCTGTACCGGATTGCAAATGGCGCTAGGTCTACTCCAAAACTGAAATTCGCTCAGTGCGCCCCAATTTAGAAAACTTGCGCAAAGAGGGATGTTTATATGCCATGATCTGCGCTTTTACCCAGACATCAAACATTGTTTTCAGGGGACACTTAAGCCCTCCAGATTGGCACTGCCTTACAAACTACCACCAATGACTAGGTTAGCAGCTCTGAGGCTTTTCGCAGACGAGCGTGTAGGATAAAATTGAACGATAACCTTTTCTTAAAAGTAAGACTAATTAAACAAGTAAGAACTCTGGATGAGGCTATAAAGACATTAGTTTCTTGCCAGAGATATTTTCTCGTTAAGATTATAAAACCATAGGGGGGTTTTTTGTTTTGTTTTCCAAGATTTTAAGCTAAGTTTCAGAAAAAAAGAAGAGAGCACCAAACAGAGCAATTACTTGCCCGAGTAATTATGAAGAACATTAGTCACACTTGGGAGCTGGAGAGGTGCTTCTCCATGTGGGCAAGGCAAGTGAACAACATGTTACCATTTACCTGTTTCTTGTAGAGCTTAGGTGACTGTAACTGCAGTCACCAGGCCACGCTTTGGGAAGAGATCTCCAACAAACAGCCATGCATGAGAAATGCCAATTGTTTAACTTCTTAGCCCTGGATTTTTAGCCCCATCAAAAGTTGCTACGTGGGAAATCCCTGTTATTGGTCATGCCAGGAATAGAACTGGCTTGTGAACCTCCTTCCCTTTGCATAGCACAGAAAAAAAGGAAGGGGAAGAAACTACATGTGCTGGCTAACACCAGGCACTGTGGATTCCCAGGTGCCTGCCGGCTCAGCCTACAGCAGCCCTTGAGCTGCTCCGTCCAGTGCCCTGCCTGGGGCAGATGAACACTGGGGATCCTTTCCTGCCCGCTCTGTACAGTGGAGCTGGATACCACAGAGATCCTGTCCCCTAAATTATAGTCGTTACAACAGTACAAGGAAATAGCTGGTCACTTTCGCACATTGTTCCCAGCTCACAGAAGAGTTTGTGGAATGAGAACGGCATCATTAATTAATTGTTACTCCCAGCTATTCAACTCACCTTCCCCTTCCAAGGCGTCACTGTAAAGAACCAAGGTAGGAATTTCAAGAGATCCTTCTGATTGCAGGTTATTATGAGCGTTTTTCCCCAGCTGTTCCTTTCAGGGGGCGGGTTCAACATCCCCTAGGTACACATGTCCACGCACCAGTTCTCAGCACGGACCTTTCTCTAAGTACCACACAGCAGCAAGCGCCTCTCCAGCGGGGCTGGGCAAGTGTTTGCCAAGCTTTTGGAAAAGGAAAGCATTCATGGTTGAAAGCTAGTCCAGGAAGGACTTGGCAAACCTAGACCAAGAAGATGACTATGAAACCCACCACGTTCACAGAACACCTGGACTCAAATGCCCACACCCATTAACTCCCGGCTCAGCTGGAGAATACAGCTATGCTGGGGGATAGCTCCAAAACACAGCAAATCAAACTCACGCTGCTTTCTCACTATCTAATAAAGTGATTCTTTCATGCAAGGTCAGAGTGAACCACAGTTTAGAGCGATATTCTTGTATCTAAAGACAGCCTACCACCCACTATCAGGGCACTGGCAAAAATGCATGTATAAATAGATAGCGTTAGTTTCAGTTACATCAGGACGTAAGTTGGTTTATTAATAGTAACAACAACAAACTAATCCAATTAGACACCTGTACAATTAGGTTCAGGATGGAAACACTGAGGCAGTCATTCACTATATCACGATGGCTAAACTAAATAAAGATAATAAAGAAATGTTACAACTGTTTTGAAAAGGTGGCTTTATCCCTTTAATATCACCGCCAGGGCAAGGGAATCTGATATTATAACCTGAACACAATTTACGATTCATTACTGGGCCTCTGGCCACACCCGGCAGCTAATCTAGAATTTCACACACCTAATGAACTTCATACTTGAAATATGTGGTCTGTAAAATCTGATTTACACTGTTGTTAAAATAGTTACTGTTTGAAAGAAAATATATTTTAAAGTATGTATTTGTGCACAAAGTTTGTTGTTTGGGTTTTTTTTTTCCTGAAAAACCCAAACCCGGTCATTAATTTACCCCAAAGCATGTAAAACGTTCCCTACAGCGTAATTTCTAGTGCAGTATTTCTTTCAGCACCTCAGATTTACTCACTATGTTTCTTCAGGAGCGACTGCATTCAGTTATACAAAGGAGTAGAAAGCCCCCACAATGTAATTGCAGGTACTTTAGTCGGTAAGTTAACCTGACAAGTCAGTTCATGATGGAGTCCAGGGTCTATAATTAGTCCTTACCTGCCACCATCATAAAACCGCTGCATTAGGTCAGTCCTTGCCTGGGCCATACAAGAAGTACCTTGCAATCCCAGTTCATTCAAGCGTGTTACCTTTTTATTGGATGTTAACACCTGATATTTCCTCCAGGCTCTGGTTTTACTGAAGGCTTTGTGGCATTATGTTCTTCAGAGCTGGAATGGCAACAGGAGCTGAAAGAAAGAAGAGTGGCAACCCGTATAAATCACCGCCCTGCACGGTATCCTGACGGTGAAAGATCACAAAAGACTCCTAGGCTGTTGAAGGAAATAGCTGTCGTTCACATGTGAAATACAAGATGTTTCTTTCTGTTGAAGGCTATTTATGGTGAACGCTGCACCTGTAAAAATTAGTGCCACACTTCAGTAACGAGGACTCGCAAGAATTAAACTCGGACTGGAACAAAACCTGAGGATTGTGTGAGGGTGTGGATGAGCGTGACCTGACAGTTATACCAGCCGTGGATCTTCGAGCAAGATACCAACACAATGCACTTCTTTCCATCTGATTTTGGAAGGATTTTCTCCTTATGGGTTACTGTTGCAAATACTAATTTCACTTAGAAAATTTGTTTTCTGGATCATTTTTCCTTGTATATAGGAAAGATCAGAAATCAAAATCTGATCAGCAGGAGGCTTGAGACTTCCTAGAAGTAAAACTGGGCAGCTTTGAATCAAACTTTAGTCTATAGACAGCTGCCTGAGAAATTCTGGCACTAGTTTCGACCTAAAATGTAAACTGCCACTTTGGTTAATTTGTCTTGATCCAGCTGAAAGGCAGCAATACATCTTGACAAATAGATAAAAGGATACCAAAAGATGGGAAAAAGGCATACCTGGAGAAAGCAAGATAGATGAGGGGTTGATAACATCTAACATTGGTCTTTTAGAAATTTCTGTTTCATTTTACAGCCCAGCTGTCAGGGTGGAGAAGGTCCAAGTCCCTGTGCCACACTGCGCGTGATTGATAAATGCTTCTTTGGAGTAGCTCACAGCAGACAACGATAGTGTAGATCCTGTTTAAAACCAGTCTTCCCCTTCTCCAGGGATTTTACTTACCTCGGACACAGACAACCATAGATAAAGGGAAGAACCATTGTTAGTTTCCAGCTCACATTTTAGGCAAAAAAATTTCATTGCTCTTGTTTAATTTTATTCACCTTCAATGTTAAAATCACTTTTCTGTTTGTCATTGGGCTTGAAGTAATTGTTCCAGGCTAGAAGGAAGCCACGATGGCACACTAAATAATTAAAGCTACATTAATAAACAGCAGGATGTAACTGCTCCAGTTACATTTAAAAATGAAATTAAGAAAAGGATTTTATGTGCAAATCAAGTGATTCGTAACTACATCTCCATGCATAGGCAACGTGTACACACACATGGAAATCAGGCACAAGCGCTGAGAGGGCTGACACCCACGATGCTGCCCAGGGGGAATTTGGGAGGTGAACCTCGGCTGGGCAGGGTGGTGCTCGGGTTTCCCAAGCTAACCACCAGCGGAGCTCCAACAGGGAGAGCTCTCCTCGCTCGCACTGCAGGTTCATGCCAAGGAAGCCTTGGCAAGAGAGTGGTTAAAATGCTGGCAGCTCTTCACTAGGGCTCTGAAATGCCACAGCTCATGGTGTGCTGGTTGTCAAACATAAGGAGAACAGGATGGAGCCTAATAGAGGTGCAGCTGGAGAGCAAGAAACATTTCCAGCAACATCTCCAGGGCAAAAATCCTACCTCACAGGGGCCGAGAGGACTGCTGGCAGTGCCCCTGCCCTTGCAGCAAGATGACGAGCTGCTTCACCGTCTGCTGTGGTCCAGAGTTCCCTCCTCAAAGGACCTATCCTTTAACGCTTGGAACAAGATCAAAGCCAAAGGTAATAAAACACGGTAAGCGCAACCCATTTGAGCTCCCAGTTCCAAATCAGCACCCTGACCTGCCCAGGAGAGCTGATTCACATGCGGGACCTTCCTGTCCAGAGTGACAGCGATGGCTCTGCCTGTGCTGGTCCAGGACGGCGGTCACAGCAACGGCAGATGCAGGACACAGTGATTCACTGGAAACCACCGCGTTGGAGCAGGGATGCTGTCTGACAGAGGGAATGCCGATCCTTATAAATGTGCCTTTTATTCAAAACCTTAATCTCAAATTTGCAAAGGGTGCAGAGGAATTCTGCCTCCGCGGGCAGCATCCCTTGCCTTTCCCACAGGCCCAGCGCTGAGCGGCGTTTCTTTCCATGGCAGTTACACCATTGCTGCTGGAGCAGGTAACATGCTTCATCGACACCATTACATGGCGTTTTAACGGTATCACTGGCGAATGGTTTGTTATTTTAAATAGGAATCCCGATCAATAGCAATTTGCATCACTTTTTGACAGGTCACACGTTGGTGAAATCTGCCACTGTACAAAATGAATCCGAAGTGACATGTCCTAAAACCAGAAGAGCCAGCACAGGACAGATGCGTGTCTAACGGCACACAAATGTAACGCCTACAGCACAGCTACAACACAGCTTTTTTGGAGCAGATGTGAAACACATGAGTAAGTATGCTGTCTGATGAAATCTCAAGCGCAGGAGATACCTGCTTCCCACGTGCCCACCAAGATGTGTGCTCCGGGAGTACTTCTGAGCTAAGCAGAATTGTGCAGTACAATCAGTTCACCTCTACTCATGCTCTTAATTTATATTGTGGGTAATTCTACTTTTACCCTGGTAAACAAGTTTCTGGATATGGTTAAGCTACTCAGAGTGTACATTTAAAATAAAATCTGTTTCACATAAAAGGACAAATGAGAATGACTATTACCCCCATCTTTAATGCGCTAAATTCTTTTGCACAGATTGTTCTTGTTACTACTTCTTTCTGTGAGAGAATCTGAACGGCACACAATATTCCTCCTTACGTGCACAATTACAGCAAGCCAAGAGAGGGAGGCTTTAAAGTGGGAATGCAATGATTTTAAAGCCCTTTTTTGTAACCCACTCACTCAGTAACAGTTAGGTCTTAGGCCACAAAGGGAGGAACAGCGGCAGAGGGAAGGACGTTCTTCTGAAGGCCAGATCCTGCAAGATGCTGATCATCTATAACTTTAATTACAAGCAGCAAAAATTCAGAGATTCAGCATGTAACCTAGAGAGCCCCACACCACCCAGAGAGTTTTAAGGCCAGGAAATACCAGCTCGTGGCCCGAGGAAACCACAGCATCAGTTTTGACACTGATCTTAAATAGGTGCTGGACAGGACTTAGTGCTGCTAGTAACTGCTGTCACAGTCAGCAAAGTTCTTCCTTGCATTACCTTTTTGCAGTTGCAGCGATGCTATTTCTGCAGCCAACTGCTGCTCACACTCTCTGAAACTCACTGCTTTCACATGCAGTTGCAAAACATTTAGCACAGATGTAATTTGGATCTGCAGTTCCAGGTTTAAGATGGAAGAACCCAGCAAACTTTTTGGATTGGGGTTTATCAATACTCCATGAGGACAGTTTTTTTGAAGCCTGCAATCACATTCCTAACTTAAAAACAGACATCTGAATTCTCTGTGGAATAAGTAATCTTCCTATAGGATTGACTCCAATGTGTAAGGCGGGGAGAAAGTCTAACAATCAAAACAAGAATATTGTTCTGCACTCGATGCTCTGCCATGGACTTTGGGTATAGTTCGGAGACCGCAGGTTCCCTCTGCCCCCATCTCCTACCTGTGAAACGGGAACAGCAGCAGTTACCTTCCTCTAGTGAAGATTTATCATGACAACATTTAATGCCACGGTAACGCAACAGAGAAGAGGCAGAGTAGGTGCACAGCTGCCATGACTTGAGCCACCAGAAGGCAAAGACAGAGGGCATGTCGACAAGGTTTTCTTCTCTCCAAATGGTTTAAGGTAAAGGGAAGCTTCTGTACGTCCTCATACAACACGTAAGGCTCAGCGCCATAGTAAGATACCCAATTACCAGCCAGCACCTACCAATGTGTAAGGCGGGGAGAAAGTCTAACAATCAAAACAAGAATATTGTTCTGCACTCGATGCTCTGCCATGGACTTTGGGTATAGTTCGGAGACCGCAGGTTCCCTCTGCCCCCATCTCCTACCTGTGAAACGGGAACAGCAGCAGTTACCTTCCTCTAGTGAAGATTTATCATGACAACATTTAATGCCACGGTAACGCAACAGAGAAGAGGCAGAGTAGGTGCGCTGCTGCCATGACTTGAGCCACCAGAAGGCAAAAGAGGGCATGATGTCGACAAGGTTTTCTTCTCTCCAAATGGTTTAAGGTAAAGGGAAGCTTCTGTACGTCCTCATACAACACGTAAGGCTCAGCGCCATAGTAAGATACCCAATTACCAGCCAGCACCTATTCTTCCCCCCCCCCTTTTTTTTTTTTTTAAGAAAAAAGGAAAAGAAACACACTAGTGTATAATAAAACCACAATTTTTGTGTTGGGGGGAGAGGGTGGGGATAACCCCCCCCCCCCCTTTTTTTTTTTTTTAAGAAAAAAGGAAAAGAAACACACTAGTGTATAATAAAACCACAATTTGAAAAATAAAGGCCAGGCATTCTTTGGTAAAGCCCAGGCTGAAAACTTATCCCAAGATGCGTGATCTTCCAAAAATCTGCCAACCCCTGCAGTGTTCAAACTTCTTGTATGACCACAGCCACATGAAGAATGAAATTAAACCCCATGGAAATCTTTGACATTTCTACTATTATGCAATGTTTGGGTGAAAAAAAAAATTGCAGAAATTCTCCTTCCCTTTCCAGAGTGAGTTTAGAAAAACTATTTCTAGATTTTTTTAATTACACATTTCACCATTAAAAAGAAACCATCCATAAATTAAAAGAACCACTAACTAGGGCTTATGTAACCCATTTAGAGTGGGAAATTGGTAACACTTGGGAGTGAAGCCTGTTACTGTAATTTCTGGAGTCTACAGCATTCATTTGATGCATGCAAACATCAAAAAAATTATTTAATATTTGCATTAACTATTTTATACAAAAAAGTTAATAATGAAAAAGGTTAAGATGCTGGCATCTGTGTCCTATAGAATCTAAAAGAAGATCTTTAATAAATGTTTAATGATCTGAGGGATAGTTTATCACTGCTTTAATGAAATACTCTCCCAAGTTATAGATTTACTTTATCCATTTTTTTTTTTTTTTGGAGAGTGTTTATGGCTCTATTACATTTTTGGTAGAAAACTGTCGTACTGTGTTCTTAATTAATGTTACTGAAGTTTCCCCTGCAGAGAATATTCAATGTTAAACTCCTGCCTCTCCCTCCCGTTTCTGTCCCAGAAGTGGGGCAGCCAGCCCTCGACGTGGGACTGCTGTTGTGCCGAGCCAGTTACTTAATCAAACGTTCAAGTGAGGAGAACATTCCAAAAATAGCTGTTTCTAGTGCTATTGCATCATTGCTTTTCCAAGAGCAGTGTATATATGTTTCAACTGAAAGACTGTCTCCTAATTCACAGCAGTGGGTACCAGCAGGAACGACCACCTTCTCCCTAGTTGGGGTTGCACCAAAAATTGTGAGGACGATTTGACCAGAATCTTCCTGAATGAGCCGAGTGTCTTGAAACTGAATTTACAAATTACAGGGCTTGTTTAAAATCCTCGGGACAGTTGGGTACTCTGGGACTAACTGGTTGTAGAAAAGGCAGCAGCAAAGCGGCAGCCCGGGGCTGAAGTTCCACCTGGCGGTCACAGCAGCCAGGTCCTCTTGCCAGGGTGAGCCGGAGCGCTGGCAGGACGGCAGCGGGCCAGCAGCCTGCCCGTGCCCAGCTGCAGCCTCTGTGCTCCACGGAGCTAATCCACACCATTAGACTGCAGTGACGACTTGCAGAAAGCAATCTTGCAAGAAATCACTGATAAAGTGAAGGGCAGCAAAAGCTTACACCAATACTTATTAAAAAAAAAAAAAGAAAAATCAACAATCAACCCCCTCCCCCCAAAAACTCCCTCCTGTTAAGACTGTTAGAAAACTGTTTATAACAAAGAAATTACTGAAGCAGGTCCACACTGATCAGCAGAAAGTACTGACCATTTCTTGGATATGCATTTCCCACGCAGACAAGTTAAAGGGCCAAACAACTTAACCTATATACTTACAGTTCTGGCAAAACACATCTTGGACTGATCACGCCAGGACTAACTCAGGTGCATCATACACGGTGTATATGGATGAAGTAAAGAAGTTGCATAAAATTTATTTTTCCACCTTGTTTTACAACATTCCCCTTTTAAGTTTTTACACATCTGCAACATATAACTCCACAGAACAATAAATAATTGGCATTCATATTTCTCTTGAATCAAGAGTATTTACACATTGTTTAACTAGATGACAGGTACAAAACATTGGCATCACAGTAAATATCATTTTGACACCAGAACCCATTTCCCCAATTAAAAATTAAATTAACTTCACATTCATTCTTTAACAATTTTAACAATTAAAAATGTTCTCAAAGGCATGTAAGTACACAAGTTGTAGTAGGCAGTGGTAATGGACCATATTGGCAAAGCTGTAGAACCCCGGATTTCACGCAAATCAAAGAGTTTATTAATTATGAAATAACTGATCATAAATAAAAAAGAGCCCATTCGGCTCACGCTGAAGATTTTAGTGGGCACTGGACTGGCCCCAGCAACTGTGGAGATGAGTCAAACCCCATCCAAACAGTCGTGCGCAAAGAACTTGTGACGGTGAGCTGCATGCAAGAGTAGTTCACATACGTGGTTTAGAGCACCGCTTGTGCAAACCAAGGATTTATGATGCATCAGATGGTGCAGCAACTTTCTTCAAAAGATAAAGCCAAAAGACAAGCTTTAGGGATTCACACATCTAACTGTCTGGGGCTCCCTCACAAACTCAGCTCAACTATAGCAAAATTCTCCTCAGCAGTTGCAGAGGACGAGAGAGGCTGTCAGGGCATTTAATTGTGATAGTTCAGTAGACCACAGAAAACCAACGCCTTTGGTGCTGCTCAGTTTGGTCCAGCCACAGCTGTAGCTCTCAGCATGTAGTTCTCAATACCGAGGGGACACCAGGGATGTCGCTCATCGCTCCCCAGCCCAGTTCTGATCAGACCCTGCACAGATTTAAGCTGCTGCTGTTCAATAAAGAATGTTGCATTTCAGTTGCACTATGAGCTGAACAAAACAAATGTTTGCAAAGATAAACAGGACAAGCCCTACGGAGGAAACAAATACAGAGTTAAAGAAAAAAAATGAAGAGGGTTGCAACACACCTGCAATTACTGCAGAGATGCAAGAAGAGAACAGTGCATGTAACAAAACCTCCACGTTAACTAACCATTGCAGCAGCACAGCACGGAGCGTTGGCTTCCCTAGAACAGCCATGGGAAGCAAGAGCAGCACACTGTGAGACATACACCGCTACCCTACAGCATCACTTGGAGCACAGTCCCAAAGCACACAAGTTATATGAACTGCTACAGTACATAAACCAGAACAAAAAAAAGGAACAGGAAGAACACTAAGTAAGGCTACAAACAAGATACTACATAGAAGAAGAAAACAATGCTTCATTCCCAATAAGCACAAGTTATGAGCATACTAGAGGAAAAAGATTAAATTAAATTTCCAGCAGAGAATCCATTTATTCAAATGTACAGTAAGTATGAACATATGTATTAAACTTTGCTTTTAAAAACATTTTTTAAATAACTTAAGAGAAATAGATTGCAGACATAAAGTGCTAAACTTGAAAAATACAACAATCATTCCTCTTTCCTGCTGTTTGTTAGATGGCAGTTTTAATTTTCTGATTGCTTTTAAAAAAAATGCAGTGTATACCCAGACAGAAATTACTTCCTGGATTTACAACCTTGTGCAAAAAAAAACTAGCTGCAAAGGAATATAATTCGCACCCCAAAACACAGCTACAGATTACTATCAATTCCACTAAATATACGTTCCTTATTAAAGTTATGATTCAATAAATATCACCAAAATCACAATTCACTCCCTTTCTTGGTGTAAGCTAATATTTTGCAAATATGGTCCACTCAGTGTAAACTGTATTGACTTCAGGAAACAGTGAATTCTACCATATATACGTCTCAAATATTTACATATAGTAGCATGGCACTGTTATTCTTGCAGGACATTTAACTACTAATACACACTAGATAGGGACAGGGCTTCACAAAGATGTGTACAGCGATGGGTTTGCCAATGGACAAGAGGGACTTGACTTCTCAGTCAGAAGAAGTTGCCAAAAGAAATTCTTGTTTCTTCTGTTTAAATCTACTTAAATCAAACGCTGACTGGGGACTCCAGAACACCTGCATGGCCGACACTATCCAGGAGATGTAGCAAGTCACGATAAAGACAACATTAAGTATCTTTTTGGCAAAGTGGCATAAGTCACAAAAGGCTGTTAGCCCAACTCCCCCACAAATGGGCTGTTCAGGCACTGCTTTTCCTCCGTGAGACAAATCACTGAGAAGCGTCAGACTTCTAGGGCCTTTCCCAACATGAACATGCGTGTCAAACGGGCAGAAATATATATTATTATTATTAGGAAAAAAATTTAGAAGACCAGGAAAGAAAGGCAAATTTTCAAAATATTATGAAAAGGTGAATATTAAGAATTATCCTTCCTTAGTCAGTAGGACGTTTCTAAAGTTTGTTGCTATTTATCAGGACTTCAGACAAGAGTCTAACCAGAAGACTGGCACAAAAGAAAAAACAGTACGTTAGATTAAAGAGCATTTGCTGTTCTTATTCCTGAAGGATTTTGAAACATCAAGAGGGTTTACCCCACATGAAGTAATGACAAGGTCATATGGACTTGCACCTTCCACTCACCCCAAGCCACATGCATTATGAAGCACATCCAATTTTTCTTTAAATCTTCTGGAACTTGCTTCCCCTCCTCTTTGATATTTACTCACAGGAACTGAGAGCAAGGAAAGCAGGTCAGGTTGTGCAAAACATTCCCCGGAGCAATTACCACACATCAACCATGCAAGCCACGGCTATCTTAGATGTGAAAATTCAAGACGTACCACTATGGGTCAACACAGACTCCATCTCTTTTAAAGCAACACTCCGTTTTCCACTGATTTTCACACCAGACCTTTTAATGCAGCATTGTGCTGCCTGTGACAGTGGAATGCCAACAGAAGCTGGCAGTCCATTAAAGAGGTTCAGCATAGCACAGAGACGGACCAGGGAGCTTCTGCTCCTCACACCAGTGCGGCTGCCCTGACCCGGAAGGGCTGCCTTAAGAGAGCAGAAGGGAGCTCAGGCTCTGGGCTCTGCCGTTCCTGGTGCCTCCGCGCAGCCAACCAACAACGGCGCCAAGCAGTGCCAGCTCTGACGGTGGTTTTTATGATGTGGGAATGAGACAGCAAGCAACTAATTTAGCACAGACTAAACAGATGAGGATGGCTGCCACTAAAAGCTCATCCATGTTTGACGCATGGACCCAATGGTAAAAGGTTCCCGTAACTCTCTGTCATTCTCCTGAGCAGCCTAAGTATGTGTTGCTCTCCTCACGGTGTTATAATGTGGGCCAATGCTTACTATAAAAACAGAACTCATTAAGTTTTATAACAGTAAGTAAATTTGCTCTGCACACCAGCCTAACGCATTCATACGAACCCCACTCCTGCCTCTGTGATTCAAGTTTGGTTTTTAGAGCAAAGCAAGTGCAAGGTTCTCAAAAACTGCCTCTCTGCAGGGAGCGTGTCATGAGCAACATCCACCTAGGAGTGCCTCAGTTCATTTGCAGCTCATCTTCACAGTTTCACCCTAACAGGAAACAGATTTAGTGTAGCTGTGAGGAGTAGCAGCTCTGTGACCTTTCCTTTTAGTCTCCAAGGATTCAAGACACGTCTGCCACATTGTCTGCAGAACAGTACGAGTCTCTTCTCACGTTGTCGACACATTTCAAGTCTGATCAACTGCAAATTTCTTTTCCAAAGAGGATTTGCTTTAGTTTATATAATTTTCTCCTATACAAATAAATACAGAGTAAAGCTATTATATCACCAGCTCCTTTTAACAGGAAGCACAAAAGCTAAACAAAACTTAATTTCTTCAATTTTGGACTGTATTTCTCCGTATTTATCAATGGCTGGATACCTCCAAAATCACTAGGGTGACCACATTTCAACTGAAGGAAAGTCTCAAACACACTCAGATTCTCAAGTGTGTGTAGATCCGACATGCTGGAGCCCCATTATGGAAACAGCATGCCATAAATCAGGAATCAGCTGTCAGCAGTAGAGTGCATCACCTACGTTAAGGGATTTTCAAGATGTAAAAAGAATGTAACTACTTGAATCAAAAAGATAAATAATATAAAACAACATAACACAATGCAAGGAACAGCACAGATACTTAAAAAAGTAACTTAAATTTGTCAAATGTAAATTCCAAGGTCAGTTAGCAGCTTTCAGATACTTTTAACCATGCGTGAGAAACCCATCATCATCACAGTTACGTGCATTTGACCCCAGTTAAGTTGAACAAAAGTGACAAGAACTGGATGAACTAACAAGTGCCTCCACCCTCCAAAAAATTCCCTTTTATCGTTAGGTTTCTGTTCACAGCAGTTGTGAAGTCTTTTTTCAATAAAGCAGCATGTAATAGAGATTACCACATGATCCTTATGCAAATATCGGACGTATTCGTTATAGTAACGACTACATGATTTTGTCTCTCAGCTATGTGCAGTATTTGTCTCTGGTGTGCAAGAGCAGCAGCCCTAGGATGTCAGCTTCGAATAGCTTGGGGGAGAAAACCTTCGTCTCAGGTACTTCAGGACGTAGAGGGGAAGGCAGCTCACCAGAGTGATGACGGTGACTTTCCACAAGAACGACAAAGTTGCAATGAAGTAAACATCTGCAAAAAGAAAAGAGCACAGAGTCAATGAAGATGGGAAGCATGCTCTGGGAAGAGGTGTAGAAAAGCAATTCAATCTACCAACACTTCTTAAACAGCCTCACCTTCTCCACATGCAAGTTCAAAGCTCATACGATCCCTGGTTCCTCACTCTTCTGCCCTTCTCTTCCACAAAAGATGCAGCTTTCTGCACAGTACGTTTCAGTAAGGCATGCAACTCCTCACAGGCAAGTGCCCATACATACCCCATCTGAAACAGGGCTATCCATCTCCTGGCAATACTAAGCTTCCTTTAAATGGACTACTTGTCTTCTGACTCTGGAAGTTGCCCTCGGCTACTTTGCTGGTAGTCCAGCAAACGCATCTCTTGGCTCAGTTATAATACCTCAGAATCATTGCAAAAATAGCTGAAGCATCTTTCAAAATGGAGCTGGTATACTCATATGCAAGAGATCCAGATCTAGCCCATTGGGAAGTTATCCTCATTGTCTTCAGTTAGCAAAGAGTTTTATGGAAGAAGTAGTGACATCTTGTGGTTCCTGAACGAACACTGGCACAAACCCTACGGATCTGATATTTGCAACTAGACAGCTACCAGGGGAATCTGGAATTCCTCACTCTTTTTCCTTCAGCCAGGGAAAATAGTGGGCTCTTTTGGGGGCGGGGGGGGAACGGGACCAAAACAAACGAACAAAAAAAACCCCAAAAAGCCCCAAAACCCACAAGAGAAGGGCCCCAATGAAGCAGATAAAATAAGGTAAGTTTTAGGAGGCAGCTACTTCACCCAGTTAAAAGATGAAATCTTTCAACCCAACAACAGAGGCTAAAATTTTTAGTCTCAAGTTCAGTTCTCATATGGAAATAAAGACCACTATTACATGACAGCTGATGCGTGGTGGAGCTCTGAAAGTTAAGGATGAGATTCACCGAGCAGCACACAGTTTACTGACCACCTTTATCTCCTCTAGCATTTTGCTATGAGAAGGAACCATAAAATTTCAGGTGCCTTCAAATCAAATAGAGCTTATTCTGGTCAGAACCACTGTGATTGTAATTATGTTGGCTTCATCAACAGCCTTTAAACTCAATTCATGTCCTTACAGTCCTGTTATTATTCAGGTCATAAACCAACTGATTGGAGAAAATGCATTTAACCTTACCAATAAACTCATGTAAGAAGACCAGAGAAGCTATGTAGCAGGAGAGACTAAGCAGCTCAGCCACTATCATGAGCCAGTGCCACGTCTGGATTGTCAAAGCTACCATCAGTAACTCGGTGAGAATCAAGGACGTGAAGGAAATGGCGACAATGTGGACAAATTCAGATTCAAAAAGGAGGAGTGCTCCATACATGATGATGCTACCTGCAAAGGAATGGAACATTTGGGTATTTTATTCAAACACCAGTCTAAGCTCTAAAACCCACTGCTAAGTCTTGGAAAGGCTGAAACATAATCATGTCTTGAGACTATTTTTCATGAAACCTGATGAATGTAATGATAATGAATCAGTTACTATTTAGGAGACAGAACTGATGAGAAGACAGGGAAAAGTTACAGCAGAGGTGCCCAGACTTTTATAACAGTCTATCATATTCATAGACACATGGAGATAGGAAATTAATACACGCTATTTTGGCAACTGGAGATTTCTAACATCACGAAACTCTATCCTCCCAGAAAAGCAGTCGGTCACTACTCAGAAGCTAAAAGATATCAAATACTTCTAAAACCTACTGCATTGCCTCAGTGCCCAGATGGAAGCAAGCTGTTGAAAAGTTCAGTGGATACAAATTAGCCTCTCTTTGCACTACTTCGGCCAAGATCTCTCCCCTTTACACTTCCCCCTAAAAGCAGTACACATTAAAGCACTGGTAACGATGCATTGTTTTGTGCTCCTATTCTGGCTAGCCAAGGAATGCTCACAACGCCCCGCACAGCCACCTGCACAAATAACTCATGTTAGCAGCATGAGTAATCCGCACCAACATCCATCACACTAGGCTAGTTTCGGAAGGGAAAACCTGCAAGTGACTAGAGCTCGAGCCACAAAGTTCAAATCCAGCTGTGAACTTTCCAAAATTTAGGACTGCTCAAGTTTTTGGTCAGGCTCATCTCTGCTAGCAACTAGCCCAATTGTTTGGCCTGCTGTTTTCTAGTTATTTAGCACATCAGAAGTGAAGTCACTTTAACCAAATATTGTAACCAGATAGTGGTCTTAGCTCAAGAAGAAATCTTTCCCTCAATGCATCACCCTCTGGCTTTAGCTTTCCACCACTTGTGAGTTTTCTATAAATGCCTTGGCTTTGCCATCATATTTGTACAGCATCAGAAGACCATTATCCCTGTCGTAGGGTTCTACCATAATAGATTTCAGAAGATAATGCCAGGAGAGCTTTTATATTCTTGGTTTCACTCCCTCCTGAGGATGGTAATATCAAATTAAAACAGTAAGAATTAGCTGCTTATTTTGGCACATTTATTCTGACTCTTGTTGATAAAGGAGTTTTAGAAAACAAGAAATTTTGTCACAGAATCATATTGCCATTTTAGCTTTATAGCTCCACATTATTTACGTTTTCCATGATTCCCTGACTAGCACTTATAGAAAGTATTTGAGTTTGAGGTTACTTGATTAAAAAAAAAAAAGACAAACTGAAAGGAAAGACCTTCTTAGACATATACCCCAGTTACTACATCCACTTTTGGAAAATAGATGCATTGTAATTAAGGCATTTGCTTAACTGTTTCAGCAGCCTAATTAGAATGTATGGGATATGATCAAGCACCTGAGCTCTACTCTAGTCCTTCATTACAGATGGCTACGAAGTAACCAGAACTATTGCCACTTCTAATAGACAGGGTTTAGATAAAATACACAAAGCTACAGATTCTGTATTTTGCGTGCTGACTTAACAACCCGTATAATCCATAGGTTTGAAAACCTTTTTCAAAAGAAGGGAAGAGTCACAAACTCTGCTTTACAGATGGAGCAATTAAAGCACTGAAAGGAACTTGCACAAAATTACAAAGGATGGTCCCAATGGGAAGAGGCACAATGCTTTGAACTTCTACATCATTGCCTACAACAGGTTGACCAGTTGCTGCCAATATTTAGTTTTAGATAATTTCTTCTTTTGGTAACGCTGCCAACATTTTCCGAGACAAAAAAAAAATATTTATTCATTATCCTGAGGATGCATTGCTAAATTCAATTCATGCCTTACTTAACTTCCTGCAATACAAAAAATTAGATAGTCTGTACTCATTAAAACATCTAAAGGCACAAGGAGAAGTTAATTTCTTACCTTGATAGATGCTTATTAAGACCCATATTAAAAATGTTTTGTATGATAACGGTCGTCCCTGGGGTGGGGGGAAGAGAAAAAAAAAAAGTCAAAGCTCCATTGGGTTTTCTTTTATGAACACTCACTTACCAATCAACCCAGCAATTAATAAAAGAGAATTTGAAGGTGATTTAGAAAGAAAACAAAACAAATCAACCAACCCTGAGGTACTGTCTCTTTATTCTCATTTTTCATGATGCATGAAGGAGGCCTGGGACTGTGGAAGCTCACTGCTTGCACAGTACAGTACAATCTCTTCCTTACTGCACACACAATTAATTCAATGCAAAGATGTCTCATGAGTTTAGTCATTGTACTGTGAAATATAAGATGTGTGTATACACATATATGAATATATTAATATTATATTTCTAGACACATACACACAAATCACCATCATATTGAAGGCAGATAGGTTTTAAAAAAAAGCATCTCTAGCCAACACAGCTATACCAGTACAAAAAACCCCCTATGTTTAGACCAGGCCTAAGGATGGTTGGAGAATTAGTGGTTTATGACATAAGAGACAACATACAAGTGAAACCAGATGGAGACTTATTCAGGCTGTTGGAAAAACAGGCTTTGCTTCTGAGAGTATCTGTTTAACAGAAATCCTTGAGGGAAAGGATCTGTTGAAGACTCAGTCCACCCTTTCCTTCAATTAAGAAAGATGTTCCCAGTCTGCATAACCCAGTTATTCAAAAAATTTTCCAGGAAAAAAAAAAAAAAAAAAGAACCTAAGACAAGATTTACCTTCCTGATATCACTATCAAATAAAGTTTTCTTTGTCTAAGGAGAAGGACCTGACTTTCATGCTAAAGCTACAAAAATGGCACAGCAACCAAACCTTTAGGTCCCTTTAGATCATCCTCAAGGCAAATTTCTATTCACAAAACTATGTGATAACCTCCTCCCTCCATCAAATGAGCATATCACTTCCCTCCATCCCCTCTTCTGGCTTCAGGATAGTGCCAAATCCCCGACGATTTCTCTTTCCCCTTTATTTTGGAACAAATCGGTAATATTAAATCCTTAGAATTTCCCACAGAATGGAACTTCTATTTCCCCAGCCGTTTCTAATAAATTGCATTTCATGTAGCTTTCAGTAACAAACTGCCAGGAAATCTGGTTGTATCTGTTAATTCAAATTTGCCTTTAAAACAATTTTGCTTGAAAACGTATGATAAAGTTCTCTATCTACTGATAATATATGAGACTTTACACATTTAGAGAGTTTCAAATCAAGACAGGAATCTTGTCTTAAACCAAAACAGACAGGAGTCTCCCACACCTTAAGAAGATCTTTGTAGAGCTCTGGGTACAACATTGCAACTTCAGATTTAACATCCTTGTCCAGGACTAGAGAAAACACTGGAAACATCGTGTAAATTGTGGAGTACCTGGGAAGAAGGTAGAAGACCAGTAAATTATCTAAGGTGTAGATGAGCAAACAGAAATGCTAGCCTTCAGGAAGGAAATACAGTATTCTTGAAGTGCCAAATGACGTACATATTATAAAAACTTGCAAATGGAACACACCAGAGTTTTGCATGTAGGAAAAACCTGCAGGATTTGCTTTTTGAATGACTTTTGATTAGAAACACTCATACACAGATGATTGGTTCAAGTATTGCAACTGGTCTTACAGGGTTATTAATGGAGCCAAGGACAGACCTGTCCCCACCCCAAAGTTTGCTCTACAGTTCAGGCTTAATCCTGTTTGCATCAGAAGGCAATGGAGATGAATTTGCTGTTTGTTTTTTAATTATGTCCTCGAAAATCTATAAAGTCATGGGATTACAAGTGTAATCCCAGTATATTTTAGACAGGAACTGATTCCTCCTGTTAAAGAAGTTGGGTTGTCCCCCCTTTCTCCCACTGCTGCGCAGGCCCCAGAGCATGACGACTGTCCCTCTGCTTTTCACTAGGATGGAAGGAGTGCTTCCTGGAGGATGGCTTGCTTCTCGTGTTCTGAATGTGATAAACTGTCCTTTTGGAAAGGCTTCTAGAAGTACTTGTGCTGCCTCGGTGGCTTTGCTCAGTGCAGAGGAGCAGAAAGGGGACAAGGATCACATCCATCTTCTGAAGCAGTGTTGTGAAACATGCAGAGTGGAGATGTGCATGCCTTGCATGTTAATTAGCCCAAATCTATTCATTATGCACAGGTTTTCCAGACTATTAGTAAAAAGTGAGCTCCTACCCAATGATGAGGAAGCCTTGGTAGAGAGGAACTGAAGCAAAGTAAAATACTGATGAGAAAACAGCCTAGAAAAGAAAAGAAATAAGCTTTTCAGGCATTAGATACTGCAGTAAAAGTAACAGCTTAAAAATATACTCTGTTCAAACTGGAACGTACTTGCAGTGGGTTCTCCAAATTCCTGAAATGAAGACAGAAGAATGTAATATCAACCCTTTTTATTCCTACGCAAACCTTGGATGAAAGCTATGTTTAATAGCAAACACTGGAGAGCTGGACTTGGAAAACTTTTTATAATGTAGTTCCACAGAAAAGAACGTAAAGAGTTTTCTCCAAAGCCCACTGGTTTGATTAAAGCTGTCCAGATGTTGTGAAGGACAGGTGTGTACTTATTTATGCCTGGATGATGCCTTCACAATGTAAAGAGTTAACACTCACTAATACAAACTCTAAAGAGTTCAAGATTAATTTTTTTTTTGTCAGAAGTTATGGGTTTGTTTTCTGTTCTTGTTTTTAGCTGCAGCGTAAGCTAGACTGTCCCCTGAGTTTGAACCTTTTGTCTCTATGCATCCCTCTCCAACGTGTCTATTCTAAAAAGGGGAGAGGGCAGAACCAGCCTTCTCAAAAATATCAAGTATTTTATTTTAAAAAACTTAGTATTTTTAAGGAATATATCAGTACACTATGGCGTGGAAATGCAACTCCCAAAGAGTAACCTCTGTCCTTGACTGTAACTTTCACTCAAGTCACCACAGCTAAGAATGGAATTTGGCTCACGAACTCTTAAAATCTCTTTCAACTCTCCCTGCCAACTGGCAATTGCATTTTTGTTACACTGAGGCTCAGCACACATGAACAACCTAAATTTTGTGAATACCAAATCTGTTTCTAAGGTTCCCTTTGAAACAGAGAGGAACAGACCACCTCCACGTTGCTGCAGCAAGCTGCTGAGCACTTGGGAAGCTTAATACGTGCTTCAGCAGCCTTTGCAGCATGGCTCTTGCGAACACTCCACAGCATGCCAGACCGAGCTTTCGGTAACCTCATCAGGGTCTGAGCCAGGTCCTCCTCAGTTGCTTAACTTTGGTCTTGCTATTCGAAGGCCTTACTTAAAACACACCTGAACAGAAGTGCACGGACTCAGCGGAGACCGTCCTTAAGAGCAGTGCCCTGCTGCAGATTTTCAGTATTTCCTAGCATTACTAAATGACAGCAAAGACATGCTGCATCACAGCAGTGTTTTCTAAGGTAGAATACTGTTTGTCCAATTTTGGAGAAGTTGCTAATGTTTGTCCAATACCAGGAACTTTCTTAGGTGTTTTCATACCCAGGTAACAACCTCAAGTTCCAACCCGTGAAAATTTTCAGAAGAAATAGTTGCATCCAAAATGAAATGCAGAACCTTTACTTTTTGATTTTGCTTTTTTACCTCTCCATTGGAAAAGCCCTCATGACAGTTCATTTACCTGCATTGTACTGATGCACAAGCTCCTGTGGATTACAAACTGACTGAGAGCTGCAGACCGTTTGTAACTGTTCCTTCCATGCACCATTAGTAAACGACCCAGATGTTTAAACTGCGTGATAGAGAAATCGGCTGCAAGTGATGCCTGTTTTCCTTCCTGTGTACAATAGCAAGTAAAAGCATAGTGAGATCATTTCATTATTAGAAACAAAGAAATATCCTATCATTATTTAGTTATCACTGACAGAATTTCCAAGAAAATTTGCAATGCATTAGGTGGGGGAGAGTATTACCTCAGCACTTCTGCCTTCCACCGTGGCTTTTAAGCAAAGAGCAAAAATATGAGGAGAATTCCCATTTGAACCCTGGCCTCCAATTCTAAGCAACCCTCTGGATTATGATTCACAACACGCATGTTAACATGACACTCCTATCAAGTCAGTTTTGAACAGAAATTTTCAGTCTCAAAAGTTCACTCAATTTTAACGTTCTGGCTCACTGCAAGCAGAGTCTTTCCACTGCCGCCAAATCCAGTCTTCTTGCTCCAAACAGCTCCATATGCAGGAACCAGAGCTCTAACCCAGAGTTTGCTTTCTAAACTAATATAACCCGTTTTTAATTGTACATGTAGGGTGTATGTTATCAGAGTAATTACAACTCCAGCATTTGAAGCATCTACGCGTGATTAAAAACCCCAAAACTAACCACAGTGGTCCAAGTTCAGGGAATCTGCCAAGAACCAAATAATGAACTTGAACTCTGTTAAACAGTAGTCTCCCTTCCAGCCAAATTATTTTTCATGATAAGGCTACTGGTCTGATGATTATTCTTGTGGAAGCTTCTCACTTTCTTGCACGAATTTCTGAGGATTCATTTAAGAGGTAGTTGCAAACTAGCTTCTGAATTGCCATAGGAAGTCTTATTAAACATGAGGTAATCTCACCTTTCCTTCAACTCCAACACCGCAGTCAGCCTCCTGAATCATGCTAACATCATTCCCTCCATCACCTGCAGGTCAGAGCACAGACAAACGACATTGGTAGTTAAGCAACAGAGGCAACTTGCAACCCCACCAAATGCATCTGCACCGGACTGTAATACTAGAAGAAGCACTGAACCCTATCAACAAAAGCAGGATTTTAAATAGAAATTGGGAATTTAAATTCTTTAAGAAGTTTTTTTTATAGACGCACAGGAATTCAAGGCTACTGATCACTTTATCTGACTTGTAGGTGCACCATTATACCTACAATGCTGAAATAGAGCTCACAGGTTAACAATGGCACTTTATCTGATCATGTTCAAGCTTTGTTTTGCAAAGACACCACCCCAAATATTTCCGAGTAGTTTGTCACTGAAGTTTCCATATGCAAAATTTCATCTTATCAATCATCCCACAAAAACACTGTTCCCTAGCTCAGCATTTCCAGGTGTTATAAGATGACATGGGACCGTTCACTCAAAAGAAGAAAAAATAAAGACACCATCCTACATGGTCACTCCTCCCTAACTAGTCCCTTACCTACTGCACAGGTGAGTTTCCCGGTCCTTTCCTGGAGCAATCGCACGATCTGGGCCTTCTGCGTCGGAGCGCATCTGCAGCACACGACGGCAGGGCACTGGCAAGCCAGCTCCATGAACTCATACTCATAGTATTTCAGACACACCTAATTTACAGAGATAAGAAGTGTCACCTATGTTTGTGCTATGAAAGTTTCTTTTTTTAAAAAACAAAAATTCTAATTCAACCACAGCGTTTTGGGGCTGTTCCTGAACAGCCTGAGGAGTTTGGAGCCCACCTCCAGCGAGTCACCAGAAATAACAAGAGCGCAGTCGTGTTTCCGGCGGAAGGCATTCAGCTCTAGATGGGCTTCTCCACGGTTAGTCACCTGGGGAAAAAGATGGCAACTGAGGAAGGGTTTGCTTCATTGGGGTGAAAAAACAAAGTCTCAGAGGGAGCAAAAGTAATATGGACAGACACCACACCGAGTTATTCAGAGCACACAGTCAGATAAACAAAAGCTCAGGGGATAGAAAGCTGGGTGAAAAAGAATAAAAATATTCTGGGTCTACTGCTGGAAAACAGTTGTGATCTCAGCACCCCTCCTGTTGCAGAATCTGGGGTCCCGAACAAGTCTTGAGAGTGGGAAAGGTGGGTGTTACTCACTAGTCTGAATATATGGATGTCCTGTGTCCGTGTCACCAAATGTGCATTCTTGGCTGTACACGTGGCTGTCTCTAACTTATCCCCTGTCAGCATCCACACCTAAAATCCAAATATTTAATGTATTAAATACAAAACTTAACAACCATGTCTGCAGGACATCTAGAAGTACCACCTGCCAGTTCAGGCATATAAAAGGACTGTTAGAATATATATACAAATTATTTTTCTAAAAAAGCCCTATTTTAAAACATACAAGGAAATTCTCACAGATGAAAGAAAGCAAAACTTTTAAAGCGGCTGAAATGCAAACTACATTACAAACCATGTATAACATTTTTCACACCTGCAATATTTCAAGATTCTGCTGATAAACCCACAAAATGCAAGCTAAAGAATGTGTATGCGTGTGTTAATGTGTCCCACCCCAGCTATTTCTCGTGCGCTGAAATAAGCAGGCCTTGCTGCAGAAAGATCCCTCATGGCCCTGCCTGAAATGTGGATGATGCAACTGGGGTTAGCTCACTGCTGATGTGTGCGTCTGGAACAGACCAAGTTGGTTCTTTTTTTTTTTTTAGATTTTTTTTTTTTTAAATATACACTGCTCCTTTTATTTTGTGCTGGTGGGGGGGGCATTAGAAAGCAACGTCAGCAGCAATACTCGGCAGCAATACCCTGTTATAATCTGGCAGGGAATTTCCTCAACAGTGTAAATATATCAGAGTTTGTTTTGGTTTTTTGCCCTGGTGTTCTTATTCTTTCAAGACACCGCCCAAGAATATTTAACGAACCTTAAAAAAAAAACAACAACAAAAAACACACAGACTCACTTATTTGTTTAATAATCTGAGGTTGGAAAAAGATTTGATCTTAACAAGATGGCCCCTGTAATGAATTATAAGACTGCCTCCACTCTTGATTTACTTCTTGCATGCAATAGCCTAACGAACATGCCATTGCAAGGAGTGCTCAGAAGTGCTGCACTCGCTGTGCGACGACACACTCCACACCCTGACTCCAGCCAAGGTGAAGGGAAAAAAAAAAAATGAAACTGCTTTGGAATAACTGGCCTGGACTATGCTGCATGGGGAGAAAGCCACAATGCTGCTAACGAGCTTTGTCTGATTCTGCTCATCTTACTTCTCTGCTGAAGTCCCTGTTGTTTACAGGGATGGCTCCAAACAGAAAGCACTTTTGGAAGCCTGTCTCAAGCCTTGAATTCCAGTTCCTACCTAAATCCCAAACACACAGCCCTGCTTTGGATTCACAGCACGGCTCAAGATTTTTGCTCACTTTGTTATTTAAAGCAGAGAAACCACAACCAGAACTTTTTACCTACTTTTCTCGCCCAAATCTGAATGTTTAGTCCATTATTTTTTTTCCTTTTGCAAGTCCGAGATCTGACTGACAAGTTTTCAGAGAGAGAAACTAAGCAGGCATCACGCTGCTTCCCTCACCGCTGAGCACAGCTCAGGCCGTAGGTGTCTGAGTCTCAGATGCCAGAGCCCGGAAAGCTGGAAAAAAAATGTCCAGTCCCTGATTCTCTTGGCTCAGACCCCCTCTAGTGGCTACTGAAAACATGTATATTCACAGCCCAGTGCTTCAACCCCAGCATGGGAGTTTGTGCACCAGAGACCAAACACATCCAAAGCGGTCTTGTTTCATGCAACCGTCTGAAAGAAACAAAAAGTCTCCTGTAGCTACCCTCCTGCCTACGCACTCAGTTTCTCTGCAGAAGAAGCCAGAGCATGTTAGGGGAAGAAAAGCACAAAAGGTGACATGCTTTCACGTGTTTAGTTAACATTTACTACTTCCAGCGTGTTCTGTTCCCAAAGTGATGTCGGCCAGTCCCACTGTTCCCACTTGCAAAGGGCACCTGGTGAACCGTTTACCTTGACAGGGCCCCCAAACTGTCTTAATTTACTGTCTGTAGGACAGCGCCACGTACTGCAGAGGGTCTAGGTGTTCCTGCTAGAAGTAATATTAAGTTAGGCAGACCTTAATGCCAGCATTTCTCAGCGTCTCCAGAGTGGGTCTGACATCCGTCTGCAGCTGATCCTCCACGCCAGTGAGACACAGCAGCTCCATCTCCATTTCCAGGCTCTCAATGACTGTGGCTACCTTCAGGGAGCGGTCGTGCACACTTAGCTTTGCCTGGACGTAGCGTGCCTGAGGACAAAGCAGACACAGCCACAGTCACTCACACAGCCAGCCTGCACTTTTGTGGAATACAAGGTTAACCAGCACGAGGGTTAACCAGTTAACCTCCCTCTGTTAACTGTCATTCAGTAATGACAGTAACCTGTAATGGCTGGCGAACACGAGGCGCGTGTTACAGAATAAGGTGGAAAATACTTCAGGAAGTTTTTGTCATTTTGTTCCTGCCCTGTGCCAGCCAGGCAGCACGGTGCACAGCGCGTCCTTGTGCACACAAATGCACAGCAGCTGCTGACACGACACCTGCAGAAAGCCTGGAAGCGACTCCCTCGCACCACAGGTCTAGCCACAGCTTCTGTGACGAACAAACGAGGGCAAGAGAGAGTCCTAAACATTTCTACCATCTCATCTCTGCATTTAACTGAACAGTTCTTCATGTTTTGCCTGCCTGGGGTAAGCAAGTTAGTGCTGTGTGTAGAGACCCGTCTAACAAACCCCACGCGTGAAGCCCGTGTTTCCATGAAGCCAAGCTGGGTTATATTCTGGTTGTTTGTAGTTTCCCTGGCTGTCGGAATGCAACAATGAAAATTAAAAGCCAACACATTTCCCCACACAAACACAACTTGTCTAACAAATGATGAATATTTGCAGAATTTATAACCGCAGAAGATTGTAAGGCAGGATTCAGGAACTGTTTTGGAGGGTCCTGGCTGGGATCCAGTTTCATACATATCACTTAAAAAGCCACTTTGATTAAAAGAACAGCAAGACATTGAAGAATGACAATTCTAGCAGGAGTAGGGAGATGAGAGGCAGCATTATCACGAGAGGTCTGTGAGAATCACTTCAGTGATTGTTTGTTTAAAAACAAAGAAAAAAAAAAACCCTAAAAACTTACTTCAAAGTCTTGATACTGCTCTTCCGTCAGAGACTTCTTGGCTACGACAAGAACCCTCAGGCCTTCCCGAGCCATGTTACCACACTGGAAAGAAGTATCACATTGTAAACCATAAACTGCATCTCAAGTAAGATGATTTATGCACAGCATTGCAGAGATGGCAATGTAAGATAGCAGGTTAAGAAAATAACCGTCCCGTTTGAGCAACCCCCGTGAGTCTATAATGTCTGATAAAGTGCATGATAAACCCGAGAGGAAAAAAGGAGATCTGCAATAGTTTGTAATCTATCCCAATGATCAGAAACAAAAATGTCCTCTCTGCTATACCAGTGTGGCAAAAACAACCCCATTGATTTCATTTTCTCTGTCTCCAAGTAAAAGGACACAAGCCTTTGATTTGTAGACTTCACATCTTTGGCCATAAACTCTTTAAAATAAGACCAAGGTATTATTATTTCTTTGAACACCAGAGTTTGGGGGTGGGGAGAATCAGTAACTGAAGCTACTGCTACGAACTCTGTGTCAACATTACTACTAACCTGACAAACATATCCCAGTACAAAGCTGCCAAATGTAGTTTTGAAATTAGACCTTTCAGCCTAAAATAAATCCAAACACAGGATCAAGCCCAGGACAAATTTGGTGATCTTGAGTGGCAATCAGTTTTGAGCAAAATCCATTTTATTTACAGGACTTATTCTGCACTAAATATATTGAACTTGCCCCCTGACTTCCTTGTTACTGCATATATATTTGGCTGAAGACTAATCCAATGAATTGCCAAGATCAGTGACCTTCTGGCTTGCAGATGTTTTAGCAGTTATGTCCACTCTGCCACACTGACAAGCTTGTCATGCATTGCCCTGGAAGGAGAAAAGCACTTGCATGAGAAACCCTCCCTATGCAGGAGAGACGGCCCCATACCTCCTCTTCCAGCCAGTCGTTGTACTGCACAATCCCAGCCATCACCACATCAGCCCCCTTCATGTAGAAGGTGATCTCTCCTGTTGATTCATCCTGCAGATAAGAAACAGAAGAGTCTAAGCTGGGCCAATATCAGCATATTTGGAGTGGCCTCAGCAAGCTAAGTGATGAGTTTTCCGCACATCAGTCACAAAAACGTCTGCACTGTGTCAGGCTGAAGGTCCATCTGGCTCAGCATCTTGTCTCGGGGCCAAAAGGAGATGCCTATTCAACTTCAACTTGGTTACTCACAGCAGGAATTAATACTTTAGGCAAGGATGATCAGCTTTTTAATCAGCAACATGGGATTTCCATGCAGACACCTCTCAATCCTGACTACATGTGCCTTTGGAATAACTTCTAGCCCTCACCCTGAAAATTTATTTCATACTTACCTGAAAAAATAAAACAGATGCACAAAGCTTAACAGAGTAAAAATCACTCTAGTTTACCCCCTCTGTTACATTATATGGCATAAGCATAATTAAAGTTTATGCTTGCCGCAGAAAGGTTAGATTGCTGCCTGCCTTATCTGATCCAAGTAATTTGTAGGCTGCAAGCAAAGCATATTTACATTACCACAAATTAAAAAATCCCTTCTAACCAGGCAGATACCTAAGGAGGTCACAGCTATTAGTATTACAAGCTAATGGAAACCCTGGCAATTTCCTCAAAGGAGAAAAAACAATGAGTAAGGAACAAACTGCTCTGTAAACCAAGATAGCCACCAGGGATAGGAAGAAAATAAACTTAACACGCAAAACCAAAAAGCCCAGGAAGGTCTGGAAATAGACATCTGTGAACGAAGGGGGAAAAGTACTTCACGAAAAAAAGAAATGAAAGAAAAGCACAGTGGACACTTTTCCATTCTCATACTATTTAATATACATGTCAGTCTGTCCCGCCATTACAGAAACTAGTGGTGAAGGTTCTCACACATGGAGTTTGAGTCGGTAGGTAAAAGCCTAACGTCCCGTGGCACTGGCAAAACAGAGTTTACATCTACAGCAAAAACAAACAAAAAAAAGCAGCACCTGATGTAGATACTAAAAACGCAAAGAAGAGAAGTAAGTGTCTTTGCTTGGGAAATTAAGACATAGCCAAGGATAATGAAGCTCCTTTACTGAGCATTTTTGCCAAGCTCATAGAGATATTCACAAGGAAGATTCTTATAACTAAGCTTAAGCATGGTTTTCAATGTCCTGAAACATCCAGCCTTCATATACCGATACCCACACATCCCACATACCCAAAGCAAAATGAGTGTCACTCTACCAAAACAACTAGCATCTGCTTAAATAAAACACAACGCTTTTGGCAGTATCCAAAGGTAAAGGTTTATCTATTAAATTATTTCATTAAAAAGTGTCTAACAACATCTCTGTAGGAAACTGAATAAAGACTCCACTTCCCGTGCTGCAGAACTGGCTTAAGATAGTTTAGATTTTTTGTCCAATATAAATACTGTATGAGCTATCTCCTTGCATTAGTCATTTCCTCTCACTGAGTTCAATAGGAGGTTAGTGCGTTCTCATATTATGGTAAGATCACACTATAAATCTACACAGAGATTTGCCAGTTATATTGTTTTGGAGAGACATCTTTTTCCACCGTGGTCTGACTCTGGCCACGGTTCAAAGGCTTCTTTCAATTCCAGATATGACAATAGCACTATCTTTGCTTTACAACAAAGATCATTCCACATGGGTAAGGGGAAAAATAACGCAAAGAAAAAGAAGAATGGAAAATATTGTGGTCAAACAAACAGACCTTCTTTCAAGAAGATAAGTCAGTAAACAGTACGGTGAATAGTGGCTGCTTTGGTAGAACAAGACTTCTTAGAACTGAAATAATCAGCTACAGAAATGACAGTTGATCACAAATAAACAAGCAGATACTGCACAAATATCCCAAACGAGACAACATCTGCTACTTGTTTTCAATATTAACTACTACTTTATTTACTAAAAGTTATATGTTGAAGGAGATCTTTTTATAGGAGCCAGAACAGACAGGACCAGCAGGGGAGACGGGCGTCCCTGCCAAGGATTTCAGCAACAGCATTACTGGGCTGGACGCATGAATCACTTGCTGAAACTCTATACCCAGATTGTACAGGAAGCCTGGCAAGACGATCACAATGGCTCCCGCTAGCCAAAAAAATTGCAGTTTATAAGAACGGGCAATATCTGTATAGTTGAACAGAAAATATTACCATTTGAATTCTACTCACTACAATCCCGAGCGCAGTTTCATTCCGCAGCTTTCTCCCTCCTTCCCCTCCCCGGCTGCTCACTGCATCTGTTGTCTTCTGGATACTTCACGCTACTTTCCCTCCCCTTACTTCTGTTTTTTAAGCAAGCAGCACAGTTTTAGAAGATATATGGAAGAGGTAAACACCTTGCAAGTTGTGGATCAAAACCAAACGGAGTGTCTACACGTGCCTACATATATGTTTTATAAAATAAAGTTTTACTTGACAACTACCTATTTATAAATTCTTCTTTTTTTCTTTTTTTTTTTTAAATGAAAATGAAAACCTTGCTTGAAGATATTATTTTGGAGTATACAGGAACGTGGCAAAGTAATACCCAAGCAGCCAGCACCTGCTACTCAAAACCTACTTCTGCACAGGGTATACAGGGAGCTGATTTTAGCGGCTTAGCAGCAGCTCAATGGCTACAAAGCAAAGACACTCAATTAACAAGCGCAACAGAGAGGAGCCAATGCTTCTATTAACAGTATTTACAGTCAGGATCTGGGCCTGATCTTGCTCCCACCGACCACAAGTGGGAGTTTTGCTGGTTTTGGCAGCAGTAATATTCTAATACTGAAATGCAAAATAGAAACCTTTTTCTTCCTGAAGGGGGAGAATATAGATCATAGATAATTTAAAAGGAATGAGCCCCAAATCAAAGGGGGGGGGGGGGAAGAAAACCCTTTCCCACTTAGATGAGAAAATTTAAGGGCATCCACTTCTCTGCTGAGCATACAAATACAATTTAATGAAGCATACCCTGGCTTCGAAGGTTAGCCCACTTCTTACACCTTGGATAAAACAGCACCTCATCAAAAGTTTGCACTTACAGTAAGCAATGGGGAGGGAGGTTGTTTAGTCCTCCCTCTTTTATTGTTAATATTTTTATTCTAGGTCTTGAAAAGTTTGCCTGAAGTCTCCACATCATTTTCACTATAAAAGTAATTAATCTGAAGAATTTACACTTGCTGTATTTAAACGGATATGCGATACACTTGTTGCAGCTATCCCACAGGAGCACGAGACATTTGTGGGAATACTGATGACTGTGTAAATTCAAACGCATTCAGTTGGATCTCTAGATTCACAGATTTAACACACTGATTACTTTGTACAAGCTCAGCCTATCAGCCCACTTCAACTAACGTTCCTGCCCTTGGGCACGTTTTAATATTCCACAGTCTGGAACAACTTGAAATACAGATTTGTCCCCCCTACACTGTACTGTGGTGTGTGATCCAGAACTTAAAAGCAGTTCCTTGAGCAACAGGAGATCCAGGCCCAAAATACTCAGGTAGGATAACACAGATACAGCCATTTGCATGAGCTTTAATGATTGTCAATCTGCACTAAACACAGCTTGCCCTTCATGGGTTTGCGAAAGTAATTATATACACATTTTACAGTTCCATCTTTATCACCAAATCTCTTGGTAACAGGAATACTGAAGTTCTCCGTAATATTTGTTGTTGTTGAATACAACCACTGCATTGCTCCATTTTACATCATCCCTTCATGGTGCCGTCTCTGACAGGGGCTGTGCTCTTCCAGGGGTCCAGAGAAGCTGAGATTTGTGAAGCTACCAAACGTCAGCCAATAAAGCAGACCAAATTAATCTGCCATCGATGAGACCCACGTGTGCGATACTGATCCTAACTGTTTCTAACTAAAAACAAAGGCTGCTCTTCCTACTGTTGTAACTTAGAATAAGTGAGGCAGAAGGTATTTTTACACCCTATTTCCAGATGCCCCAAAATAAACACGCAGCAACCCAGTTTCGTCACAAAGTAAATGGAGGGGGAAAAAGAAAAAAAAGGGGGGGGGGGGAAGGGGAAGGGAAAGAAAAAACACACCAATTTTACCTATTCTCCCCACCCTGTTATTTCCCCAAAAGGGAAAATAACAAAGCTGAAGATCTTATGAAATGATACAACAAATCATATCTTGCCCTGGATTATAGGTTTCATATTCATGTTTTAGATTCCTGGTACCAATTATCTGTCTGTACTCTCAGTAAAAAATAACAAGGATGTTTTAATTATCTCCAAAAGAATTATTCAAACTGCTTCACCTTGTTTGCTTTGCAGGCAAATGGAAGCGCCTTACCATAGCTGGCTTTGTTTACCTTACTAACATTGATTCTCTAGCACTATCTTGAAAACTAATGATGATAATGGTGACAACTGATCTCAACTGTTTTTAACACCCACACTTTCTTCTTCTTCTTTCTTTTTAAGGTAATTTTTTTCTGAGAGTCCAATCTTATATTGTATTTGTATGTAAAACCACAAAGCTATGTGTACAATTTCAGCACGTATTTAGCGTGCGCAGTGCCTGCTGCTGCTGATAAAGGTCCTTGCACAAATGCACCTTTTTACCTTAAATCAGCTATTTTCAAACCCTGCTCACGACACCGTGTTCTCAGCATGGCTGCGGGCTCTGTTAAACAGCTTAAAAAAAAATCTCCACAGTTCCCTGCAGCTATAAATGCCTCCTCCTGCAGCGTTGTACTTCTGCAGGGTCTAACAGGTGTTTTGATGCCTGGCAGAGATCTGGGAAGCACTTCCACAATACCTCTAACAATATCCTGAAGCTATTTGTTGTGGCATCGGTCCAGGATCCCCTCCCTCCTTCCCACTTGCTGACATCTCCATCACCTCCTGTTGTACCACCACACCTGCTCTGGAAACACAGCGTAAGCTGGGCCCGTGAACCTGTGCTTTGGTTCCTGCTCCTGGCTGACCCCGCCGGGGGGAAAGCACTTGTGACCTGGGTCGCCTCCAGCCCCATTCGACCATATAGCCCACGCAGCTCTGCCAGCATGGTCACGGCATGGACACGACAGGAAGGGCAGGAGCTTTTGGGCAGATGAAAAGACAACCCCAGAGACACAGAGTGAGGCTTCAAAGTCAGCTCAAGCTTCCCTGACACACTGCTGGTGCCTGCTCCCCTGGAGAGAGTAGTCCTGCCGCTACCAGGCTCTTCTTCCTCCTTGCTGTGTCAGCCACTGTGGGGGGAGACACACAATTCAGGTCCCATGAGACAGGGTAACTCTATTTCTTTTGCTGGCAGTGCTGGCTTCAAGCTTTCCTGAAACAACAGCCTTACCTGAGAGATAACACGTCGTCTCTGCTGATTATCAAAGCTGTTGAGCCTTGGTTCAGCACAGAGACAGCCAAAACATTCAGATTTTAGCTCTTCTGCCCCACCAGTCCCTCCTATGTCTCCTTCCACCTTGTACTTGTAGCAAAAATTCTCTCCCAACATTTTCCAGCATCCCCAGGGCCCTCGGTTTCACAGTTGGAGGGAAATGCTCGAGCTCCCTCTTCCTTCCCAGCACCATCCTGGAGGCTCCATTGCACTGCCGAAGATACACTTTCACAGTTGGTGGCACTGCTGGCTGACGGACTGGCCAGACACCCATCCCCAGCCTGACATTGTCCCCAGCGGTGCCCGACAGGAACCGATGTGTGCAGACAGAGGAGCTGTACGGCTGAAACCCACCCCAGTGTACATGATGAATTGAAAATGTGAGCAGGAAGGAGCAGCTGGAGGAAGCTGGAAGCTTAGGCTCCTTGTTATTTTGAACAAGGGACCAAAGATCAATAAACTAGAGATGTCTCAGGGCACTACAGCACTTACCACCAAATATGGCCAAGGAAAAGGATGTATCACTAAACAAACCCAGCGATGAAATGCTATTAGCTCAAAACAGAGAACCAGCTTATAGCCTGAGGTAGGAGAGAATGCAAAACTCAGGCAGGAAGAACAGCACAGCTGAGGGCAAATGTTTTCTATGTTTCACGTTGTGTTAGCAGAAGATTCACAAAGACATGAGAAGCCACTTACCCGAACAATTATCCCCATGCGCTTGCTCTCATAAGTGAAGGGGAAGATCTGGAGGATGGTGAAGTTCAGGATGTGGCCACCCGGTGTCCTCAGCTGCACGGAGGACTGGTCTCTGCCCACCAGCGTTAAACCCACGCTCTCGGTCCACTGTACCAGGGCCACCTGAGAGGAGAGGGACATGGTGAGGGCGGCCAGGCCACACCACACCTCCCCTGAGGGGACAGCGGGCAGGGGCTGCAAAGAAGTTCATTACTCATCAATGGTGCTATAGAGTGGGTTCGTTCATATACGCAGGTGCTCCTATATGGCTCTTTCTAGTGGGCTTTTTCTGAAGTTAGAAGCTTACTAACAGTATTTTTGGGGTTTGGGCAGCCCAGCTCCTGTCTGATTCAGCTACCAGGCTGTCCTGGACTCTCAGCAGGAGGTGGTCAGCTCCCTGCCTTCGACTGCCACATCCTGAAGGACAACCCTTCAGCAAGGGCAGGCACAGGTACCCTCCACCCAGGCCTGGGGTGCCCGACCCTCTGCTTGAGCACATCAGGTAAATCTCTTTACAAACACTTAGTTTTTGAATATGCTATTTCCCAGCTTGCCGTTTATGAAATCAAGAATTCAAAATGATGCATTCACCCTGGATTTACAGTATCAAAGCCAGAAACACTAATGCAGAGCACATTAAAAATTCATATTAAAAAAGCAAACAAACAAAATGAGCTCTGTGTTGTACTCTGTTTGGTAGTAACAATTCATCAACATCTTTCAACCTCTCTACTGATCAGCCAGACAGCTGAAGGCTGACTCACAGACACTTCTTAGCAGAGAACCCCTTCTCCCCAAACATAAAAAAACCAAACCAAAACAAAAAACCCAAAACAAACACCAGATTTTTCAAGGCACACACCAGAACTCATTTGATTGAACTTATGTGGGTATCATTCCGATTGCAGCTTCTAATATTTAAGGACCTACAACACTGAATTCTTTACAAGCTTTCACTAGACCACAACCAGAGTCATGACAGAAGACCAAAGCCTTTATTTTGCTTCCCTGACAATCCCCCTAGAATCCCCACCTCAGCTGACACATCTAAGACTTAGTCTGCTGAGATACAGGGGTTTAACTCTAGAAGCTGTCTTGACATAACGGATGGGAGCAGCAGCTGACGTGAGCCCCTATATCGCTGGCCTCCAGAAAGGATGAAGGGATACTTTCTCCAAGCAGACACGAAATACTGGAAGTATTTTGCAGTGACATTTTCAAAAGCATAATAGTCTGGCCATATGCTTGCTGCTGACTTGAAGGTTAATTATCCCTTGTGCCTTTCAGGTTCTGCCTTTACTGCCTTAAGTGACCACAAATACCTTAGACAAAAATGGAATTTATTTTAGGAAATCACATACATGAGATACAGATAAAAATGGAATCTATAAATACTTGCATTGAGTCAAGATTTTACTACATGAATTGATACAATTGGGTCTAATTGGAGAATCTTTTGTGGACTCAGCTCCCTTTCATCCCCAATTAGGCTTACAAGACAACCTGAAATAAACTTTTCCTTTCATAAATCACCAGATTAAAAAAAATTAGTTGAGTTGGCTTTGCCTTGAAAGACCCTTAAACCAATTTGAATATTTGTTTTAATATTAGCAAGTTTTTGCAGCCTTATTCACAGAGATTACAACAAATCAAAGGCTATTTCAGGCTTATCTTTTTCAAAAGTTTCTTCAAGCCATCCTTAGTGCATTAAAGTGTGCAGTTAGATAATCCTCCTAGTGGTCTCCCAGAGCAGGGATGGAGCTTGGGTTTCTAATACTCTGGTTAATAAATAATTATCGAGAATTTTTCACAGCATGATGTTAGGTGATGTTCACTGTGCGCAGCACTGGCTGTTAATTTGCCTATGTCGGTAAACTGCAAACGTCTGGAGATACAAATCTCTGCTCCCAGCTCAGCCCGTTAAAGCATCTCCTTTGCTACTTTCTTTCACAGACACCTCCTCCCTCCTTCCCTGCCAGCGTCTCATTTAAATCCTCTCAGGAAGCATTTAAACCTCCCGAAAGAAAAGCCTTGCAGAGAGGAACGAATGGATGAGCAGCACGTCAGAGGTGCTACGTCGTGCACATGACACGCTTCAAACTAACTGCATTGCATTGCGCAACACCAGTCGTTTCGGATGGCCCCGAGACCACAAAAAGGTACGTCAATGGAAGGGGAAGAATAATGAAAGAAATCCCCCTTTCCCATGCTGCTCCCAAGCAGGCATGGGTCCTGTCAGCCCTTAATGGCCCTCTAGGTGAACCGCATTCAGCACCCGAGGGGAAGTGGGGCCGACCTCTTTGAACATGCCACTTCCCAGCCTCTATAGTACTTAATGAATAATTACTGAGAGAGAAAGTGATATAATTTTGAAGTGTTCCTATCAGATGTACTAAAAGCATTGAAATTACCATCCCCATTCAACAGGCAACACAATGGGCCCAGCCTCTGGGAAAGTGCCACGGCACCAGCGGACAACACCAACGGCAACAAAAGCGCGGATGGCTCTTCTGGTAGGGCCTGGGCAGCCCGGGACGGGGGGCACGTTCCCAGCTCGGTGCGAGACAGAAGAGGTTTACTCTGCACCGTGCAAACAGATAACAAGAGGTGCTCTCAGTCACAGCGAAAAGATGAGAAACATTCAAGATGCAAAAATATGTTTACAGCTTAAACCGAGGCGATTTAAAAGCAGGCATGAAAACCCTCAAACAAGAGGGTCTTCAAGAGAGCCCATGCTCACTGACAAGGGGAAGTCAATGAAGTCCCTGACCGCACTCCAGGAGTTTGCAGCTGCGCCCAGGCCAAGTCAGATACAGATCTGAGCATTACAAAGCAGAGCAGCTACAGCAGCTCAGCACACTATCCCCCAAACTTTGCTCTTTCCGACAATCAAATTACCCAAGCCACCACTGAAGTGGATATCGACTAATAAATTTCATTCTAAAGAGACAAATTGATCCTTCTGTGCCATGAGTTGCTCTACAAACGTCCCATTTAGGGTTGCCTAGGCCGACAGACAACAGGCAGAAACCAATTGATCGGTGCACCCTTTCATGTCCTGGCAGCTGCGGCGGGTTGTCAGGGTTAAAGACTGTTTGCCCAGGAATCCCAGGCACTCTTATCTCTGATCAGATTATATCTATTTCATTTCCCCTGTTAGTTACTGTATGGCTACAACTGACACGCTTGCAGAGCCCCAAGGCTGTAACCGATATCTGAATAAAGATACTTCAAGACTCCTAAATGGCAGCGTGCACAGGAAACAAATTTAGGAAATCCTGCTTTCTGTTACAGGAAATGAATCCTATGCCAACTGGTAGAAATTACTCTTGCTGTTAAAGTAAAGAGAATACAAGTTTTTGTACTCATTTCATAAACTGACCTTCCCTGCCATGGCAATATTTTATTGATATAGGATTTCAAAGGCTGGCTTTCACAGGAGTCCAAAGCCATTCCCCTACAGGGAATGTTATTTAACAGCATCGCTCTCTTCTCAAGGACTCGACTTGTGCTTTGTACCAGTCGATCCTGCGTTTTGTACCATCTAGTATGACATACACAGAGCATGTCTAAACAATATTTGTCTATCTAAGACCTACAGACAAGATTTCTTCAGTGCAGCAAAGCATATCTGATTTCTAAACCCGCTGTAATTCTCTACTTAAGACACCACAAGAAAGGAAAAAAGAATTTAAACAGTAATCTTGGAAGGATTAGTTATCATGCTATAGTAAAACAAACAAACAATAATCCCTTGGGTATTTGAGACAAATTGCTGCATAAATATTTTAAAGACAGAACTGTATAAAGCGAAAAAGGAAAAGAAAAATCACTGACTTCACTATATACCACAGAATATATGTAAATAAACAGAGGATCTGTACAAAAATAGCCAGTAAATGCTTTAGGGAAAAAAAAAACCCTTAAATGCAGATCAAAAAAATTACCATCTGGAAATCATTCAGGACTTGTTTCAATCCAAAGGCAGTTGATTTCCATAAGCTGTCTTTACGTGGGAGAGCAACACATTAGAGGAGAAAAGCAGGTAAGCAAAACACCGACCTAGATTACGTGGCGGGAGAGAACACACACATACACACACACTGCTCACCAGCTCCAAAGCCAGGGAGGAGGAAGTGCTGCTTGTTACTGTAGGCACGTCAATGGAAGAGGG
>NW_008794747.1:2521933-2558049 GCF_000699145.1 Aptenodytes forsteri | reverse complement strand
GAGGGGGGGGGGCGGGGGGGGGGGGGAAGCAAAGATGCAGCTTTTGTATAATACAGACAAAAAAACATTCCATGAAATGAATGAATTGCCTACTTGGGAAGAAAAACACTATTGGGAATATTTTGAATGTACATGAAATGTGGAAACTAACTCTGTGTGCCAGTCTTTCATTAATACATGCAACAATTTCAAAATCCTCACATAGCAGGGCTAACAAATAAATTTATTTCTATGCAAACAATTTCTCACCTCTAACAATGAGGAAAGCCAGCTTCTCTTTTGATGTCAAAGGTGAAAAGGTTATTATCAGAGGCAAATCTGTTTTATTTGGGGAAATAATTGGAAGAACCCTTCAAATGTAGTCAAATGGGCGATACGATCTCATACCATCAGTAGGATTCTTATGGGAAGTTTCAAACTTCAGTCTCTTTCAATGGCATAGAGCAAGTGTAATTGTACACATTAATAGAAAACAAATTGTTTCACCCTGGTTGCACTAAAGAAGACGTATCCAAGAAGCATAGCCAATACATGAAACCATATTTTATTCCTCCTGTCTTTGTCACAGAAGGAAACAACACTCTAATTAGATTTTCCAAATTTTGCAGAGGGTGGCAAAGAGCACTTTAATCGTAAGTCCTGTACTGAACCTGATCTCTCAAGTGTACAGTAAAAGTCTCCAGCGAGTCTCTGGAGAGCAGCAAAGTTTCTCTGTACTACACCACCCTGTGTAGCTCTGGCTGAACTGGGTGCCAGCAGAGAACTGGCAGGGCACAGTTTTGCTCAGAGACAAACTCTTGTGCACTTCAGTTACTCCGCAGAATTAATTCGGGCTCCGGGTCTGTCCCGTCTGCATGGGAAGGGACGTGTCCTGGGTTAGCAGTGCTACCCAGCATGATTTACAACTTTTCACTTGGTCTGGAAGTTCAAACACTTTGCAGATCAGGGACAAGCTGACTTGTGGGAGTGCTCTAACCCCCTCCCACAAGTTGTTTCCCTGCCCCCCCCCCCCCCCAAGACAAAATTGCCTATAATTTACCAAACCTGGTCAAAGGGACTCATGGCGTTGAACTGCAAAATATACCCCGGGCAAAAGGTGCAGAAACATGAGCAAAACTCTGCAATGCAGGGGCTGATACAACAGCCAGATACTAGTCACCATGTAGCTCTGTAGCTTCAGGCAGAGAGGCAGATTTGGCTGAAGTATATCAGCTGAGAGGGCACTTGCCGTCTGTTCGTGGGTTATCAGTGCAATAAATGCATTAAAATGTAGACTGAAGTACTTTCACCAAATAATTTTTTTTTCAGCAACAAGCAAGGTCATATTTATGTTTTTATATACCCAAATGGATAATGACCTCATCAGGACTGGAGGCCTGGTACACCCTGCAGGAGTCCTCATAGTGTCTCTCGGCTTCAGCCTGGTCTGTCACGCCGTTGGACTCGTACACCGGTGTCACGTTGTGGCATAGCGCGATTGCCTTCACCGCCTCGTGCACTCGGCTGCTCATGGTTTTACGCACCTTGGTGGCTAAGGTAAGGCCCTTCACAGCAGGTGGGTCCTGAGATTGCTTATAAAAAAGGAAAGCAGAATAAAGTCTTATTGCAGAAAAAAAAAGATTTAAATTAAGTTTTTACTTCAGTGAAGACCATATATGTAGCAGATGTGCAGACTCTTATGTCCCCAGGAATGAGACGCACTCTTCATACACCTTAACTCAGACCATCACTGGGAACACACCCCAGAGTAATGCGACTTCTTTATCATTGTTACTGGTGGAGTAAAGTGCCCCAAAAGATTTACCTAAGTTTTTGGAACAGTACACCGAGAAAAAGACTCTTTGTTGCAGATCCACCAAACACCAATGGGTGAAAGACCAAAGTCAGAAGACTCAGTGAAACCACTTTTGCTCCACAAAAGACCAGTAGCTCTGCAAATTTAGAGTCCATTGGGTTTCATGTGCAAGAGAATATAATTGCTGAAAACAGAAAACAGATGACTCGTATGGACCTAGAAAATCTTAATTACATTCATTTAATTTTTAATACTATTTTTAGTATCAGAATGGGAGTCTTCAGATAATTGCACAATAACTAAATTATCCTGGTTGAAGAAGGGACACACAGTGATCTAGTTTCCTGCTCTGTTAACCTTTAGTGTCAAGAGGACAAAAGTTTCACTTCCAGGTCAAAGGCCACAACATGGTAAAAATAAGAGCAAAGAATAAGAACTACAGTTCAAAATGAATCATTGCCAGCAAATGCTTCTCATTATAAGGAATCTCACTGGGTAATGATAAACGTTTTATGAGACATATCCTTTACCAGTGTAATTCCACATGTTATTTTCCACGCTCTCGTGATTAGGACACGTAAGAACTTCAAATTTAATATTGCTGCTCATCAGCACTGTTGCAACAGGCTTTAACCAAATCAAACAACAGCAAACCCTCAGCTGAAGTGCATTTAGATTGACATATAGCACTAGTCAAATACTGAACTAGTCACAGTCACCAAAAGGTTCTTGACAAATATTGAATACTTTAGCAAATAATTAACCAATAGTCAAGTTTTCTCTGGAGACTGAGTACAAAACGAGGGCAAATAGATCTGAATCTGTTTTTTTTTTGTTTTGGTTGACTTTTTTTTTTTTTTTTTTTTTTTTAAAGTACAGTTCAGGCATTTAAGGGTCTTAACACCAAGAGAAGAATGCTGAGATGCTAAGAAGGCTGTGAAAGCAGAGGAGGGAAAGAGAGAGATGGCTAGGAGTTACAAGTTACCTGAGACACAGGCCAGTGAAAAAGATAATTACTCAAAATACCAGGTATTTATCAACTATCATATGCTTAGTTAAAAGCACATTGTAGCCTGACAGTCTGCCTAGGGAAAAGCTATGCCACCAAACAGATCACTGAGGTCAAGGAAACCCGTTGTACGTCTTTACCACCATGAATAAAATCCAAAAATAAAAATCCTATTTACAGTAAGTACATAGTGCCTTTTTCCAGGCAAGCATGCTGGCTTCATGTTTCACTTTGTGGAGGGTATAGGAAGCGCACTTCAGTCTAAAAATCTCTCGAGCAAAGCAAAAACAATGTGACATGAAAAACCCAGTTCACTGCACTGGGTGTGCACACCCAAGGAAAAGCATAGGCACTTTGAAAACGACTTCTGCAGTTTCTGTAGGAATGAAGCAATTCCACAACTATTGAGAAATGAAAATGCTTGACATATGACACGGGAGTAGTAACTCATCATTAACATCTACAGATTGTGTCTGTGGAATCACATTTCACAAAAGAGAAAATCTAATTGTCAGTAAATCACAAAAAAGTTATTTCTAGCTGCAGTTGAAGGAACAGTTATTAACAGAAAATGAAAAATAATACTTCCATGATTACATAATTAGTGACAATTCTTAAATCTTTTATAAGTACCAATGGCTGGAACATCAGCCACTGACAGCTGATTATTTTTTTAAAAAGGTAGTAATATTCTTAAGTAAAACCTCATCCCTTGTTTTAAGAAGGCAGTGTGTGTATCTATATGAAGTTTCAACTGATAAGCATCTCGTCTGCTGTAACATGCTAAGGAATATAGTTTGCTGACCCAGACAAGTCATATGGCATTACCTGGTTATCATACAAAACTGAAATAAAAGTCTAAGAATAGAGATGAAGGCTTTTTAGATGCTGGCTCACCCAGTGATACTGAAAGAGGAATGCAAGGGAGAGACTTCCCAAGACAGGATTTTCCTGTTCTATACTTTACATGTTGACTTTGCTGCCTTCTTTAGCTGTAGATATTTCTCAAAGCAGATGTCAGTTATGCACCATATAAGATCATTGGTGCATTAGTGAAAGAATCCCACTTTCACTGTTTTGGTTTTTAACCGTCAGGCCTAAAGCAGCGATACTGGCACACTGTTCTCTGTTACTGCTTACTAAGTACCTATGGTTCCTCTTCCTTTATTATTGCCCCAGTACACAGCATTTCATTTATTTATTCATTTATTTATTCATTCATATTTCATTATATTTATTATATTTAGTGGACTTAATCCACTAAATATTACCCAAAGCCATTTTTTCAATGAAGCAAACACTGTGGTTGCTGTAAGTGGTGAATATCTAAATAAAAGTATGCTATTTTACAATCAGACCTCGGTAGCAAGACACAGGCACATACACTTACAGATCTGTGCACGTGCTGTGGCAGTTAAAGACTGGTAGATGTGAAACAGTCTACAAGTGTAATAAGCAATCATGATAATATTTATGTATTAAGCATCCAATGACCTTCAGGCCTTTCCAAAAAGTAGTCGTTAATAGGCAGATCCCTGCCATATTAATTCACTGTTAGCCCAGTGACCCGGAAAACTGTTTTGTGAACAAAGAGTTAAGTAATGCAATTTAATTCTACCTGTGTGTATATACTGAATATGTGGCTCTGTACTTCATCCATGGAGTCCAGGCCGTAAGCTACTGTTCCCAGGTGAAGTCGCTTGAAGACCATCTCATTCTGTGTCAGAGTTCCTGTAACAGGAGCAGCACCAGACATGGAGTGGGAACCAACATGCCTATTCCCCAGCACACGTTCTCATCCTCGCTGTACCCCAAATTCAAGAGAAACTGGGCCAGAAGCTGAATCAGTCACTGCACCAGGCTCTCAGCACAGGCTAAGGCCAGCAAAAAAGATATTAACAAACCTCAGGGCTGATTCTTCCAGGAAGTAGTGGTGCACATCATTGTGCGAGTAAAGAAGAATGAGATTTACCCCAAAGTCAATGCCAGCAAGAGCTGCAAGCATAATTCTGGTCCTGTCGGAACCAAAGAAAACTTCTGGAAACAACTTCAATGGGACCAGGATTTTATGTCAGACCAAGCTTTTCATTACAGCTTAGGTCTTCTGAATTCAAACTCAACTTTAACAGTGTAAGAACAGCAGCAGACAGACTGATGGTATGTTTCTGCCTACACGTGTAAGCAATCTTCATCTGGCTTTGAAAACTAACTCTAAAAAGTTGCTTTTAATTTTCTTTTTACCCTCAGCTTTTGTTTTAATAGCACACTTTAAGTGTTCTTTGAAGTAGCATAATATTCCTGTCCTATCTTACTTATAGTGCGTTCAGAACAAAAAAAATGCAAAACTTCTTTTCAAAAACTGATTAAATCATATTGTCAAAGTGACAGGAAATGCATATTTCTTCTAGTCCCAAAGAAATCTTACATTATACTCTCTGGCTGGCCAAAACCATAACAAAATCCAAACAAAAACCATACCATGACTCAAAACTGTATTTTCTACAGAGATACCTGTTTTGTCCGTAAGCAAATAGGATATCCTCCCCAGCTGCTCAGGAATAGTGCTGGACCGAACCACAGTCCCAGGGATTTTGGAATCTCTGCGGATCACCCAGCTGTAGACAATTTTCCCCATGTCCAGATTCACACGTAAACTATGCAGGAGGAAGGGAAAAAAGAAAAAGAAAATGTATATCCAGTTAAACTTTGGAAAAAAATCATTGTGACCTGCCACAGTGCAATGAAAGGACACGTCTTCCGTGCTGAATTTGAGCCACCAAAGGGGGTGTTTTGGGAGAAGTATATGCAAAGTCAGTGGTCGGGTGGCAAATGGTGAGAAGGACTGTGCATTGCTGCAGCGGTATTGTAATTCAAAGACAGATGATAAAATTATGTTGAGAAGAACAGATATAATTTGAGGGGAAGATGGACACAGACTAGTAAGGACAGCATGATTGATACACAGACAGCAGGTTAAAAATGGAACTGAAATAAATCCCAGACCTACACCGAAAGTAACAATCTACTTATTAATATAGTGCAATTAAATATTAAAGTTTCAGTCCCTTCTAAAAGGCAATGGGGTCCTATTACACTACATGCTGTATAAATATCTCCCCTTTTCCATTTTTCGCTCTGCTCTTATCAAAGTAACCAGATAGGCTGAACACTGAGAGAAGGGGCCTTAAATGACTAATCCACAACCTGAGTTAAGAGTCGGTGAACAGGTGAATATGCTAAACAAATTAGCATACAAATTTGCAACATTTGTATGCTAATTTGTTAGCATAAGCAATTCTTATGTTTGAACAAACAAGCAACAAAGCAATTCTTATGTTTGAACAATAATTTGATTTCTTTTTCTAGATTTGCTTACTTGTCAAATGAGGACTAGATAAGGGTTTACATGCTTGTTCATACTAGAAGCTGCGAAGGAAACAGTATTTTGCTGGGAAGAATTAGCAGTCGCCTTACCTAATGGGAATGATGTTTGAGAACAGAAGGAGAAATCTTATGATCTGAAGATACCAACGGCCAGCAAAGTGCTGAAGGGCCACCATGACAAGCGAGACCACCACAAGAGCCCCAAACAGGATCTTAGTAAGACAGTTCACTTCCAAATCAAAAAGACCAATCTAAAGAAATAAATTAAAGACATTTCAAACACACAAGAGAAGACATTAGCTCAATGTAATATTCACAAAGGGAATGAACTGCCATATCCAAAAAGCCATTCTCCACTAGTCAACTACTTCGCTTTTAAAACACTACAAACGTATTTAAATTTATAAGCAATATTGTCGCCAGCTTACTAAATAAGACTTCCATCCTTTGGAAGCTAAGCAACGCATGAAGAGGTGTGAGAGTACTCATGCTGCCAAAAGCTGCAGACTATATAAACATCCCTGCACCTTGTCTTAGCTTTGCTGTTACAGAAGAATGCAGCAAAATAAGCTTTCCTATTCTAACTGGGACTATCTCATTATAACCATATAAAACAACAGCTTTACCAATCTTAAAAAAGTGAGAAGACACATGTATAATCGGATCAAACAAATAAGGATAGATAGGTTCTGCTATGGTAGCTATCTTAAATCATAGGCTGGAAGATATGAATCATTATTCCTATGGGGTTGTCCCTATAGTGTGTACATATAGCATTTGGAAGGATTTTCTTTAAAAAATGATACATTTCTGCCCCTTTTTATTTATTATAAGACTGTTTCCTTACCATACCTTACTTCTTGGGTTTGAAGTATTCATCACACTGCGCAGTTCCCTTCCAGTGTAAAGGACAACTCCCACAACAGTACCTGAACAAAACAGAGCACACATCAGCCAAAGAAAAACAACCTCTGTTTCTTTTCTCTATAAAAATACTTGTTGGATCCAAAAGCTTGACAGTTGGAAAGGATTTTTAGCAGGTGAATTTCAGAAGCAATAGCAACCAGAAGTTAAAAAAGCTGGTACCTGAAATATAAAACCTATGAAAACACAGACTTTGAACAGAAGACATCCTACAAAAAGTCAGTAAGACTTCAGCAGTGCCCATATGGTTGGACTTGATGCAGCATCACAGACTGCATCAACTAATGTGCATGGAAAGAGCATTCACCTGCTTTGCTCTCTCAACTTTCCCTGACCCCCTTTTGATGTCAGTTGTCTCTCCCCACTATAAATAAAAGCTGCTAAGGACAGAGGATTTCCTGGTTTTCCTCCCACCACTTTGAATCCCACTTCGGTGTGGGTAAGTTTGCCTTACACCAGATAGTCGTCCTTCATTGTGCGTCAAAATTACATCAGTGCTCTGGGCTACAGTTCTTTATTGGTGAAGGTTGCCACAATCAAAGTAAAACCAATGAATTCCAACAGCTTTCAAAGACAGAATTACCTTAGTTTAAAATCTACAATTTACTTTAAGTATTTGTCTAATTGCTGTTTCCACTGAAAGGCGAATCATACCAACTGCTACCTTACTGTAACAGATGGAGCTGCTGGGAGCCTATCAGTGTATTTTAATGCTATGTCCCACAGTTGCTAAAGAGCTGAGAGCAACAAAGTTATCCCTTTTCTTCTCGCAAAAACATTAATACAGTTCAGCACCATAAATTACTGGGTTTCTACAGATTTCTCTTACAGACTTTGCAAAAAGCCATAAAGAAAAAGCTATCTACCATCAAGAGTTTAAAAGCTGCTATTGCCAAAGTCTAATTTTTTACTAGAAAATTTTAAGGGTCTGTAAAAATGGAGAAAAACAATGCTGGAAAAAAAAGCACTGCTTTTTTTGGCAAATACATTGCCATTTTATACTCTGCTATTCCCCTGCTCCCATTAATTATCAAAGTTTTAACAGGCTGCAAGCGAATTATTTTTAAGTAAGATTGATTCAAAAGAGGTAGTTTCTAAAAATATGCTTTTAAGGGAAACATTCCCTTAAAAGAAAACCAAAAAACAACAACAAATCACTGGAGCCAGATGGCAGGTGGTGGTAAGATCATCACAATTCAAATCAGCAGATGGCACAGCTACTCCAAATCAACCACAAACAGTCAGAGTCAGACCCATTCCTACTACAGCAGATGGAGAAAGCCACATAGCTCTGCTTCGTCTTACAAGCAAAGGCTGCCCCAGTGAGATGGCATCACCACAGCTTGACAGCTTTCACTTACAGAAGAAGAAAAATAATATCCACATTTTTTCCTAACAGAAATAACCTACAACATCCTATTTATTATTACCACAGGAGAAACAAAACTGAGTATTATATTGATCAAGTCAGTCAAAATGAGAAGAAAAACCTGCCAGGACTAGAAAACAGCTTGAAGGCACACTGGTATATATAAAAAGAGTGTTTCTAGTTGTTTTATGGCCATTCAAAACAGACTCAACTGCATAAACTATTTGAAATGATGAAAATATTTGCAAATATTATTCCTATTAACTGAACTCACAGAGATGTCTATCTACAAATAACTTATTCAGAAAGGAGGATTAGATTCAAACAGTAAGCTCATTTGGGCAGAGAGGAGGTCATTGCATGCCTTGATACGGACACCAAGACCACCTGGGACTTCGAAACAGCAACCAGGTGGAGCAGTGTGCTCTGTGCCCTCCTTTGGGGAAAAATGTCTGCACCCATGTGTATGCTACACACAGCTGAGCGTACAGCAGAGGAAGAGCTTTTACCCTCAGCAGGCACTGGCTGTGAGCGTGCTGAGGGCAGGACAGCATTCCCCTCTGACTTCAGTAGGACTATTCACTGCAACAGCTCCCTGTGTTAGGCTCAGCCATGGCAGTGTGAGATCTGCAATGGTTCAAGAACTGGTACAAATTAAAGCTTCGGTACAAGAGGCAGGAAAGCCCCCCCGGGAAAGGGTGCTGCAGGGAGAAGAGCCATACAGGACAGAACCACAAGAAAAATGGCTTTCCGTTTCTCCATCTATTTTGTTCAAAAGCAGGATGAGCTGACACTCATGTATTAAGCAGCCTGATGGGTATTTTAAGCTGCCAGGCTGACTGCATGTGCCTGCACTCAGAGGGGAGGAAGGTAGGTTACTTACTGCATGGCAATTACTAATCTATAAACATAATTTACTTGATACAATTTAATCAAGGTCCAAATAAAATTTAATTTGGACAACTAGGTTTTTACAATCCCTTGGTCGCAGCACTGTGACAACACTCTAATACATTTCAAAGAAGAGTCAGAGCAGGATTAGATAGAAACATAAAGGAATAAAATTTATTCACCGTTTTCTGCTTTTAGAAGAGCAAATAAAATTCTTTTCAGTGCTTCAAAAAATCTTTTGAAGTTCATGCTCCTTCCTATTATTATTAATTCCATGTACACCTTGGTACCACACTGCCAAGTCTCTCCATTTGACAACTTTAATTCCAGAACTGTACTACGGAATTTCACTCTCCTCCAGCTATCGCCCTGAAAACTTTGCAAGTGTGCTGGACAGAAAAGGAACAAGGCTTTTACTTTGACAAGCCTCTACAAGAGGGCATTGATTAATCTCAGGTCTTGGGAGCTTATCTTATATATAAGCCAAAATCTGTCACACAATTTATTTTTTTCCTTTTTAAAAGTATATAAGATGAACTCAATGGAAGCACTTACCTGGAAATCTTTCATCTTAGCTTCTGTTACCAGAATCTATTTGACACCATTTCTGTTACAGATTAGGATGTCAACGTGGAGAGCAATTAAGTGCTATTCTGGTCCTAGATGCTAAAGAAGTGCCCAAAGGCCACTCCAATTCTTTCTCATCTAGGAATGTCCAAGAGGCAATTAGATGTCAGCTCAGCTCCCCAGAGGTGTTAGGACAAGTGGGAAACCTCATTCCAACTGCTAATTTCTCCAACTGACAGAGATTATTATTCCATTACAAAAAGACCTTTAAAAATTGTTAACATATTCTCTTAAAAAAAAAAATGTACACATTCCTCCATCTTACCTGATGCAATCACTGTGCTGGCCCATAGGGTGTTTTCTATGCTTAAACTTTCATTTACTGGAGGGTCACTGTCCTCCTACAACAGAATAAAAAGAAAAATAAGCAGACTTGTCAGTAATGCAAAAGACCAGTGGGTGACAAGAGTGACACAGAGGTGTTTGGAGAGGGATGCTGGGAGAGTTGGTAGAGGGCTTCTTGATAGGATAGAGGATTTTCATAAACCCAGGTAAATCTCTGGTTGGGTTAAAAACATGAGCACTTTGTTTCAGTGGAACAGAAGGGTTACGGGGGGGGGTGGGAATCTATTAAGATACCTCTGCCTGCTGAAGGCCCCCAGGAATCACAAATGAAAAAGATTTGTCAGCAGCTTTCCAGGGACTACAGGAAAATGTTCCCTCACTTGGCTCATGCGGATTAATAGCATTTGTCCTGCTACTGTAAGATCTCACCGAGAACCTGTTTGGACTGCTCAGCGATGCCTGGAAAGTTGTCTGATATGCACCAGAAAACAGTTACAAAAAAGCGTGATTCCTCTTAGGCACCAAAAGATTAATTCTACACAATTGTACCTTTGCATGAGAAAGGAAATTAATGTCTGTGCAGGTTTTCTAGAAGAACTGCCTCCCCAAGCCACTCAAACTCCTCTTCCGTGCCAGCACTATTAAACCAGATTAAACCGTGCCACAAAGATAAAAGGGCAAAACCTACAATTTTGAACTAAAATACCAGCAAACAACTTCTAAAAAGCTGTAACTGTCTCCTATTTGTTACAAAACCATTTGTTCTCTGAAAGCTCCCCAAGGGTATTACATGACTCTCTCAACATTTTCATAATACCACTGAGAGAAAAAAACCCAACCTTTTGCCCCAAGTAGGCAATGCATCTTCCCAACAAGTCAAAAGATATATGCTTTTTGATGGTGATATTTCACAGTAGCTCTGAGCTGCTGCCCTCTGAAATAGGGGGCAGATATAACTGAGTTCACGTAAGTTGCATGCAATTGAAGGCAAAAACCCAACTGACTCAGAATTAAGACTGCTACTGCCTGATCTAGCTAAGATCCCCTGTCTTTTCACAATTAAAAGATTTTAATCCTACAGAGTCCATGGTGGTCCAGATTTCCTTCTGAACAGGCACCATGAATACGTAACTACTAACCTCTGTCCAAATGTTCAGGTCTAATACCTTCAGAGTAAGGTCCTTTACTCCAAACAGCCTATGACATTGTCTCCAAGTCAAAGCTTCAATAATCATATTTTTGTTTCAGATTTATTTCATGGATTTTATGAAGGGGAAAAAAAAAGGAAAAAAAGAAAGAAAGAAGAGACAAGGAATGGCAAGAGAGACTTTACTATTTCTCCTGAAAAACTGGTAGCATTCAGCAGGTTTGCATAGCAAACACTACATATATGATTTCAAGCATATGTCAGCAAGACTCACCCTTGTGAAGGTCCCCACAAAATTATGTATATCAATATTGGGTTCTTCTGCATATACATAGGATCGAATTTGCAGTAGGTCCTATAAAACAGACATGTTTTCGCAGACAGTTAGACAGTGACATTTTAATAAGGTACAAATGTTTCTACCAAAATACTTTGAGCAAGAGTTACTTATCAAGTTAAGATAATTACTAAATTATATTACTTACTGGAGCCCAACTGCCTAAGAGAAAATACAATTGTTGTACCAGCTTCACTGAAGAGTATTTCTTGAACTGATACCTGAGAGACTCCTGGGAGTTACTTAGATGTTGGTGCCCCATAAAAGAAATTTCAGCCTGAATAATCAAGACAGCCTAAAACACTTATTACTTCATAGCAAAGAAGGTTTGCACTAGTCTTCCAAGGCAACCAAGGAACACCCTATCACTCAATATTCAGTTCAAGATGCCAGTGTCACTAGGAACAGTTCTGTGGTGACAAGAAGGTATGCCAATTCTGCACAGTGTTTTAACTGCTGACTCCTACACATGCATGAACTATTCACTCCATGGAGAGAATGCCTTGCTTCAAAGCCTTTGTATAAAATAAACTTCTTGCACTTTTTACAGATAGAACATCAAAAGAACAGCTACTTAGATTCCTCCTCTTTTTAAAAACAAAACAAAACAAACAAAAACCAAACACACAAACTACTTTAGCTAGAGATTTTGGGAAACAGCACATTCGATGGAGGTTATATGCTTATTTCAGCTCATACAGTGGAGCTTCCATGGTGACACTCCTCCTTTCATAAAGGCAAGCAATGAAAACTTAACTGCCTCTGAAGCCATTTAATGAAAATGCATGAATTGCACCTCCAAACATACTGCAGTGCAAGGAATGAAAGGGAGCATTTGAGAAGTACCACTAAGGGTACCTATCCTGCAACAAGACCTTTCCTGCAGTGAGTTACTGCAATGGTCTCTGGAGAGGAAAAAGAAAATAGGAGCATCCTACCATTAGCCACCTCCTGCTGCAAGGTCATTCTCTAGCTGCGGTGACAGCCATGCAGCACAGAGGCACCTAGTTTCACCTTACCTGAAATCTTGCCTGGAGCTCGGGAAGAGCTGGCTTACCCTTATATTCTTTGCTGCCAAAGCTGATCTGTAACATGCACTGAGCCCTGTGCAGAACAATGCTGAATTAACCTGTTTCTCAAAACAGCCCGTTAACTGAAGCACCTGAATGTTTTTCAGGTAAAACAGATAACACGTGTTTACCAAGTAGAATATTTTGTACGAAGACAGCTTACAGAAGCAGTTGGCAGTCTCTGAGTACAGGTAACAGGCAGCCGCAATTTCCAGTCTGTCTCACCATCCAGCTGGTCAGTGCGAAGGAAGCAAGACCCTGTAGATTTTCAACACCAGTCAGTGCTCTTTCCAGGTCTGTCTTAGGTACATCTATAGCTCATGAAATGAGCTATGTTTCTAAGACACCCTTCTTTCTTTGGAAACAGTATCTGATTTCAAGTAACATTCGTTAATAACGTAAGAATGATATTCTTGCATCACACATTCATTTCCTTCCACTAGTCCAGAATACAGTGAGACTCTGCACCGTATCTTTAAGACATTTGAAATGTTCTCATTAGTCTTTATTTTTTTTAATGCTTCTGATCAAACATTTCCTTATCCCACACTTAACAAAACAAACCTGAATGGCAAGTAAAATGATTTACATCTATAATGCAAACCATTGTGCAACCTGATTCATTTACCCTGGATTCAACTACCCACGTTCTTTGATTAGCAAACAAAAACAGTGTAACATCCTGAGAAGTGGTGGTCCATAAAAGCATTTGAATTCTCTGTCTCTAAAATTTTACTATTATCTACTTCTTTCACATTTCCAAAAGATAATTTTCTCTAAACAATCAGTGAAAGGTTAATGGCTATTTTGACAATTGGTTCCAGATGTTTACCATTCTTCTCCGACGTCCTCAGGAAGATCATGTCAGCAGGGACCCGCTGGTTCTGTTAGGAGAAGAAAGGCCATTATTGTGCATACACCCCTGCACGCGTGTGCAGCCGCCTTCCACAGCCCCACCGTGACAAGCAAAGGGGGTATGGAGGAGAAAGAGGATTTCTTTGTCAAACTGAAGCTTGGTATTCATTTTGCTTTGAATCCGAAACTCACTTCCCTGCAGAATTCCAAGTGCAGAATAATAACTGGTGCCAGCTCCCACTGACCAGACCGACCAACAGCTAGGTTTACAAAAGAGCTAGTGAGTAACTCTAGAAGTATGAAGAAATTTTAAACTACTGCTGGTTTCCTTTCAAGAAGTCCCATGCTAGAAGAAAGCATGTATCTGGAGTCTACAGCTACCATGTCTTTTTTTTTTTTGTACTGAATATTTTCAGACTAATAGTTTTAGAGGACATAGCTGCTTGCACAGAGAGTGTGTGAAAAAGGGGGCGGGGGGGAGAGGGAGAACCCTGAAAAGTGATTAAATACTATAACTAGTGTTCAACACTTGATATTCTGAGCCTATCATAAAACAAATGAGATATTTTGAAGTCACTTGATATTCTGAGCCTATCATAAAACAAACGTGACTTCAAAATATCTCATTTTCTATGGTCTTGCAAAAAAAGTACTTTACAAAGAAAAGATACACATAAAGGCTAACCTTTTCAACAATGATGAGGTCGCCTACTTGTATGTTAGAGCTCTTCACCTTCACAGTCCCTGAAAGGAAAGATATCAGTGCATTAGGGCAGCAGCAGGACAGGGTTTGTGGGTGCTGTGCGATGCTCCTTACCTCCCTTCCTTCCACTTCACTATTCTGGAGAAAACGGGTAACGTTTCTATCACAAGAATGAGGCAATGCTGCCCTGTAAAGGCTTACCAAGCCTACTGCTCCCACTTGGTAAAGCAGCAGGTTTCAATCTGCGAAAAGGGCTGAAAGCCTCTCGTCTAACAGCTCCAGACCTCAGCCCTGGATGCAGAAACCCCCGGTCACTCTCCAGTGACAACTCTGAAACAAGCCCTGAAACTTTTCTGCAGTTTAAGGCTTTAAGTTAAACTACTGCTTAACCCAGGAATTTGAAAATACTTTTGGTGTCAGGTAGGCAACAGAGCAAGAACAGAAAAGTTACAATAGGGAACCATCAACTCCTGACTCCTCTTCCCCAGGTGGTTGAAAATTTAAAGCTCAACCTTCAAGCCAAGAGCTGGAAGCCATAAGTAAAATGGGCCCATCTTAAAAACCAGGCTCATTTCCTTCCGTGCTGCAGCTCTTGTATCTGGCTTAGCTCTACCACCTCTCCTTTGCCTCTCGGCAGACACAGACTGAACAAGCCCTACAGAGTACGGGTCCTACAGAAAACGCATAAATATTTATTTCTTTGCAGCTGTCAAACATTTCCCAGTTGCTTTAAAACAGGGGATTAATTTAACAATTGGCTAGTAATTTCAAATCATTAGCCAGCTCTAGATTTCGCTTCTCAGACTAACTAGTGATTTATAATCAGCTAATTTGAACCCTGCCTCTATGTGTCTGTCTGTTATATTTCAACAAAAGCCTCTTTAATCTGCTGTGATTTGAGTGGAAATGGGGGAGGCACGTGGAGCTCACCCCGGCATGGACAACACTCCTACTGTACCTCGAAATTCATGGGCTAACTGGCCAGATAGCAGCTCAGGGGAAAAGGAGAAGGGGGAAGGGAGGGGGAATAGAAATTAGCACAAAGCACAAAGGTCACTAGGATTTTACTACTGGCAGTCCCTTCATTAGCATCCTTCTCAGGATATGCTTCAGTGTTTCTGCTCCAAATTAACAATGAAAGCCATTCTGGGCTCCCGGCAGCCTGCTGCTTTGGTGACACACTGTGTGCTTAACAACATGCTTCATCACTGCTGCTAATAAATGCAGACTTCCTTACATGCTGTAATTATTCCTACAAATTATAAGCAGTCATGGCCCATTTCACAAATATCTCATAGGTCTTTCGTGGATTCTGGGTTGTGCCTTGCAAGATTTTTAGTTAAAAAAAGGGTAAACAAAACGAATGCTGGGCTAAAGACATCTCTGCCGGGGCAGGAAGCATACCGGGGATTAAGAGTCCATTACGCAGAGGCTTGAAAAGAAAAGCCGCACTCCAAGAGGATCCAAAAAAGCATCCCTGGCAGTCTTCTGTATGGGCTATACAAAGTTAGGTACTATGACACTAAAAGGGTCTGACAGATAACATCTCTTCCTCCCCTTTTAATACGGTTATTCATGAAACACAAAAAGTGCTTTTGAATATTCTCCTGTGTAAAGGAGGGAAAAAAAAAACCTGTGTGCTCTCCCCACACAGGCATAGCAATTCCTAAACCACTGTGCAAAGGAGCTCTTGGAAGGAGAGGTGGATTTGTTTAACCATATTTTAGGTATTTCTCTTAAAGATCACAAGGATTTATTTGGTGACTGTCAGTATAGGAAGCACTACCTGCAGGGTTCAAGAATGGAAATTTATTTTTGTAGCGCTTTCCTTAATGATGTAAATTCACGCTGGAAAAGAAAGATTAATGCCTGGACAAAGCTACAACGTGATGATTTCCTACCATTATGCACATAAAAGGCTTTTTGGATCATTATTCTGAAAACAATATAATCTGCTTTAAAATTTTTCCAATACGAGAAAAATCAAAGCAGCTGGAGCACATTTGTCTTGTTCAATAAACCTCCCAACCTCAGCTGTTTTAAGGTAAAAGAAAGAGAGGACCTTTCTAACCAATACACATTTTTATAACTCCTGTATCAATTAGATGCCCTTTTTAGGTAGCAAAGCTAATTCTGCTTTTCCAGCCATGCTCCTGGCCTCTCATGGATGACATCTCTGCAGTATGTACCATATGTCCTGCTAAGAAGGCGCGGGACCAGATGTTTCCTTTGACTCAGGACTCCCATAAAGCAACTTACTTGAATTAGTTTTATTTTGTTCTTGGGAATTCTGTAATTCCTTTTTCTTTCTGTGGGGAAACTACCTCCTAAACATTAGATGTTTTCTCCTGCACGTTTAAGAAACTAGCTAATAACCCAACTGCTTCATTTCCCAATATTGCTCTGCTGTTAAAGTATTTTTGTAATAATAAATTACTGCTTTTATAAATGCATCTAGAAGTGCTTCCTCTAAATACACATAGCTTTATTTAGCATTTACAACGCTTCCAGTTTATATTTTCAGAAGTTAATTAGAATACAAATCAGTGATTAACACAATTTTAAAAAGCAACTAGTCTTGATCTCTTATTTTAAAAAAAAATCAGTTCTTAATATGTTACTGATATTTGTTTCATTCTTTGCTGTATCCTGATTTATGTATTTTTTTTAAAGACAAAAAAGTAAACACAATAAAATGCAAACAGTTTGTTTCAACTTCAGCTACAGCCTTTGGAATTATCACTGAATCTGCAGCGTGATGCATGTACCATAAAGCAGATTATTTAATTTATTAAATATATTAGCCAGAAGAGATGCCTTTTTCTACCACACGAGCACTTAAGTTGAGATTTCACAATAGATCTGCAGAGCTTCACTAAGGTACAGATCAAAACACTTAATTTGGCATTAAAGATGAAGCCAGAGGTTTATTAAAACAAGTCAAATGCATCTGAAAAAAAGGGTTGTTTGGATGTGCTGCACCTAACTTTTGGCTTTTGCAGCCTTACGCTGTATAAACTGTGGAGCAGGACTCAGAGGGTTTGGGAAAATATTGTTTTTATATGGCTGGTAAATGCCAATGATCTGTATCTTAAGTAGCACCCCGCAGTAGGAGGTCTCTTCCCATTTCTTTCCGTGGAGTTTCTCTCTATTATGCAGTGTTACCCGGGGCGGGGGGGGGTGCGAGAGAAGAAAAACAAACCAAGAATTTGCAAGCACAGTTCTAGCTTTCTATCAAGCAGAAAGTCAGCACACAGACTTCTGAACACAAGGCAGCTTGTAGGTTTATGAATAGGGGATTGAAATTTGATTATTTTTTATTACAATCCAAACAACTGTCCTTTAAATGGAGAGCTTTCTACTAAAAAAAAAATGCTTTCCAGAAGTCTGCTGGTTTCATCATTTTGGAACATAAATGGATCATATCAGCAGAAAGAGAAAAGAAGTTCAGGGCGGAGTTTTTTTGATGTTATGTAAAATAAAGGAACGCAGAAAATACACTACTGCCTACTCTGCCTCACGCTGCCCTCCAGAAAGATTAGTCCCTGGAATTCAGCAACCATATTAAAAATAAAATGTGATCCAAAGAGGATTCTCCCTTTTTCTCTGCAAAGCAAGCAGCTTAGTGAATCTTAAAAAGCTTAACAAGAAGAGTGCATGAAAAAAGTTTCACATACAGGAGCAAAGCTGCAAATCCAAAATAACCCCCCAGGGGTGGGGAACCAGGCTGGTGGGTGTGCTGGAGCTGGAGAGCTCCCAGCCGGCGGCAGGAGCTGTGCCCGGCCTCACCGCGGCTCTGCACAGGGCGTGAGGAACCGCACACAAAGAGGACAAGAGGATCCCGATTTGGGAAAGCACTTAAATCTATGCTTACTTCTATCCCTGTTCAATACTGCATACAAGCATGTGCTTAAGTCTCCCTGATTTCATTCAGACCTAAGTACACATTTACATCCATGGGGTTGCACTGGGAGGCCAAGGTTGGAGATGGGAAAAACTATTCTCCAGCCACCTTAACTGCATCTTAGTGCAAATACTCAGGAGAAGTACAAATAGCTTGGAGAAAGCTACAGCGCTCTATTAGATGCATTATAGCCAACCTTCAAGACAGCAGTGCTCAGTGTTGAGTCTCACCTAATCCCCCTCCCCTAAAACACTGGCTTCAGAGGTGAAACTGTTGTGACGTTTAAAAAAAAAATGTATATAGCAACATTTCAGAGGGCTTTTGTGCATCACTACCCTTCTGCACTGCCCCTTTTCAGTACAGGGCTGTGCCAATATGCCAAGCATGAACAGTGCTATTCAACAAGAAAAAAAAAAAAGAAACAGCATGTAAACAGTCCAAGGCAAATCCTACCTGGAGTTTTGTCAGCTACACTGAAAATTAATAGTTAAGATCAGCTGTTCTCAACTTATTTTGATATCTACTGCTTCTACTTCTGACCTGACGAAGGGCTTCCTTGAAAGCTTGCCTACTTTTTCTAACTGTACTAATAGATACAATAAAACAAACCCAACGCTCTTCCATCCCCCAGCCATGGTGGCCTCACAAGGTACTTCCCTGCTCCTAGGTGATTCTCAGAGGTGCTAACATTTTAATCAGTGGAAAAGTAGTTGTTCAGGTCTCCTGAAAAGCTTGAGTACTGAGATTCAGTGAGAGGCAGAAAATTACTTTTCTCCCCAAACCACGAGACAGTCACAAATAATTTTCTGTGTTTTTCCTACTCTAAACTATACTGCTAGAGACTCTCATTCTTGTTTCTACACCAAATTCATGTTAAATAGTGGCTTAAGATTTTCAGCTAGTGCCCAGCTGTCAATCCTCCTTGGTTTCTTTCACAAAATTAGAAAAGTTAAAGGACTGGGGGGAGGGAAATCATTCATGGGAAACGTAATAGCAATATGAAAAGAACTAAAGGAGAGGTCAGGCCCCTTATAGATCATTGAATAGAATCCAGAAGGCAACTCTTTTATATCTTTAAATAGATGTAGTACACCCCTCTTGGATGAGGCTTTTGTTGGTTGCCAAGCATTTTAAGTGTTGTAGTAAGAACACGTTATTAAAAGGGGATTTAATATTCAGAAACTCAAACTCCCTAGTTCGGAGTTGCCTCATAATTCCCGGCATGTGAAATATATACAGCCTTAAGCAATTATATTTAAAAAGCAGCCTTACTCTTAAAAGTGCAAGTGTTGAAAGGAGCATATTTTTACTACACCTAGTTCACTGCATCTTAATTCAGGGGTATAAACTTTTATAACAAAGAAACTGGAAATAAAAAAAGTTGCTTAAATTCAGTTCATTCCCTTTTTAAAAACAAAACCCTGGCCTCACCATCATTGTCATGGTATTAGGAGTAACTCCATAGTGAGGCAGCATTCAATTTTTCAAATGAGAATTAAAATGTCTTTGTTAGGTACGGCACAGCTGTAAACAATGGCCAGAGCCAGGGATCAGACACAGCTGAGCTGCAGCCTGGGCTCACTTACAAACGAGGTCTCCAAACTCCTCACAGTTGGAGGAAGGGGCTAAAGATGATGTATACAAAGAAATACAAGAGAAGGTATTGCCAATATTGAGGAACTACATCAGTCTCTGCTAACAGAAACACACAAAAGATGTGATAACATACCTCACAGCCTCTTTGTTAGCAAAGGACTTCCATGATGTAAGTCCCTGTCTGATACAACCCAGAAAAAAAACTATGAAACTCAACTGGCACTGCATGTTCAATAAGTGATGGAACACGTCAGTATGTCAAGCAAGTCACCTTAAATTTAACACATGCACTCACAAGCTCCTTCAGTACACAGAGTACTTGTGCTTAATTATGATTCGCGGTACCTGTGCTGAAAGGGTCCCAGCCCTAGACACTGGAACACAGCCTACTTTCACCCTCGTTAGTTGAATCTACCTCTGCATAACCGTCTTCTGACAGTTTCACAGGCCTAGATGTAATTCTTCTAGTAAAGAGCTTTTGCAAATCATCTGCCTATGTGGATCCTCCTCCTTTTTTTAAGCACACGTTTGTTGTTTCCATTAAAGAACATGAATTGGTAGCTTATAGGAATCCTTCTTGCATGTCTCTCTCTTACTGACAGGGTGAACAAGCAAAAAACACATGCAGGGGGAAGACAGATGCACTATTACCAAAACTGGAAGAAAACCAAACAACAAAAAAAAAACCAAACAAACAACATATCACATCTACTGTAGCTCCATACTTGTTTTCTTCCTACTATGCTGTTTGCTGTATTTGCCTCTCCCTCCCTTCACCCATGCAGCATTACAGAGTGCTTCTCTCACGTCACAGCTTTGCGGGAAGGAAAACACATTTCCCTTCTGAAAACATCTACCTCCACAACCTAGAGCAATTCAGATCCAGTTTCACTTTCTTTGGTGATTCCAATCCACCAAGAAGGCACAATAATTGGGAAAGAAGTTTTGGCCTACACTGAAGTTAGGAGCAAGCAGGGTTTAAACATATTACATCAGCTGCTTGGAAGCTCCTGCGCATGTAAACGCACTGGCTGCCCACTCCCCATGCCTCGAGTCACCAAGATGATGCTCTGAAGTTATCTGAAGCAATTAACACACACACCCCTTGCATTAGCTGTGTATCTCCCTAGGAAACCGTCAGCGAAACCCTCAGCAAAGCCCAGCATCCACCGCAGCCTGGCAAGGAGCCATCCACAAAAAGCCACCCGGACCCCCAAGGCCCCTGCAGCGGCAGGAGCGGCGGCATGGCCGCAAAGCCACGTGCCTGCGAGCCCATAACCCCCTCCCCATTCCTTGAACTCTGCTTCTCTGACTGTCAGCAGCGTTTGATTGAGTTGCAACTCCCGGCACTGCCTTCCCCATTCCCCATTCCTTGAACTCTGCTTCTCTGACTGTCAGCAGCGTTTGATTGAGTCCCGGCACTGGGGCACTGCCGCAGCCGCGCCAGGTTGCAGCAGGCGCGCTGGAGCCGCCAAGCCGACCTCTTGCTGTGAGCTTGCTGTAGATCTGCGAGTTCACTTCCTTGTCGCGCATGTAACATCTGATCTCCTCCGCGGCCTCTCGGATGACGGTAACAGCAAGCACAAATCCCTAAAAGGAGCATGGAGGGGGGGGAACAGAATGGATGAAAAGGTCAGCAAAAAATCACATCTGCCTCTAATAAGAGCAATATTTATCAGTACCAGTGCCAACAATCTGCATTTCCTTATTCTATTTTCTCTCACTAAATCATTATAGGGATATTATGCATTGCTGTCCAGAACTCCCAACAGCAAACCGACAACAGACTTGTCGCTTAAAAAAATTATGGTTGTGATTCTTAGCTTTACTGTGATGCTCTGCCAGTACCTCCCAAGCAAATCTCTGTAAAGTTTATCTGAAGAGTGTAAATAACATATTTCATCTCACTTCACAGGTGAATAACCAAGACTGAGAGGGGTTACACAAAAGTCCAATGTAAGACAGGATCCCTCAAATCTCAGTACTCCCTCCACCACAGAGCCATCAAAGTTACCTCACCTAATCTGGGAGATTTCTTTATATAGAAACCTATATAGAAATTTATACAACCCCTTTTTTTATATATACAGATATATATACTTATATAATGCGTGTGTGTTCATGTGCATGTATACACACAGTCAACCTACACAAATAAGCACTCTAAACATATTAATGTGAACTACTCATAGTATAATTACACATTTGTCTAACTAGGGTTTCAGTCCTGCTTTTCTGTGGATATAAGCAGTCATTTCATTTCCTCTTGTCGTGAAGAAAATGCCCACATCACATCCTTCACTATACAAAAAAATAACTAAATTAATGCAAAACAATTCTTTATGGGGCTAGTACCACAAAGTCATTTTTTTGTTAGGCACTATTCAGCTCAGACTCACTAAACAGTTAAAACACTCCTCATCCATTACAGAAGAAAAATGAACTTTTTACACTCTGTATTCAGGTATTCTCAGGAAAGTCTTGCTGTGGAGCATTGCTAATGCTACCCAACACAATTCAAATTCTCACTTTTTTTTTTTTTAAACAAAGAAAAATGAAGAATGACCTAAGAGCTACTAAGACTGAAGGAGAGCAGTTTCTTTAATTATCAAAATACTGAGGTACACTTTACCTGCCGGCTCTCACAATCCTATAATAAAACTAAATAGTCCCTAATTCTAATACATACATAAGGGTCTAAATGCATGATCTAGATCAATTAATATCAGTCTTGAAATGCAATGTAGTATGTTTCTGCAATATTTAAAAGTGCAGACACATGAAGAGACCCAAGGATGGGCATTTACTTTTTAAAAAAATGCCTGTGTTCAATCCTGTATTTACAAACATTGAAAGTAAGAAGCTACTAATACAATATTTTCAGATAAGCATTTCACCCCGCAGTGTTCAGGACCACGACAGTCTGTTTTGCAGCACCGTGGAAGATCTCTCATTCCCATAACCAACAAATCAAGAAAAGAATGAACGTTTCTCTTCTATTTATAAGTTGCATTTGTGCTTTTAGCTAGAAATTCCTATCTGCTTTCCAAAATAAAATAAGAAAGCATCAGGTATTTTCAACTTACGTTTCAACTGTTTGAAGAGTCTTCAAATAATCGCCCCAAAATACTCCCACATGTGCCGACTCACTGTGTCATCTCATATGTCATTCCATCCCCAACACTCGTATTAGCAGCCAGTAATGAACAGAGACCTTTCTTATCCTGCTTTCTGGCAGCTCATATGCCAAATTCTAATTGCTCACCTGGCACAGACAAGTCACAACTGCCTATACAAAACCCAGAAAGAGAGATCCTCTGTGTGCATGTATACTTTATTTATAGGACAGGATCTTATGAAACTAGTGTTAGATTCATACAGCAAATGCAATACAGCACACACTCGAGAGAGAGCATTCAGTGAGATCCAGGCTTTAATACAAACAGAATTTTAGCCGCGATATCCCAAAGCTGGCCCTTCGCTTCTTTCTGGCTTTTACCGGGGATTTCACTGTACTGAAAGTCTAAAAGGCAGGAAAAATTTCCTTTGCCCCTCCTCAGCTCCCTCAATAGAGCCACGAATTTTTACCAGCACCATTTCTCAAATCAGTGCACAAGTAGTGTCTTGGAAAGAGCCCTGTGCTTTTTTAATCAATTTTCAGTTGCGTTTGTGTCATTTCTTCGAAGTAAAAAGGATGTCTATCCTTGGAGATTCTCAAAACTCAGGTAGATGAGTTAACCAACCTAAGTTTAAAGACAGCCCTGCTTTGAGCAGACGGCTGGACCAGATGTCCTTCTGAACCAAAATTACTCTACAATACTACGAGCTGAAGTGCAGCAGGGACGTTATTCACATAGAAAGAGAAGTAATAGTTTTACTGGGATAAAAGAAAAAGATATATAGGTACCTATACTTAAGCATTTAAGCAGTTGTAACTGGCTCATGCAGTGCTTTTTTGAGATTTAAGCAGCCCATTCTATGCAACTATTCCTCTTTCTGTCCTTTGACAGCACTGGAGTTTCTGCTTCAAAACTGATTATTATCGATTTCCTTTGATTGTAGGTGAAACCCATGGCTATCAAAAGAAAAGGGCAAGTAGTTTACAGGAAGGAAAGAGTATCTGCACCTTAAGCAAGTGTGAATATGTCTCTATATATTTATTTTTATACGTGGGAGGTTTGTGGAGGAGTGTTTCTCAGCTTTTTCATTTGTTTTTTACAATGTGGTTAAACTAGGAAGCAGTCTGTTGACCTATCCCAAGGCCACAGGTCAAACTGTTTGGCAGGGGAACATAATTTGCCGTCATTGCGCATATGGCCACTCATTAAGGTCACTTTTGAAAGGCGCCCTTCGGTCCTTCACTGCAGTTGCCAGGCTGGTCTGGGCTCCCGCAAGCGCTGGCCCTTGTGTGACGACCCTGGGAGGGCGCAACACCCCATGCCGACCCTCCATGAGCACACCCAACGTTCAGATGCAGCCGTGAACAACACACACATTGCCAGGGAAATACATTTGCTCTGGTCTCCATTTGTTTTCTCATGTTATTCATGAGGCCCCGCTGCCCTGGCAGTCATCGCGGCCAGTGGCGAGAGCTCTGTGCCTGTCATGATGAACAAGTTGGGGGCAGAGTCCTCTCACATCCTTGTCAAACTTCCACAAAATAAAGGTGAAGGCCAGAACAGGCATCTACACTACAAAATGTACAGAGCAGGCCTGAAGAAGTAAGCTCACAAAATGATTTAAGGTACAAACTTAACACCCTAGAGAAAAGGCAGCACAAGGAATTTTGTCAAACACTGAAACTTTCTTGAATAAATAAGCCTTAAATGACCTACCAGAGGAACCCAGTATGTGTAAAGTGCGCCAAGCCTCATTTCAACGACAAATTGAGAGCAGGCCAAAAGCAAGAAATAAAGGTTGAAGAAATATTTGAACTGCTTAAACAACACCTAAAAAAAAAAAAAAAAAAGAAAAAAAGAGGAAGGAGGAGATTAACGGAGTTCAGAAGTTATGCATATTGAACTAACCACCAGAAACATTTTTACATGCTCCTTTAGTGTCTAAGTGCTAACTTAGGGCAGTCTTAAAGTAGTCCTGGACACTCAGGACAGATCCATGTCTGGTTTGCTGCTGCCCTAAGGCAGCCTTTGTAGGAGGCCCACCAAACACAACCCAAACATTCTATTTCCTCCAGCTCCAGGTTCTGCACCTGCCTACTGTAAAACCACTGAAACTGGGGAAAGCATTGGGGCGGGATGATGAAGAGCGACTTTCTTCACACTTACCCCAGGGAGAAATGTAAAAAAGTTGTATTTCTGATTGTTGATCACATTGCGAGGGTATCTCTGGTCTCTCTTCTCCGGATGGCCAAGCCAAACAGTACGAGGCCTTGGGTCTCTCCTCCCACAGCATCTTAAGCACTCACAACACCTATAGAAGGAACATTAATTAATTAATGAATTAATTTTTAACACATTTCTATGACTCACACACACACCCCAGACCCTCTCTGCCAGCCAGGCAGAACAGCTGAGCTTCATCTGTCACCCACCACCTCTCGTCTGTCTATTATCCACTGTATTACGAGCATCTTAAAACCCAGAGCCTGATTTTCTACCAAATACAGACACTAAACCTGCTACAGCCACTGCAGACCTGCCTCGCAGTCCGCCGAGCTATGAGCAAGCATCCCATAGAGTGTTGGAGCTGCTACTAAAACATCACGCAACCACGTGTTCAAAGCTGGGCAGGCCTGCGGTAGTGCTAGAAATGTGCCTGCATCAACAAGGGGTGGGGAGGCTCCTCGTTTTGCTTTCAAGAAAACGATGCATGGAGAAGTGTGGACCAAGCTCATCACTACACTGAGTCAGTGCTGGCTGCTGGGAGAGCTTCCACCTCCTGTGAATGGAAGGGCTTCAGGAAGCAAGGAGGTGTGGGGTACAGGCAGAAAGGTCCCCTTGCACTGATCCTGGATTGCAGGTTTTATGCCAGAAAGCTCCCATGAAAAAAAATAGTAACAGGTGCTTTCTATTATTTCTTCTGTTTCCTTGTTGGTGTATGGAAACTCCCTCAAACACAAGGGGGCTTTCCCATTTACAAACTGAACTTAAACAGGAATGCATGTATGTAAAGTGAAAAGAGATGGAGACAGAGATTCTCCTCCTTCTCTGCAACCTCTACTTCACAGAAATCTATACCTTTTTAACAGAAGGGGTTAATATTTGCATATTTGAATTTTCACATTTTAAAATAGTCTTGCCAAGGAATAATAATCTATAATCCTCTAAAAATGAAACCTTAAGAGCAATCTGAAAATAGATACTAAGTGATTACTGATTTTATTTTTACACAGTATTACAGTCATTAGCTCTGCTTATGTTAATGACAAATTATATGTTAACTACTAATTAATAATACACATTCTCATCGACTGAGAACACGCACTACAGATCCAGCTATACAGTCGCAGTTTGTTACTTTAGCTGTAGTAATTCGCATTTTCAGCTCTTCAGGTGACACTCCCACGGCAGCAGCACCACGGAGGCTGCGAGTTTGGGCAGCCCAGACCAACGCCTGGACCCAGCACCACAAACCCGAGCTGCCAGAGAAACGGCTGCAGGGATTTAAGTTCATCCTATTTTCAATGAGATTAGTCCAATATAACCTCTGATCTAAGTTTTTTCCTGCATTTTTGTCTACTTTGTCAGCAGTATCTGTTCTTGTTCCATTAAATATTGTCATGTTTCAGTTATCCAGCACAATTACTTTTTATATCTTGCAATGCCAGTTTTCCAAAAATTGTTCAAAGTAAATAAAATATGAACATGCCGGCGTGCTGATTTTTTACTTTTTCAACTCAGGCTTATATTAAAGCCATTTATTTAACATCATTTCTGGCCTTTGCTAAAAGTTACATGAGAATTCAGGAAAGCCACATCAACTTCACTAAAACTGATACGGTTACTAAAGGATTTCCTCTTCTCTCTGGAGGAGATATTTAAAATCCAGGCTACGAGATCTGAGCTAAGCTAGCTCTCTGAGCACTTGCTTAAACCACCGGTACGCAACACCTCACCGAGGGTCCCCTCAGCAGCCCCGGCCCGGCAGGCGCCCTGACCTCTCCCCGCTGCTGTCGGGGAGCTCCGGACTCACCACAGTCAATAAATAAATCCCAGTGATGGCACGTGGTGCCTATATTTGAAATTATCCAAGTTAAAATCTCCTCCAGCACACAGTTGGGTGCCATACATAACAAAACTGTATTCCCCGTTTTGGAAACCATTGCGCTGCCTACAAACTTCAGGCTAGATGCTGCTTTTCTCAACTAAAAGACCCTGGGATGAGGTGACAGGAAACACTTATTCTCTAGAAAAACGTGGAGGATTAACACGTAATTCGTTAAGCAACGGTAACATCAGAGAACTGCGACTTTCTTTCCACAGGCTGGAGCCTGCCCACCGTGGCCCCCAGGCCGCCCCAGCCCACCCGCCACCAGCTCGAGGCGCCTCGCGGGGCCTTCACCCTGGCTGCCGCGGCCAGCAAAAACTCAGCTCTCACACGAATTTTAGCGAATAAAACCATGCACTGCTCGATGTAACAAATCCTTACTTGAGGCAATGAATCAAACAGAGCGTCGGTTACTTCGTGGGAGATGCAAGGACTTATCAGCGATCCCTCTTGTACCTTGAAAAAGCCTCTCTGTTCAAAATTGCAGCATTGTATCCTCCCAATCCCCCAAAGGGTTATTTTTCTGTTGTCACTGCTTCTTACTGAAAGCCAATCTCTTCCCAATCCCCCTTGTTCCTTTAAAACCAGCCCTATTGAATTTCATTGACATTTGGGAAAGCCAGTATCAGCCAGATCGATAACCAAAAGCTTCAAAGCTCTTACAAACATCTTTCCAGAAACCACCACTAAGATCTGTTCTTGAATCACAGCATTCTGCGACAAAAGTTCAGTTAAATACACACCTAACTGAAATAAATAACTATTTAAGGAAGTACACAAAGCATTCGGCTCTTGAAGTCGCTGTCTTGCCAGAAGATACATGCAGCATGATGAACAGAGTTTACAACTCACCACACAGAAGGTGGTTTCCTACAAAGATACCATTTTTTTGTGTTTTATGCCCTGCTGGATGCAAATAAACAGAAAGAAGTGTTATCAGTTAAGTCAGTTCCTTTGGTAGATGAGAGGAATAAAAATCAACTTTGCTTCCAGGTAAAGAAATGGTGTCGCCATGTGATTCAGTCCTCCATGAGCAGGCATAGACATTAACTTCACAAGGCTGACTTGTGAGATAATTTCTCACAAGCTCTTAAAACTAGACAAAAAGCTTTTTGCATAATCAAATTACTCTGACATTATTATATTTCATGAAGAGTGACAGATGAGCCCTGAAAAGTGGATTTTCTCTAGTCTGTGCTCAAGAACAACCTAAGCCGTAAGCATACAGGTGCCACCCAAACACAGGAGAGAAGGTTTTCTCACTCAAAGCAGCTTTCAGACCAAAATGCTGACAAGATAGCAGAGCACTACATAGCACCCACGCATCGCTACTGCAGGAACATGAAATCACAAGTTTTGGATGGTGCCAAATAGCCTCGTACCAGCTCCGTGCAAGTCAAACTCTCCATTCCAAAACCAGAGTACTTGAAAGGTCCCCCAATTTCAATAACAATCCCACTGCTTTCACCTACATACATTTGCCACTGACCACGTAGAGGTCAGCTTTATCAAAGCCTCTGTAGTTGTCAACTCTGACTTGCAAACTGTTCGTTTGCTGAAGAAGAGAAAATTAGGAGAATGCAGGAAAATCTCACAGGAATAAACAAACACAGTGGGTAATGCGAACAGTTCAAAACCCTGATAGCAATGCACACCTAGATCAAGTTACTGGAATAAAATAATTGGAGATGCTTTACTGTTCAAGTATATACAGGAGGCATCGGACTTCCTATAGACTTGCAGCACCGCTACTGCCACCTCTGCTTACCTTTAGACAGGGACATTGCCTGTTAATGCTGCATTTGTAACGTTTCTAAGACAACGGACTTCCATCTTTGACTATTCCCTAGGTAGTACCATAGCACCATAATTAACCTAAGTACCCTAAATGTAACCCACTTCAAAAAGTTACACTTGCCCCTGAAACTATCAATTTTTGTCAAACCACAAAATTTTTTTCTTGTTAAGAAAAACTAACTAGATGATCTTTCTTCCCCACACGATTGTGTATAATACCCGCATCTGAAAGGCAGTTACCAACATGAGACAAATAGTAAAGTTGGTGTTAAACACACAAATTCATAAACTTTATTTCAAAAGTATATTTTATTAGCTCGATATCTTTTAATTGCAGTTTTCTTTTGTGTTTGCAGATGAAGACCCAAGACAAATAGTCACTTGTATCCCAAATGTATTTTAATGGAAAATTGTGAAAATGGTGGTATTTGGATCGCAACAGAAAATAGATATGCTCGGGGCGGGGGGAGGAGGAAAAAAGTGGTTTTCCTTCTTTCATGATGGAGAAAACCACACAAGATTAGCCTTGATTCTATGTTTTAATGGCTGTGAATTCAGAATGACCTCTATGATAAGGCTCCAAATAAGAGGTTTTGCCCAAGGGAGCAAACCTGGTGTCCACACACCCTGTTTCATCACAGCGTGCTTCCCAGTTAGAGAGAGAGAGTCAGTCAGTCCTTGTAATCAGACATCTGAAACCAGTTACCTTTGTTTATTTTTTAGGTTTGGTCTCTTCTAGGGATCGTACTCCACAGCAAAAATACCTACACACCTATATCATAATATTTACAATAGGATAAGGCTCAAAGAGGGTACTACTATAATTTAATCTATTTTTCACTTGTGCTGGGAATTGTTTTTACAAAGTAAAATTCACCAATACGCTCCAAAGAACTTTCCAAATATCTGGGCAGATCTTCAAACCAATACCTAAATCTCCAAAGCAGATTTCCAGACATTTTAATAAGTTCAATGACTTATCAGCATTTTTTTCTTCATGAATGGCAAATGAACCCCACAAACTAATCAGACCATTTTACCTTTAGAAGAGCGCACTCTGGCCAACTGTTTACATACAATTGCTTTTAGTCTTTTCCAAATTACTATGAATTCACTAGTCTGTGAATGCTAAAACCTAGCACTGCAAAATTGCTTACACTTGTGTGGTTCTAAATGAGACAGCAGCCCCCAATACTGACAGCACCTACAAAGGCAGGGAAGTAGAAGCAATTGCACGGAAGTGAAATTACCCAAAATTTAGCACATGTTCTGCAATCAAAGCCATGACCTCTCGTAGCGTTCCCACCACAAAGATACTTGTTGCTGTAAAAATTTTAATTTACAAATGCTATGTTACTATAAGGTTTGAGGATCAATCTAAAAACAATGCAGTTCCAAGTATAAGCAAGCATGGGAGAATCTGCTGTGTAAAAATAACAGTTTTGTGAAATTCCTGCCTGGCTAGCGTCACAGTTTTCGCAACCCCCTGAATTACAGGGAAAGCAAACTGAAAACCTAATTAGACAAACAAAAGAAAAACTTCCTGCCTAGCGAGTTTTTGAAGGCGATTATCAGTAGTATCAATGCTCAAGTAAAGAATATCCAGCATTTCTACTAAGAAGTCTCCTACACAGTCTTTTAGCATGAGGTTTCTATGCAACATAAAGGAATCTGTAAAAAAAAAAAAAAAAGTCCAGCCAATGAACACAATACTACAACCAGCAATAACAGGAGTCCCATGTTGCAACACTTTAACTGGGGAGGTTTATCTGCGCTCAGGAATCCCATTACATCATTGTCTCGAAGCCTCCTCCAGAATGTGCAGTGCTGAGCAGGGAACTCACACACCTGAAAAATCAGCAAATGCTGATCTTTAGCCCGTATACATTCAAAGATCCCCAAAGGGTTTTTGTTATGAAGGCACCTAGTCAACCCCAGTGCTGGCATTTAACTCTTACCTATTCTGTGACCTTGTTTTTCCCTCTTGCTCCACAAACCACCCAGCAGCTGCCTGTGCTTTGCCGGGCAGGCACAGAGCAGAAGCCCACAATCCAAACCCTGGGCTAGCATGAATGTTAAGCGGCGACGGTTATCTCTGCACACTAATTGCGCAAGTGCCAGGCCATGGCTTGTTGAAATAAGTTAGAAAAGGAGCTTTTGGTAAGAACATAAACATTTCTCAAGCACAGAACCATGTGCTCATTCTTACAGGCAGGTGTTTATCACCTCCCCCCCACCAAGATATTCCATTGCCATAATTTTTTTAAACTTTTCAATGATGTCTTAAACTTCATTAAGAAAGAATACTTTACTAAGCTCATTAGTTCTGCTTTAAAATCCTCTATATGACATCTGTGATCCTTACAAAGCGCTTTACATGAACAGGAGTGCCTGCAATGGCAGATTGTGTTTTAATAGACTAATGGCAGGTTTCATTAACCTACCCAGGGTCTCGTACAGACAGGACAGTTTCACTACCTGAACCCTTTCTGTCTCACGTGTGCCGATGTTGCAATGTGAGTAAACACTGGTCTCCACAGCCACTTTTATTACTGCACCAGGTTGCATTGGCACAACACATGGTGCGACACCGGTGAAAACCCGGCGCTCACCCGCACTGCACGGCTGCTGCACACTCACAGGAGCCAAAGCAAAAGCCCCCAGTGCTGCCAAGGACTTGTACTGCAAGGAGAGATGGCCACACTTAGGGTGCAAAGTCCTGGGCCATGCCACTAAATATCTGACCTGGGATGCCCACGTGCTGGGATGACAAAATACAACTCATGCTGAGAGCAAAAGGGAAAGACGACGCAGAAAGATGGGTGGTGAACCTAACAAGGAACATTTCAGACAGTCTCCTTCTCCCTTTCTTCTCCTCTGGAAACTGAATAATCTTAACCTCAAAAAAAGACATTCTGACAAATCCATTCAGTTGGGTACCAGCAACAAAGTACTCTGAGCACATACAAACAAGTACACAAACATGTTTTCAGATTATCCTGGTGCTCATTAAATAAAAAGTCCTTGTGCCTGGGACTATCAGCTTTTTCCAGTTAACTTACTTGTTCCTCCCTGAAAGAATTTTACAGGCATTGCATAGTTCTGTAATCTACTGTTTCTTTGGATACCATCCTTCTTTTGGGTATCAAGCTTAAAGACCTGGATGATGAGGGAAGGGGCTGCTCAGGCCATCACATTACTCCAAAGTTTTCTGCTCAGGGCAAAGTCAGTGTCACTGGAGAAGTCGGCTGTTTCTGGCAGGAGAGAACTATTGGCATTATTAGGAATAATAAAATACTTTCCATCAGGAAATCAGAAGACTACATCCTTGAAAGGGAAAGAAAGATTGTCTAGAAAAACAGCTGAAAGTTTACATAGCTGCTTAGAGATGCTGATAAAATTAGCATGCACTTTCCAGGAATGGGAATCACAAAGTTACAGAAGCGTGAGCAGTTTTCTGTAAAAGTTTAGGAATACACATTCCTAAACATTTCTCCTTCTCTGTTTTGCAACTGAAGCATTAATGAATAATATTGCAATAGCCCCTGAAGTATAGTAAACTAGCAAGTCACTGTACACCATGAACATTTAAAAATTATTATCTTACAGAAAGAACATGAAAAATACATGAAGACAGCTTATATAGCATTGTGTTATTCACATTTTAAATCATAACTTGGCAAAAATAATAACAAAAAACAAACTCACAAATCCCCAAATAAAATCACAACCACTCAAAAGCATCTCCTTCAATGTGAACTGTATCCGAAACTTTGAGTCCTGTAAGTGATGTGACCCTTAATCTGCACAGGGATCTACATGAATGGGGAGGTGGTGAAAAGCACAAAGGTCTACTGTGTGCTTCACTTGGGGTGATACTTGTTTACAGAAACGCATTCTTAGTGATGATGTAAGAAGCAGTAATATAACAGATTGACTGTCAGATGCCAGATTAACAGCCATTACCAAGAAGCAGGTTTTATTTATAAATGCAGCATGTTTGACGGAGAAGTATTAGAGAGAGCAAATGAAAAATGCTTCCATAAGCATTTTTCATGTAAAACAAACCTAATGGAAAGAAAAAGTGTCACACTTGTCTAATACTGGGGTAGTATTTGTCAAATTAGTGCTCAAGTTCATCAACATATTTAATCACTTCTACAACAAGCGCATTTCTCAGACGATGTTTCTATGTTTCTCACAGGCTGTGCTGTTAAGTCCTTGGCACCTTTAATATACAAACCAACCTTCCACATTTCATTATTTTAAAAGCATATAAAGAATTTTCCATTGATAAAAAACCAGAGCCATGCACAACCACCTAGCCTTTTTATGCACCTCCACATGATTCAAACACTCCCCTGTTTCAGACTGTGTGACGGCGCAGCTGGGGTGGCTCAGGAAGGGGCCAGGAACGCTGCTATTCCTGCAGCCCACCTCTGCCCATCCGCCAAGTGCCATTGTGCAAAACAGCTCTTCTGTGGGAAACCAGCCCAGCTCTGCACGCGCCGAGGCACACCCACACGCAGGCAGACGGAGGGCAGGAGCTCCCATCTCTCTCTGTTGACTTTGAAATGGAATTTGCCATTTTAAATAGAGCCAAGAGTACACACACACATACAACGGAATGGCCGCATGAAATGTTACTGTAAAGCTCCTCCTTCCCCGTCTCATTCCCCATTCTTCCCCCCACATTTCTGGATCAAAGCCTTTCTACATTGCAGAGGCAGCATGAGCACAGCAGTTTGCCAGTTTCAAAAAAACGCCTTGCAGGATTGTGGACTGAGACTATAAGCTATTTAGGGAAAAACTTGTGTCATGCACTGAACGGAGCATCTGGGGTGCTTCAGGAACTTGCAGCTCCCTTCCCAGCAGAGCTCAGCCCCTAGGAAGTTCAGACTCACTTGCCATCCCACTAACAGTCCTGCTGCAGCTAATGCTGTCCTTCCCTCCTAATTGGCACATATCTCATAGTGGTTTTCAGAGTGCTGCAAAGCATTTGGAAGAATATGGCTGAATTCAAGGCATACAGAATTTAGAGCTTAGCCCTTGCAGCAAGGAAGATCCACATTAAAGTTATGCTCAGGAACAGATAATGACTTCTCCCACTGGTTTATTAAGCACATGGTTTCTCTTCAACACAGATCTCAGCTGTCTGTGCCATCATTCATCTCTGCAAGGCTACTGTGCAAGTTCCTTCCTGGCTTCTCTTCAAAGTATGGTAGAGACTGAGGCTGTAATGAAAGCCTTGCTTGGATGACACCTGCCCTTTGCTGCCTACATGAGAATTAGGCATTTCTTGCTTTTTTGTTAACATACACGAAGATTTCTATGAAGCCATTCAGTACACGAACAGAAATCTGTTCCCCACTCCAGAAGACCACACTGACAAAAATCTCTGTCTGAGAACTTGCCCCCACTGGTGGGGGGAAACTCCCACAGTAGAAATTGCAGTCAGGGCTATGCTAAGGTGAAGTCTTTCGAGACTTGTTATCCCTGGGTTTTCATATGTATTAAGGAAGATGACTTGGAAGCGTTTTTGTTTGGGTTTTTCTCAGAGGGAACAGAAGAAAGGTGGTCTTGATTATGGCTTAGGATTCCCAGGACTCCATCCTGGATGTGACACCAGGGACCCTCCCTGACTTGCTGGCTGATTTCTCCTTCGGTTTATAATACTGTTTTGGATTTGCTGGACTTCAATGCTTTGTTATCCACACTATCATTCGATCAAATTACTAACATATCACAGGCTACTTATCAGTAAAACAAGAGTTCCCAATGTATGATAAGTCCCATCCCCAGAGTTACCGTACCAAGTAGAAATCCCAAATCCACGTTATTCAGACTGCTATTGAGAAAAATCCTAAGCAATCTTCCTTCACAACTTCTTGCTGCCAAAATTTCTTGCTAACACAGGAAACATCATCTCTGTGACTGCTAATCAGGTAGAGTCCACGACCAACGAACCATAGCTCAGGTTAGAGGAGGGCAATTTCTGTTAGACGCTACTAACCACATCGTAATCCCCAAGAGGGTCTTGGTGGAAATTAGAGAACTTTAGGAAAAGAAATCATTCAAGAAGCTTTGAGAAATTTCTCAGGCCTCCACCTCTCTCTGATCCCTTCCAATCACGTCACCAAATTTAATGCCATGGTGGCTGCACCTTGTGGAACTTGCCCAGTGATGCATGTGACACAGGCGCTGGGGAATTATTTGCTGCATCACACACACCTCCCAGCTCAGTATCAACTGGCATGGATATTGCTACATGAATTATTAGAAACAATGTTGATTGTAAGGAATAATTCTAATAATGAATAAACTATGTAGAACAATTTCAGTTAGAGGAATCTGAATCAAAACTATCAACCAAAAACGTAACAAACGAGGGAAAAAGTATCAATTTCCTCTTGTTCTAACAGTCAGGATTTCCTTTGATATTTTGGTTTATTTTGCTAATATCACTCACCATATTTTAAAAAACAAATTATCCAGGGACAAATGAAGCACTGCAATAACTGACAGCCAGGTAACTTGGATACCCTGTACACCCCACTGTGTATGAACCAACCTGTCTGGATAGTAGTGCAATTTCCTACCAAAATAGTATTAAAGGATCATTTTTCTTATTTAACTTCCTGCATGGGAATATCAGGATAAATATATACATACATCTCCTTTAGGAACACATCCCACACTCAGGATATTGCAACATCCCACACTACGGATATTGTATTGCTTTAACTGATACAGTTGAACAGAGCCTTCTGCATTTAGACAGAGACCTTTGCTACAGATCTACAAGCACCGTTTCTGGTCCAACGCTACCCCTCAGCAAAGGCCGCGCGCTCGCCCGAGCACCACCCTGCAATTCTCCAGCCCCGCGCCAAGCGCAACAGCGGGGCTGACAAACAGGACCAACAGCAGGGCTGGTGTCAGGCACCGGTGACACAACCGCCTCTCGCCCGGGCCAGCCCGGCCATTCCAGCGGCGCCCACGGGCGTTTGCTGCCCCACTTCTCCGGGCCGGGCTCGGCGTCCATCAGCCGCGCTCGCTGCTGCTCAGGCACCGCTTTGTCTGGAGGGCTCTAATGGAGAAGGCGATGAGGATAAGGGCCGGCCGGGCTGATTTTTCCCCACGCAAGGGGCTGCCAACTGGCGGCTGATGGCTGGCCCCGCTCTCCCCACACCCGGCGG
>NW_008794747.1:2497408-2521128 GCF_000699145.1 Aptenodytes forsteri | reverse complement strand
CCAGCCCTGCCCTGCCCTGCCCTGCCGTCTGCCCCCCGGCTGGCCGGCACCTGCTCTGCCTTCAACCCTGCACCTGGGGCACCGGGCCGAGTCCTGCCGGGCTGCCAGCGCCCGCTGCCCTCCCCGCGCTCCAGCCTGCCCCTTCCCCTCGGTGCCCCGTGCACCCCGTCTCTGTTTCCCACCCGGGTTGCTCTTGGGGGCTCAGCGCTGCCATACCGGCACCATTGGCCTTCTACACCCACCGCCTCCGCACCCGTGGCCTCCTGTCTTTCACCTCAGGCGAAAGGCCCATGCCACATGCCGTGTGTCCTCAGCCTTTTGCAGCCAGCGTGGAGGTGCAAGTTCTATCTCCCCTTCTTTATACCATCCCACCACTCACGTTACAGGGCTGTGCTTTACGGTGCTGCTGCTCGCACCCTTCTTGCTCGGTGACCTTCACCCACTCCTGGCAATGCTTGTGTCTGGATCCTGATTCAAATTTCCTCTGCAAATTTAGGCACAAATCGCTCCAGCATTTCTGTTCTGTTTATGACTTCAAGCTTTTCTTTACAATCACAGTGACTAAATCTTCATTAAAACTAAGTATACAAATCAGATTCCAATAAAGGACGGGGCTACAGAAGCTGAGATATGTGCTTGGCCTGATAAACTTTGTATTTTATCAGACAGTGTTCCTGGATGCCACCATAGTCTTTCCCACCAGTTGCTTCATATTCCTGTCCCAGCCAAACTCTGCCCAGTGTGTCTTTGACACTTGTTCTCTCTTCTCCATTCACTCATCTTGCTTCACTCCAACTCTTCTACCTCCACTGCATTTTCCTCCTGCTATCTCTGTGTCTTCATGTTCTTCTTTGCCATAAACAAGAAAGCAAAGGAATCCTTTAAGAACCACACACCCTGCTCACCTCCAGCCCATGTACCTTTAATGCTGTTGACCTTAGTCTTCATTCAAACATGAAAAACAAAATTCCCAGTGGCAAAGATGTATTTCATAAGGAGGATTAGAAACTGGTACTGCAATGGTCCTATTCAAATGAAGTACACTTTCCTAGTGATACTACCATGAAAAAAATTGATCAAGACAAATATTCATATAAGACATCCTTCTTAAAATGTGAAATGTTAAATTATGTCTAGAAAACCACAAATAGGGAAGTCTGACAGGGTTGATGGTATCTGGTCAGCCACCAGAAACTCTGCTGATAGCCTGGTGGAAGCTTGGCTAAAGTCAGTGTAGAAAACCAATAAGTGACTGAGAAAATGTCAGTAATAGTAACAAAGAAAAAAATTGCTTCAGATTGTGTAACTAGTTAGGCGATGGCCCAGTGTCACAGTGTCACAGCTGCCCGGTGGGGATCCAGCCCCCACCCCTTTCAAATCACTTCCTCCTGCTTCGCCATTCCCCTGTAACACTTTCCTCTCTGTGTGTCTGTGCTCTAAATCAGCTCTGCAAAGGGACTGGTTTTACAAAAAACATCTGTCTGGGAGAGTGCCTTTATTTATTTATTTCAATCAAATCCCATTAGGAGCTGGATGCCGAGCACAGCCTGCGAACAGCCAAGCAGCACCAGCCAGAGTGCCGCAGCCTCAGGAGGGCACGGGCTTGCGCCGGGAGCTTCTTCAAGCTGGATTCGCCTCGAGGGGAATCATAACATGGGTGTTAGACATATTCTGTAACTGAAGCCTTGCCTGCACTGAGCAGTAGCTGCAACCGTGGTTGTTGCGGGCAGGTGCCTGTGGGTGCTGATAGTACCCAGTTACCATTTTGGTAAGAGTGTTCTAGCCGCTGTGGGCATTGCCCTTCTAAGTTTGCTCCTGCCACCTGCATAGCCACACCAGTGAGGGCAGCAAACCTGCTGTAGGCTGTCATTCGTGCCAGCGTAGCTTCTTCCTGTTTGAAACCACCAAGATTTATACCGGTGCACCTATACAGATGGAGGAAATGCCCAGTGCAGATAAGGATCACATGAAATAGTCAGTTCTACATATCCATCTCAGCATCTTACACTGCAGTCCCGGTCACCACAAAATCTGAACCTCTTTCTAGCGCACAGCCAGCTTATTTCTCATCCCTTTGCAAACAGTCAGCAAAATCCTTCATTTAACAAATAACCTACTTGGAAATGTTCACTAAGCAAAGACTCACCGTGCCTACTTACACATGCAGCTGTATTGAGACCGCTTACAACGTGTGCCTCATTCAGTTGTTGTAGCTACTCCCTACAGCTGCCTGCAATCCTGGGCTGCCAGATCTCGTCTGCCTGCACAGTCAATCTAAACTGCTCATGGTTCTGCAGAACTAAAATACCACAATCACAATGACCAAGAGCAGAGAATGAGTGGGTAAGCCCGAGTGTAAGTTCAAAATCACCGTTTGTTTTAACATAGTAAAAAGTAGCATGTACCAAACTGACTCTTTTTTTAAGATGCGAGATGTTTGCAAATATCTTAAAATGAGCTCAAGGTAATCTTAAATAATAGTCAGTACTTTCCCAGTGAAATATGAAGACTATTAAAAACAAGAAAAACAAAAAATGTGTGTAAAAAAAGAAAAGAGCAAAGAAGAGCGAGTCGCATCAGAGTTTCTGGGTAGCTCTCTTCTTTCCTGCCCTCACTGCGTTCTAGCTCAGGTTACACTATAGATTACACCAGCACAAAAACTGCAACTCTCATTTAATTTTTTTCTTTACGGCTGAGGCAGAGTCATCCTGACATTTTGTAATGAGGACGTTTCAGCAACATAATTAATAGTTACACCAGTTTCAGGCACCCATACTAAGAATGTTTGGGTAGATATTTTCAATGCCATTCTAACTAGGGCAGTCTTATTACTTCAACTGTTTGTAGAACTGACTTCTAGACTGTATTTCAATATAGTAATACCATGTTTTAATTTTTTACTTCTCAATCTACTGTTCTTATCCACTCATGGGGACAATTGAAGTAGAAATAGAAATCCCTTCTCCTCCCACAAATATTTCAGATCATGAAACATATTTTCTCAATTTTTTTCTCATATCCAACTGCAGCTTTTTTTTTAAATGAGATAAAAGATATGATGATAGAATTCACTTCAAATGATAATTTAATAAAAGGAGCAACTGAAGAACCTAAACAGGATGTTGTACTTGACCAAAACTGTCACAAGTGATAACACCATTGCCACAAAAACACCAGCCTAATGCTGTAACTGGCTGAAATGATAATCCTAGCCTCCAGCCTCGAGGCTCTACCTGTAACTACAGTAAAACTTATCAAATGTCACTGTTATTTGCTTTGAGGTGGAAGTGGCACTGAATTTTAACACAGCCAACATTCTTTTAAGCACCACATTTTGGCCCTTGGTATCTTTGTGTTTCAGACAGAAATGAATTACATCCCTCCTTTATATAGAGCAGCTAAACTTCCCTCAATTTCTGCACGTTACCCAATTCTGCCATCCAAGAACATGGGAGGAGAAACAACTGACTGTCGTACAGTGACTCTCAATTCCAATAATCCTGAAAGAGGAGCGAAGGGATGCACAGCCAGGTTTACATGTGTCTGCATAATCAGGGGTAATGAATGTGGCCAACAGTGGTAGAAATCAAGCGACAGTGATACTGCAGCCTGCGGACTTACTCCCGCAGCATCTCGGGATTCAAACAAACTTTAAAAGCCTCCCTTACAGGCACTCTAATTTTCTGCCTTGTATTGTAATGCTTTTGATTTTTAGTTAGAAAATCACTACGAAAGATCTAGACCAGGCTGTAGCCCAATGGGCTAAACCCACTCGTTGACATACTTCTTGCACAGCATTAGCTTTGCTATAAAGATTTTACATGTGATCTCACTGTTCACAGCAGGTATGCGCTCCCCTGATTTCCAAGCCTTTGATTTTCATTTGCCTCTTGAGAAGGAATGCCCAAAGGAAAACCTCCAGCCTCAGAATGAGAAGTTAGATTCGTTAAATCAAGTGATATAAAACCTATTTTGTTTTTTCTGGTGCCAGTGGCTTGTTCTTCTGATGCTCAATTTTTTGTGAGCACAGAACTGGAGGCTCACGAAGGAGCCCTGCAAGCTGCAGAATTCATACCGCACAACCGCTAATTAAAAGGAGCTAATTTATTTTTCATAATTTTAAATCATTATCTATGTTTTTTCTCCCAGGACTTTTTTTGCCTGGATGATTAAATTAACACCACAATAAACAGTGTTTTATTCCCCCCGCCCCCAAAATGATTTGTCACAGAACCAATTCTGGACCGCTTGACCTCCCCTGAGGCTGTCCTGTAGGGAGAGTTTATCAGACGCTGTCAGTGTTTTCATCACTGCACATTATAGATCCCATTTCAAAACCAGAAATTGTTTATTGGCAAGTCCAAGGTTGAGCCCCCATTTTTAACGCGAAGCATTTTACAAAACTACCAGGTTGTTGATTGGAATGATTTAATATCTTTTCCCAGAGCAGGCAGTGCAAGCACACTTGTTTTGCAAGTAGGATTATGTTTTATGCACTGAATAGTCGCGAGTCTCTTGTGGTCTGCCATTCAAGCTTGCAAAGACAAGTGAAAGCTCAATCTGGCAAAGCACAGCCTATGGACATGACTGGCTGGCAGGGTGTGCCTAAATCAAACCAGAAATTTCTATGTCCATGAGCCTTTACCGTAGTGGCTCCCGGTGTTTTGGAAGCAAGCCTTCCTGCCGTATCTTTTTTGCCTTTCTCCCCCACTTCTCCATTGCACCTCTGTGTTACAGAGCACCGCCACCCCCTCGTCTCCCCGGCTGTGCCTCCTCCTCTCTGCCTGTGACACCAGCTTCTCACCCACAGGTGATGCCTTTCAATGTGTTTCACTGATCCTCAAATGCATCCAGGTCTCTAAGCTCCACTGATTAAAGAACATGTAAATAAACCGTATTTTGGGGGTGTGCCTATATTCCTCCAAGGAGCAAGTCCTCGTGCCAGTTTCCCACTCAAACAATGGATGGTGGTTTCGACAATGCACTTGCAAATTGTACTCATTACCTATTTAGCACAATGTGCTATAAATTTTCTTCCATTTCAGTTGTGCTACTAAATAAATAATTTTTTTATGCATAGGACTCCAGTGTTTTTGCCTGATGAACACTGTAGAAGGTCAGAATAATAGTATTCTGTTTGACTTTTTATAGGCTGGAAGATTAATTCAATTTTGGAACTACATTTGCTTTTGTTTACTTCGTTTATTCATTTTTTTTTCCCCTAAACATGAGTATCCAATTATAGATAATTCTGCCATCTAAAGAGGTGGCTCAGACTATAGGTGTGTAACTGGTTGCACAAAATGTTTATGATTCCACAGGCAATTCAGGTCGTGACATTATTCTTTGTACCTGTTATTATCTGATTTCATTAAGTGCATGTTTTACAAATACCAGGGTGCACCTTCTTTGTTTGAAAATGTAGCCCATTGCACATGGTATTTTGAGCTTTGTTTCAGAGCTGTGTTTGCAGCTGCACTATTTGTAAGGAAGGCGAGTGTGCAAGAGTAGAGATTTGGTTGCTAAGGGCTTGAAAACTTGCAGTCATGCAGTAACCGTGCAGCAGGCAGCCTCGTATGCCACGTTATTTCCCCATGCTACTGACTCACTCCCACAAATGACAAGGAAATAGGCAGGTTTGCCGCTGTGAAACATCACTCTTTCTCCAGGTAGTACTGAAATAGGCTCGGACTATGACATTCAATCCCTCAAAATACGAGCAAATGTGCCAAAGCTGCCCATTCCTGGGACTTAGCGGCCGCACGCATGCAGAGTCATTGCTAGGAAGGAGCGTTTCAGTAAGAGAAATGCAAACATGAACCGGGTTGCCGAAGCAAGAATCATTAGCAATATGGTATCATTATACATGTGCCCTAAGCCTACGCAAGATGCATTCATCTTTTAAATTTATCTTTTAAGTGTCTGAACTCAGACAAGACTACTGCAATTAATTGGCAAGTTAAACACTACCAGATTATAATGCACTGTTAACACCTGCATCTCTGATCTGCACGAATGGCTTTGATATTATTTTTTTCTTTTGACAAGTGGGCGATAGCGGATATCCTTTAAGCCTATATTTAATGAAGCCCTCCATAAATCCATCAACACTTGCTAAGGGAAACTACAATAAAGCTCATACTGCCATAGGCTCTGTTATTGAGAGAACATTTGGCATTCTCATAATGAAGTTTCAGAGCAGATACTGCTCATGTTGATCTGAGGAAGTGTACTATTTGTATAGGATCTTTTTCTTCCTCGCACAATTATATGTTGCAGATGAAGAAGAAAACAACCCTTCAGTCCCTAATTTTCAAAACAATAACAGTCAAACTGACATTCATCTAGGACAGCTGTCAAATATAAGAAATGAAGAAAGAAAAAGGTGCAGCTTTCTAGACAAATAAACTCACATTTTTATTTTGTTAGCTCTTGAAATGATTTTGCTATTAGCTGTAACTGTATTATAAATTCTCACCATACTGATTTTTGTTTCTGTGTTACACATCCTGTGGGTGTGATAAAAATGTGTGTAAAGCTATAAACTGAGAATAAATTGGTATTTCCTACACATTTTATATTTGCAAATTTTGCCAAAAAACCCCCACCTACATAAAGTGGTTGTTTTGTCAGTTAAGACTGAGAGAATTGATGGGGGAACAGAGGAATAGATAATGAGGAAATTTGATTTTTTCAAAATCTGGACATCATGAGCTGAGAGGGGTGGAGTACTTTTAATACGTACAGAGATTTAGGTACCCTAAATCAGCAAATCACCTGAATGTGTGCTGAACTTTAAGGACCTAAGTAATCAAACTGGTTTCACAGAAACAACCAGTGTGTCCAAAAAAAAAAAATTAAAATAATTACGTTTGGTATTCTGAACATATAGACTGCATGGAGACAAATTTTTCTAAAACAAACTTTGCAAAGTGGATCTACAGGACTGTAAAGGGCTGCTAAGCCAATTCAGTTAACTTGATTTAAAAGCATCCTCTGTCATCATGTATATAGGACTGCAAAGCCATTGAGGAGCTAGGAAGATAATATGCATAAAAGGTTTTGGGACAGATTCTATATTACTACACTAAGAATACAGTTTATTTGTCAGGTAGTTATTTACCCCATATATTCCTCCTGCATCACCTTTCTGTTCACAACACACCATGTTTTGTGCACCTGGCCCTCACATTCTCATGGTTTCATGAACCGGGTGCTTTGACTTTTGGTCAGCTCAGTTTGTTTTGGTTTTTTTGTTTGGGTTTTTGTTGTTTTTTTTTTTTATTTGAAAGCTTAAATGAGCTGATTGAAGTATAGACAAGATCATTATTAATAAAAATGGTATCTTATTTATGCTCTGAATCATATTTGCCGCTAAACCTATGTAAGCAAAAGCATAGAAACATCTCTACACAATTATCAAACTGTTTTTAAAAAAGCTTTGTTCGTGCTGTTCAATGTGTCCTGCTTAACCAGACTGAGAAGGAACCCAGAGGGGTCCTGACCTACCATGAGTGCTCAGGTGCAGTATCTGCCCACCAAAGCCAGCCTCCGGCATTGGAGAGGAGCTGGGGAACACCTCCCTGCAGGCAAACAGGCTTCAGCTTCTTCAGCTTTCCCTCCTGCTCCAGCAGTCCCTTAGCGACCATCAGTTTGACAGCGTATTTTCAGCAGAGATGGCTTTCATGCTTCCAAGCCTACAGAAGCTGTGACCGCACTCCACTGCTAAAGAGATTCAAACACTGCAAGAGTGGATTTGTATGCCTGACCCTGCACTGGTGCCCATTGCCGTTCGAGGTTGTGGCCTTTGTATTTCACCCTGTTCTTCCCTTTTGCTCTTGTAGTTCTAGGTATTGTGTTGACATTATGGACAGTACCTCTGCTTTTCCTCCATATATTTAGATTCTATGTTTGACTTTAAAAAAAAAAAAAAAAAAATATAAAAAATAGCACTAGGTACTGTGAATTTTACTTGATTTGTTTTTTTTCGTTTTCTTTAGAGAGACACTTCTACACAAACCTTTAGTAATACCTGGATTTTGCCTAAACCAAGTATTGGAAAATAAGGCACACGATGAGATGCACCTGTTCTCATTCTGAATCAAGACATTTTCTGCATGAAGTAATTGAATCAGAGAGGTTAATCTTTGGACTGCAAGACGTGACAACCAGAGAGGCTAATAAAGAAGTTTGAAAGGAGAGGGATGCTGCTTTAGATTGGCTGGGATGTCCGGCACATGATTCAGTTATAATAGCATTAAAAAGCATGCTTTCCAATAAATCAGACAGCTTTGAGTATCAGTGGTATTAACAGCAGTCAAAATGTCGCAAAAACCACTGCCCTTTATAAGCAATTAACTCAAAGTGCAGAAAATAGACGATATGATAACGAAATAGATAATATGATAATAGGCAGGAGTGTGTAATTGCTGGTTCTTTTCTCTGCTTCTGAGTTACGTTTCCTGTCCTGCTGTGGCTGTGCAATGACATATGCTTTTCTAGGTCAGTGATGAATGTGAGCTGAAGTCAAACACACGCGAGTCCAGTGCTCACCCATACAACACTAATGTAGAGCACTCACCGGTGAGCGTGAGCGGGGAGGCTATGGGAAGCGCACACAGAGAAGAGCCCTCTCATCTGAGCACGCAACACAAAAAGAGACAGAGAAAGCCTCAGCATGGCAGCAGTAACCTCATGGGATCACACAGACTCTAAGGCGGCTTTCTGCCTAAGCTGTTATTTTGCAAACAAAAGCCATCATCTTTTCTGATTCCAAATGTACTGCAAACCCTGCAGTAAGCACAATGGCTTTCAACAGGAAAAATAAAAAATTAATGCAATACTCATCCCTTTCCCTTTGTTTCAGCCTCTCTCCACCATCCCACCAGCTCAAGCACCTCAGCTGGGTCCTTTCTCCTCTGCAGATCCAAGCTCAATGGTCATTTACGCTTTGCTCCACGTTGTGTTTATCGGCAGCCCCGGGAAGGCTCCCACCTCCTCGCTGCCAGCGGTTGGAACAGCAATCAGCCTCACTGAGCTCAGCCCAGAGAGCTGATTATATACATGATTTTCAAACTCACTCCTCAAAGTTCCCATTGACTTTTTGGATTTGAACAGAAAGGGTAGGTCAAGAGAAATGTTTCTTTAGAGGAATAGAGCTAATACATTAACGTAAACCTAATGCACTTTTTTCCTTTTTTTTTTTTTTTTTTTTTTTTTTTTTTTTTTTTTTTTTTTTTTTTTTTTTTTTTTTTTTTTTTTTTTTTTTTTTTTTTTTTTTTTTTTTTTTTTTTTAAAGCAATGCAACTTTTAAGTTAAAATTTAACATTTTAAGTAAGCCAGCCTTTACCTTAGCTCATGCAAGCAAACATGCTACTTACACAAAAGCAACAGCCTGGGCAAATCCTCTATGCAATGAGCAAAGGAAGAAATAACAAGAACAAGAGAGTCCTTTAGGCAAGAAGATAAGCTAATGAGCAGAGACAGCGCACATACCATGCTCACTTCTGCTCTCACACCGATGTAGCTATATTAGCTTCGGTAAACTTGTTCCTAATTTACATCAGCATAGGGAAGAAGAGAATCAGCTGTCTTTTTTAATTGTTAAGATGCAATGTTACTGTAAACTGTACACTTGCCAGTGCAGGGAGTTCCACCACACTGAGTTTAGAAGGTGTTGGTTCAGCTCTTGTACACAGGAGAGCAGCTAATTCCCAGTTCTGCTTGCTTTGGAAACAGTCTCCCCCTCCAGCTACTTCCAGCAGAAATATCCCTATGGCACAGCCTGCTTTCTGCTGTGGGGACAGTGGTCTGATAGGTCCTACCCGTTCAAGTTTTGTGATAAGATCCATGACTTGCCCACAGCGGCTTAGCTAGGGTTCCTGCTACGCTCCAGCCTGGAGCTGCCTTGTCACTGAGCTGTGAGATACAGCTTTGGGCACAGCGAGAGCTTGACACCGTGGCCTGGAGAGTAAAGCCTTGCAGTGTCACTGTGCCAAGTCACATAGTTTCGTTTTCACTGCTGTCCGCCCGGCCAAGGCAGGCCCTAGCTGCATCTACCCGATTCCCTCAAGCAACCCTATGCTGCAGAAGATTGTACAACTATTTGCCAAAACCTCTTGTTGTCCTGGTTTTCCAGCAGTTTCCCAACGTTTTATTCCTAGACCAGAGCTCATGCTTTAATAAACTCCTCCTCCCTCCTCATCTCCCCTTAATTTCCAACCTGTTGACCAATACAGTTAAAGAAGGCAGAGGTCTAAATACATAATTACATTTTTATAGATGGTCATAAAAAGGCAGTCAGAGCCCCACAGCTTGGCACTTTTTGAGGTGAAGCTGTAATGTGAGCTCAGCCCTCATGAGACAGGCTCAGAGTCTACATTTGAGAGAGAGAGACCCCAAACCTCAGGAGCTGTTTGGATGAGGAGACAGCAACAGATACTACCAAGGTGCAAAGCCCTGGGACAGCAGGTTTTGTCGGCTTCCTGCTAGCAAAACTGCTCGTTTCCTCCTGCTGCTGACATTTTGATGGCATCCTGATACCACTTGGTATCGAGCTATCAGTAGAGAGCAGGCTTGTTATCACAGGTTCTTTTGAAGCCAGGCCACTTCTGCACAATACCCACAGTTGGCCCGTGCTAGAGAGCAGATTTCACAGTTAGGGCAGGTCTTTAGGTGTGATCCACCTCCCCTGTAAATCCAACACCTCCTCTTTCACACCATACTGCTCCTAGTGCTGCTGCAGTTAGTCCCACACAGGCAGCACGTCCCGCATGGGGTGCCCAGCACCACCAGTGTAAGGAACCAGCCAGAAATCTAGCCCAAAGTTTGAAGGGACAGAGCAGCAGCTCTGGCAGCAAGCCCATCCAGGCACCCAGAGCAACACTGTTCTCAAAGCAGGTTATAAACTCAGTGGTTGAGAACAGCATCCACACTAGCATGAGTGTACAGTTTATTTTTACTTATCACCACTGAGAGACCTCTTGCTATACTCATCCATTGTGGTTCAGATTACAATCCCTTGGTTTCCCTGAGCAGAGAAGGGTCATGTCATCTTCTTACACCAAATATTTTGCTTCCTGGAACTATAATGCTGCTTTTAAACAACTGCATGCTCTGTGTAGACTAGGTAAGTGTTGCATGCTTTCTACCTTCCCACATATCCACCATGTGTTGTTACCTCTCCTTCTGCTCCTATGTTTATTTTACCCACCTTCCCGGACCACCTCACACCTGGTCCTGCCCCCCCGCCCCGCTTCTTTTTTCATTCCTCCAGAGCGTGTGGTAGAGGCTAGAGAACAAGTATTTCCTTTCTTTTTTTTTTTTTTTTTTGTCTCCCCACTCCCAAGTATGAGCCTCATGCAAGGGGCACCATGATCGGGCAGCACCAATGCTGGAAGGGTGCACCTTAAGGGTACACTGGTTCTGCACCATTTTCCTCCACTGTTACCTCCAAAGTGCAAAATACTTTTGCTAGTTCAGGCTGCGAGTATCAGAATCTCAACGCTTTTCCATTGTATCAGGGCTGTTTTCAGAACTCTGTTTTCCTTTGCTCTTTAGGGGAAGTTATTTATCATTTTTCTATACAGCCAGCATCTTCAGGCACTGGCAATTTCGTAACTTAGTATTCCTTTCCCTTTCTAGGGCGATCACAGTACAGGAATTACTGCACATACTACTGCCATTCTATTTTAGTGTGGAAATCAACATCCCTGGCAAGTACCAATCCCTACATCAAACCCCAACCGTTCCCAAGAAACTGATCTAGAGACGACTCCGCTGCTACCTAGTTTCTGTTGTTTTAAGTAACAAACTAAAGCATAACCCTAGATGATGGATTTAAAGAGTCGCTGGAGTGAGACAGCATGCAGCCTATTGAACTTGCTCTTCAGGAGACAAATGCTTTGTCAGAAAAATTTAAGCACTAAGTGTGAAAAAGCCATCCCAAAATTTATTCTCAAAATGTCAACAGAAACGCATCAGTAGATACTCAAAACTACAGAGTTCTTAAAAGTCATACATTCACAATGCAGAAACTTGACAATTGGGATGCCTTTTGCATGGTCTATGTAACAATATCCATTTTACAGTGTAAACAGGTACTGGTATGTTCTTACTTACAAGTCCAGCAGGAAAGGCACAACTCGGCATACAGAGATCATAAGCAAGAATCAGGTGCAACAACATTACACAAACTTTTGGTAATCCGCATTTTTGGGGCCTTCCACAATGGAGACTGGACTTGAAGATTTCCTGCAGTCAACAACTCGGCTTCTTTCCATCGTTCAGTCCTTCCATACCAAATGCTCACTTTCCAGTCTGGTTTAGATCCCATTACACATACAGTTCCAGCAGACATTAGAGGAATAGTGAAAGGTCAGTCCAGTAAGTCTTCAGGTACTTCCACTAATACATCAGGTTTTGGTTTCAGATAGTGCATGGAAGCATCTGCTTGAATCTCAGTTCATTACAGTGGTCATTAATAGAAAAATAGACACTACAACTACAAAAGGAAAAAATGAGGTAGATAACTTAGAATCCAGATGACTATCCCAGCAACCTTCATACAATACACATGGATCATTAATTACCATTTTGGTAGAATGCAAGTTCACAGACCACCAAGAAACTTAATGACCAGAGTAGGAATGCCATCCAAAAACCCACAAAACATTTAACCTAAGCATGAATACTTCATATTTAAATACAGGTTTACACAGACTGATCTTCTAAATTACCCAAATGAAAAAAAAAAAAGTCTCTTGCTAAGGAAACCAGTTCCCATGCCTAATTGCAACAGTCACCCGAGATTCCTTGCAGAGCTTTTAGACCTGACTTCCCAAGGCAAGTCTTCCCTTTCAAGAGAGGAAAAAAAAAAAAAGAATATAAATACCCACCCATGCTTGTTTGGGGCTCTCGGTATTGAAATAAAACATTAGGAAAAACTGCACATCTTTGGAAGTAGGCGTTTTGGCACTATACTTGAAGGACTGTCCTAGTAGTAGTATTAAATAAGCAGCAGTCAACAATACAGAGAATTAATTCCTTAGGAGCAGTGATTAAAGAAAAACAGCAACTTCCTTTTCATAGAACTTTTGAGGCAAAAAAGGAATTAAAAAAAATTTTTGTAGTTTTTATAGCCATTATAGTAAAAAGTACATTCAGAAACCACACAGAGCCAAAAATCCAAACAGAAAAACTATTTCTAAGAGGGTGGCAGACATTCTAGGATATTTACTTAATTCCTTAGGAGCAGTGATTAAAGAAAAACAGCAACTTCCTTTTCATAGAACTTTTGAGGCAAAAAAGGAATTAAAAAAAATTTTTGTAGTTTTTATAGCCATTATAGTAAAAAGTACATTCAGAAACCACACAGAGCCAAAAATCCAAACAGAAAAACTATTTCTAAGAGGGTGGCAGACATTCTAGGATATTTACCCGCATTAATAGTTTTCATTTCTCATCAGTAAATAGAAGCTTTTCCATCAACAGTAGGTTGTTTCCACTCTATTCAAAACCCCCAAGTATTTCACTCTAAACAAAGAGGTAAATATTCTAACCTTTGGAATTTCAAGTTGTAGAAACTTCTGTAAGGCTGTACACATTAAAGTCACACGTAAGAACTACTTTGCAAGACCCGCATCTTTCCAAATAGAAGGAAATCCTATTCTTTATTATTTACTATTTGCAAAGCAATATCATGATTGTACTCTGGGCAACTCTTACAAAGACAACCATAAAATCATTTGCACGTCAATAGGAAAATAGGAGGCTGAAGTGGAATCTCTTAAAAATATATGTTTGTGTATATATATATTTGTTCTTTCTGTACGCCAACTTCACTAGAGTTTTTAACTAACAGCAATTTTGTTCTCCTCCATGAAGTGAGGGAACTGGTGTTTTGGCACATTGTCTGCAGCAGCACCACCGGCCTTCTCCGTATCAGAACCAGTCCCAGACTGGGTCCCATCTATTTTGGAGACCGTAGCAGTATTTATTGCCGAACCACCCCCAATGGTGACTGGAAGGGTAGGTAAGCCACCGCTCTGGATCACCGAGATCTCGTTAGTCTTCATTGCTATGCCATTGCTGAGTACCGCTGCATACTGATTCCATACCGTGGGGTCAATGCTCACTGAAGGAGGCATTATATCCTTTGGAAACATTTCAGATACCTTCTTGGGATCATTCCCCAGCAGAGCCATGGGGTTATCAATCGAAAGCCTTCTTCCCCGCCTGGCAGAGTTATTCCACATGTGAGTTCCTACATGGACCTTCCAGAGGGGACAAAAGTAAAGAGAATCGTTAATACTGCAGTTCTGTTACGGTATACCCAAGTTCTACTTTGCTTACAGCCAAGTTGCTCAAAAGAAGTCATGTATGCTCCATCTGCATTCAGGTAAGGATTTAAACTGGCTAGTTCTTGTCTTCGTTCTCTTCCTGGCATGTGTATGATAGTCATTCTACTGCCTGACATCACCACGGGTCTCTGGAGTTTACTGCTGAAGTGCTTACTGTAAGTGGTGTTGGCAAAGATGTCCCTCTCCCCCCCAAAAAATAAAAGCCACATTATTTGCTGTGAACAGACTATATTGAAAAAAAATACTAGTTAATGCAAAAAAAACTCACCAACGGATTTGGAAGAGAGGTTACACCTAAGCTAAAATCTTCCACACCACAAACATACTGCTAGTGCTTCCAGCAAGTGACTGGTCACAAACTGCAGAGTATTTTCCCTCCCCATCAGCATTTATGCAAGAGGACTGAAGAGCTTGAAGAGGTTCTCATGGGAAGTGAGAAGCCTCTGTGCGAGTGAGGGAGCTGCGAGTCCCTTACAGGGCAAATGGATTAATCTGACAATAAGGACAGACTTGCAGCACTTCTTCGGCAAGTGCTTAGATACAATCCCCAAGTACTTTGTGCCACCTCAGGATTATCCTCTCAGTTTTATCCCTCCTCATCCTGCATGGTGTTTCAAGCAGTGCAGTGTAATGCATGTATTCTGTAGGCATCATTTTTTAGCATTCAGTCTATGAAATGTTTATGTCTTGACACATCCAAATGAAAAGAAAACGATCTGCTTAGTACGGGCTAAGCCTTCCCTACCATCCAAACAGGAAAGTCAAGGACAGTAGCAAAGACTTCTGCGAGTGATCTCAGTACACTGTTTAGCAAGTTGTGTGAAGAAACTCAGGAAGGAGAGACAAAAGTCAAAGATAACCTTTTGAGGAACTAAAAGTTGTCCCCAAAGGCAGAATGAATATTAGCAATAGTCCTTCCCTCTCTGGTATGACTTTCCCCAACAAAGGGGATCACAACATAAGAGCCGACTTACCTTCAGGTTTCCTTTTGTTGTAAAGGCTCTCCCACAGATGGTGCAGGCAAATGGCTTTTCACCAGTATGGGTCCGTTCATGAATCTGAAGGGCACTGGCAGAGGAGAAGTTCTTCCCACATGTAGTGCAGATGTGCTGTTTGGCGGGACGGCAGAATTTCGGTCGTGGCACAAGGAGAGGGGCAACACCAGGGGAGAGAGCTGGTGGGCCAATGAAATGGCTAGTGCTAATGGGACGCTCACTGGGCATCTCCATTTTTATGAGGGCTGGTGGGGCTCTAACAAAAGCAGCTGGAATACTACTTCGACCTGGAAAGAAAGCAAAGATAACGTTTATCCCAACCTCCTTCTGCTTCCAAGCTTAAATCTGGCTAAGATACCAGAGGCCTTGCATGTGCCTGAAGAGCCTGCCCGAAAAGCCCTCCAAAGACACATGGTAGGGCTGCTATTACGCTCGCTAGGTTGCTCTGGAAGAAATCAGTTCATCCCTATTTTTGGAGTTAGAAAGTCTCACTTTCAGGTCAAATTTAGATCAACATTAGCCTCAATGCTAAAGAGCTCGAAAACCCCATAGAAGATTCCAGAGTTTTAATGTCACATTCTTGGGTTAAGCAGTTTTCCACAAAACACAAACATGTATCTTTAGAGAGCTATAGGGAGGTATCAGGTGAGCCCATGAAAGATAGTAAGTGCACAGCCTCTATTTATTTTAAGGACCTCTATGCTACCCCTTGCAGGAGATGACAGCACTTAATTCTTTGAATTTTGTTGAATTTTGAGACTGAGTCAGGAAAACTTTACAGGGCATATGTCCCTATCCTGATAAAGAAGGAAGAGGGGAAAGCTGAGGAGGTTTTGATTCCTGTTGGTCCTTTTTAAGCTGGATTTCCTCCAGTCCTACTACCCTACCCCAAGTTATTGCCAGCATTTCCTATTACTCACCATATTCTCCATTTGCAAAGTGTAACCCAGGTTCTTCTTTAATGACCTTTCGACCAATATTGCCGTAAGTTAAATCCAAAGCACCGACGACCCCTTCCATTTCTGCAGAGGTGTTCTCAGGACCCTCCGATTTATTTCCTGTGCCTGTATCTTCTTGATTGTTGAAGCTAGGTGACTTTGACCTTACGCTCTCAGCTTGGCTGTTGGCTGGGGACAGAGCCTGGAGCGATGCAGACTCAGAGGCAGCAGGACTCCTGCCATTCTGATAATCTGGATCTCCTGCCACAGAAGACGAATCATTTGTCATGCCATCACTTTCTGCTGAGCCATTGTCACTAGACTTCAAGCTGCTTTGCCGCTGCAAGTTCAAAGCAGAGTTGACTATCTTCATTTGATTCTCCAGTGCTGCGATACCAGAGAAGGTGGCTGCCGTGGCTGGCGATTCTGATTGTGCATCATACGGAGTAGGAGGTTTTGAAGAACTCCTAGGGCCATCCTGAGAGTCCAGGTCTTCTTCCATCTCTATGCTTTCCACAGTCTCGTCTGGGCGACTGATGTCTCCGTTCTTCTCAGCCACAGTAGGATCCACATCAGTATTGTCACAGGCGTTTTCCGGCATTGGTGTATTCGGTATTTGTCCCCCCATATGCATGCGGATATGCTGCTGCAACACAACTGCATTTGTAAACTTCTTCTGGCAAATAGGACACGAATGTTGCATCTTCAAAGGAGTATTGGCCCGGTGGACACCATAATGAGTTTTAAGATTCCCTTTAGTGGAGAAGGCACGGCCACAGATTTTACACTTGAATGGCCTCTCTCCAGTGTGAGTACGATAATGCATTTTGAGTGAACTCTGGCAGCTCAGCACTCTGTGACAGATCAGGCACTCGTTGGGGTCAGCAGTGGATTTATCGATATTTTCAACCAGTTGCTGAAGCTTTGATGTTTCTGAGCCTTGCTCGTTTGACCCACTTACGTGGAAGATGCTCACACTGCAGGTAGCTTGTGGTGAACTCAAGCTCTGCTCTGTTCCTGATTCATGACCAACCGCCCCTGATGAGGAAGAGCCACCCTCACTTTCTGGAGAAGGCCTTGACTGCAGGTCACTTGAGAATGTACTGGGCAGAGACTCCTTAATGCCTGCTAGGTTGGAGGCGATCTGAGGTGCACTGGTGGCCGCAGAGGTAGGCAGAGTTGTTAGGAGAGGTTTGCTATCCACAATTAGGTTGGACTCATCCAGTGGCACAGACATCCCATACGGGATTCCAGTGCTAGTGGGAACATTGTCCAGGTGCTCAGGAACCGGGTAAGGATTCATCTTTATGTGGGGGTATTTGTCTTTGTGACGCTGAAAATGCACTTTAAGGTTTCCTTTGGTTGTAAAGCGGTTACCACAAATGTTACACTTGTAGGGTCTTTCACCAGTGTGGGAACGGAGGTGAATCTGCAGGGCACTGTCATTGCCGAAGACCTTGCCGCAGAATTTACACTTGTGTTTGAAGAATGGCTCTTCTGCATTCGGCTTGCTTTCAGACACGCTAATGTTGGGAGGTTTTCCCTTCCCCTTCTTTGAGGAATCTATTACAGAAGAAACGGCCGAAAGTGGATTTTGGAAGATGACAGAGTTGGAGGACTGAGGTAGCAAAGGATTCGGGAACCGAGAAATGGAGCCAGGGAGGCTTCTGCTTGCCTCTGGCTTCAAGGGGAAGGAGGAGGAAAGCCCAGCAGCCAGCGAGCTGGCGGCTGCAACGCCAGTGTTAGAATGAGGTAGTTTTCCTTGCTTCAAGGATTCCAGTGATAGGCTCTGGCTTCCAGCTTTTTGTCCGATTAAAGCAACAGCAGCCGACAGCTGCTGAGACATGTGAGCGCCCAGAGCTTTTAGTGGATCAGTAGCAGCTGCTATAGAAGGATGCAGGGCATGGGGAGCCATCATGGCAATCTGAATGCGAATCTGCTCCGTCAACTGAATTTGCTGGAGTTGCTGCTGCTGCAAACACACGAGCTGCTCCAGGATCATGGGGATAGCATTAAAACTGGCTGCGGAGGAAGAGATGGCATCGGAGGTCCGCTGGTTCACAGCCACTTTAGTGCCACGTATCGTCTGCAAAGTCACATTAGTGTTTGGTACTTTGGATTTTGGTAGATAGCTTAGCCCAGTAGCCGCAGGCGTGACGGGGGGTTCTATTTTCAGGTACATTCCTCCTACTGATTCAGCATCCATTTTTCCTTCTCTCTTTTCCATAGAACCAGTGCAGCCCTTTGCCTGAATGTCCTTGCGTGTCCTGCTATCCATTCGATCACTTGGAAAGCTCCCTAGAGAAGCTTCAGAGAAGCTTTCAGGGGGTACTGTTCCCTCACTGTCGTTCATGATTAGAACAGGTGGATTTTTAGTGCAATTTTTCTTATGCTCAAGGAACTCAGAGAGATCAAAGAATTCTGCACAGCATTTCTCACAGATTTTAGTTTCCTCCGTGCGGCACCTTTTGGAACTCATTTCACCATCTCCGTCACCTGGGACGTCTTGTGGACTCCCTTAAAATAAAAAAAAGTCACATTATTAATAGCTAGATTTAGACTGAGTATTTCCTGTTCTTAAGATCACCAACTTCACCTGAATTGCAAGTTAAAGATACAAGACACCGGAATCAAGTTTGCAGATGGATCTGAAGTCCTGCTCTTTGTTTTGCTGCTAAGTCATTTGCAGCCCCAAAGAAATCTGCATGTCAGTTCTGTTTTCAATAAAAACAACAATATAAAAGGAATCTCACAAGGCTCAATGGAAAGAGGTTTATCGCAAATCCCTTTTATACAGGTAAAAAGGGAACAGTGCAGCAAGGCAGCTAGCACCTGCAAAACAGCTTAAAAGGAACACGACCCAAGGAAGACAGAGAAAGCATTGTAATGCTGAGCAAAACATCACATAAGCTTATTTTGTGTTTGTACTTCAGTTTATAATTCTTTGTTAAGCATCTCTCAGAAATTCACATAAGATTGTTAGCATGGGAACGTCAGAGCAGTTCTTAATTGTAAACTGATCTATTAAACGACTTTCACTCCACCATTATGGAAGTAATTACTACCGAAGAGGGCTGACAAAAGCAAAAGTAAGTCCAGTATTAGCTTTTAAATACTTCAAAAGCACACTCACATAAAAAACAACCTCTAAAAAGCCACAGTAGTAAAGAAAAGATGATTAACTTACAGAACCCCACACGTAGGTATGAGCCTACACTGATCCTGATGATTATTAGAGAGCGATGCAACAAGTCCTGCTTGCAAAACACACGAAGTCGTTTCAGACCCGCTCAGGACAGGGTGTTTAGCTGCATCCGCAAATCACCCACTTTTAGGGAGGGGGAGGGAAAGCGAAGCTGGTCTGCAAGTCCACTCCTACCCTTCCTCCACCACTGCCCCACAGATTAGACTGAACATAATTTGCACACAGACAAAAAAAAAATTCAGGGAAATATCAGAACGGGAAGAGAGGCTGAGAGAAATTCTAAACCAAAACAGGATGTTTTTGCTCAGTCTAGCAATCCTTCAAACTCAAACCCAGCTCGAGGTGGGCGATCAAAACAGGATGTTTTTGCTCAGTCTAGCAGTCCTTCAAACAACAAACTCAAACCCAGCTCAAGGTGGGCGAGCACATGGGGCACAGGAGGCAGGAATATTCAGGAGGTAAAACTTGAGGCTCATGCAGCTGAGGGGGAAGCGGGAAGGACTGCAGATGTATTACAGCCCCCATCAGGTGAAATGTCCTGTAACTCACATTAATTGGTCCAATTTTGATGGGTGCCAAGGGTGCAGTAACCAAGTACCTCGCCCCCCCACACCCAGCAGGGCACACTGCAGACCTCAACCACAACTGAGAATTTGTATTATGAGATCTCTTCTATTCAGAAGACTCTTCTCAGAATCCAGCAATTCATCTCAGGGCTCCTCCGGTTCCACGTTACTAGCCCACACCATTTTACAAGGGGAACCGAAGACTGCAAGCACAGGAGCTATTTGCGGCTTTCATTTTAAAGGTGTAACTGAACCACACATCTGATACATGTGTATATCCTGTACATGGCAGGGTGGAGGGGAAGCATGTCCAAGCAACAACTCGAGCACGTTGACTTACTGTTTCGGGGTAGCGTAAAAGCTCTGTAAGGGAAGATATTGCAAACCTTGACATTTGTTGGGTTAACAAGGGTATTACATGTATATTCAACATATCAAACTTCAACTGTTTAATGTTGAATGATGGCAAGTGTATGTAAAAGGTTTTTTTTAAAAAAACCCAAACAAACAGCTTGATCAATTAAAAAATGCAAGTATCAGAGGCCTGTTATGCTATGGTCTGCAAAGCAGTAAATCCAAATCTTTATGTATGCGATTCTGTTAATCACGTACACTTCAGGGTCACAAGTTCTTGAACAGGGAGGAAAGGTATTCTCAGCACAGCTATGATCAAAACTGGTTGGATCCCTCATATCTAAACAGGGAGAATTAAACACTTTTCCTCCCCCCTCCTTCAGCCCAAACAACTTCCACAAGTGGAGGAAACAAGAGTAAAAGCATAGTTCTAGCATACATTTCCCACCCCAAATATCATTAAATTGATGCCTCTAAAGTTGGTTTAACTCTATGGAAAAATATACAGCGAAATCTAGTCTGCAGACAAGTACAAGTAGTACATGATTCAGAACTTGGTCAATAAATAGGGTCAACTGAGGCCAAGAATGGATTTTTTTAAGCTCATCTTTGCAAGAGTCTGAGCAGATACAATGGGAAAGAAAGCACTGGTGTTGAAAAAAGACAAGAAGCTTCCATAACTACTCTGTACACTGACTCGAGAGGTCTTGACTACTTTCCTAACTATTTCCATCCATCCAACAGGTATTTCACAGAATAGGCTGAAACATCAAAACTTCTTTTCCAAATCCTTCAGCGTTTAGGGCTTTAACAGTCCAGTCCCCCAGGCCCAACTATACAGTTTCCCCGTGTTGCAAAATAACCGTAGGTTTTACTTTAGAAGGCACAAAGCTCTTCCTTCCACAGTGTCTCCTCCGTGAGCACATGCATTTCACGCTGCAGTTTACACCTCCGCAGTGGCCATGCAAAATGTTTCAAGTGGAATAGAAATGTCCGCATGAAAGACTGTTGCCCACCCCCAAGGAGATATTCCAGGATAACTACGTCTAGACAAGTCCTTAAACTTTAACTGCTTCAAAGCATCTGATCATTTATCTCCCTTCCATTGATAGTTCCTTCAATTTTTTTTCCCCATTGATAAGACCACGCTAAATTCAAAGCCTCCTTTTCCAAACTGCAGCACAGCCTATGCTCCTACATTTCACAATTCTGAGGAGTTCCAGAGGGAACTTTTCTGGTCCTAAGCACCAGTTGCCACCTCAGAGAAAGAAACTCCAGTAAATCGAAGGCACCTGTGTTCGGCGGCAGCAGCAGGCAGGTTAGCAGCCATGCCCCTGTCCCCTGCTCTCGCTGCCACTGTCACACAGTTTAGTTTCCAGTTCCCCTGTCTGACAGTAAGGCACTAGCTCAGGACTCCAAATAAATTCAATTCCCAGCTTGTACCGACTTGCTGCATGACAAGTAGGGAAGAGTTATGCCTTATTTTCCCTTCCACCTTAGAAAAAGTGAGTATAATAGCTTCCCCTATCTCAAAAAGCGTGTTTTTAAGATACAGTCAGTAGAAGCACTACGCTTGGTTATTGCGTAGTAGCTGGAATAACAAAGGAGCAATTTACTGTTACTGAAAACCCAACAGCTTTTCTGAAACTTCATCTTGATTTCTAGGTACATCCTCTCCCCAGCCTCGAAGGAGCACCAAGTGCCTGCAATCAGAGCACCTCATTTACCCAAACCCCCGGGCTGCCTGCCCTGCCCTGCCCTCCCCCCCGGAGCAGTTATCACTGACATGAACTCAAAGGTCTAAAAACGTGGGTTTTCTCCGCAAGGAAGCCTCCCTGTGCAGCCAGCTCTGTCCACATACTGTACGAGGATTTACCGAGGAGCAGAGAGCCACAACAATTGCTTGTGCACTTCGCTTAACCCTCTCCAAAGGCTTCCCAGGGATAGGACTTCTACTGTTTTTTTTATCTCCCCACCCCCGAATTTCAGGAATGTTATCTCTCAGCATCTAGTTATCCAATAAGTTAGAAGAATGCAGTAAACCCAGCAGGGGGGGTAGATTGAATCACTGGCAAATGGATGGAAAAAATCCACTATTGTGTAGGACAAGGCGGTCATCGACAAGGAAGCCTGATAAAATCCACACAGCTCGATACAAGGCGGTAAGGAAGAAGGAAGCCTGATAAAATCCACACAGCTCGATTTTTTTTTTTTTTTTTTTAAGGGAACCAGTAAGAGAGGTAAAAAAGTATGTTGTTTTCTATTAGTGGCTTTTTCCCCCCCCAAACTGTGGTAAAATTATATTTCACTTGAATTGGGAGGAAATGGTCAGAGCTCAAGCTTCCCCCCCTTTTTTTCCTCCCCCAAGAGCTTAATACCTTTGGTGAGCTTACTTTTTCCACAGACTATACTTGATCAACTATTTTTACTTTAACATTAACATAATCATGGACTTCCCCAGTTAAAATTAACTCATGCAGGATTAGCAAGTATCCACTCCAGTCCTAGATGTAAAAACTTCTGCCACCAGTTCCCTGTTGCTCTTGGGCATCGTGCTTCCCTGATTTTTTTTTCCCTGTTCCCAGCTGAAAAGCTAGGACCTCCAAGAACTTTAAACTGTCCAAAATTTCCCTTCTTCACTCACTATAAAACACCATTTAAAGCATTTTCTTTAACTGTAACTATGACAAAAATCACTTTCTTGAGTAAGCCAAATACGTGACTGCTTACTTACAGAAATATTCCAAAGGCCTTGATGTTTTCTACAATGAATTTACCAGCGCCATTTTTCTACCCAAGAATGAGCCAGAAACGTGTTACACCTAACAATTAGGATTTCACGTGCTTTCAGGTTCTCTCTCAAGGCTTTAATTTTTTTATTATCTACCTACTGATTCACCCTTTTGATTATCCACCTATTAAAGAGAAATATTCGGCCAAGGACAGAATCAACGATGGTGCAAAAACGTTCTGAGGAGCAAAAAAAAAAAAAGTGTTAAAACACGCAGGAAAAGTTACGCTCAGAGGCACCGGCTTCAAACGGAGGACACGGCCCCCGCTCCCCGCACCATCCGCCTCCTGAAGTCGTTTCAACGGGCTTCAAAAAAACCCCCGAGTTCGAGGATGCCGTGAGAAACCCCTTTATAAAATGTCTGCGAGGTTACCTGCCGAGGCGCGCAGCCGGAGCCTTCAGCAGCACGCGTCCCGGCGCCGGCCAGCGCGGGGCCGGTCGGTGGAGGGCACTCACGCCCTGCGCTGCCCGCCCCGGCCCCGGGGCTCTGCCCGGCCCGTGCGGGGAACCG
>NW_008794747.1:2496136-2496661 GCF_000699145.1 Aptenodytes forsteri | reverse complement strand
AGAGCTCAAAGCACGAACCGGGGGATTTAAATAAAGGAAATCTCCAATTTTACCTTGAGAAAAAGTTGCAGTTTGATACTGTATTTTTAAGAATGAATCAAATTTTTAATGGCAGCAATGCAGCAGAATGGGCATTTTCAATCCCTTTGTGAAAATGCTAATTTTCAGTATGTAGTATTATCCTCCAGTGACCACCTGCTGATTTTTTGACCTGTTAATTGATCACCAGGTTAGCAGAACCGTTTCTTAACACGCCGCATTGTTCACAGAGGTGGGTCCCAAATCGCTTTGCAAAAAAAGGAACACTTGCAAAAGAGGAGATAAGGGCTCGATTTTATTATTACAATTATGTATATTCCCGACAACGTCCAGCCAAATCCCTGCGGTATTTCGACTTTGTTACGCAGCTTCATCACTTGTTATTTACGGGCACACCTGGAGCGGGGAATATCAAGACTATTTCGGAGATTGCGGGCGGCAAGAGGCATCGGAGTCGCCGCCGCGATTTTTTTTTTTTTTATTTCT
>NW_008794747.1:2495107-2496099 GCF_000699145.1 Aptenodytes forsteri | reverse complement strand
CCCCTCGACCCACAAAAGACGGCCCCGTCCGAAGCGGCAGGAGAAGCCCCCCCCCCCACAACAACAACAACAAAAAAAGCAGCTGCCCATTGCCCCGGAGAGCACGGTGTGTAGCGATCCTCCCCCCTGCACACCCCTCCCCCGCCCCAAGCAGGCCGCATCAGGAGTTATTAACCCTTTTGTTTCAGCGCAGACCCGGAGGTGGCTTTCCAGCAGTGGGCAGAGATTTACATGTGGAAACATCACCTCCATCCCCCAACCTGAAGCCACAACAACAACAACAAAAAAAGCAGCTGCCCATTGCCCCGGAGAGCACGGTGTGTAGCGATCCTCCCCTCCCTGCACACCTCCCCCGCCCCAAGCAGGCCGCATCAGGAGTTATTAACCCTTTTGTTTCAGCGCAGACCCGGAGGTGGCTTTCCAGCAGTGGGCAGAGATTTACATGTGGAAACATCACCTCCATCCCCCAACCTAACCATATGCACAAAGGAAAACAGTCATGCATTAAACATGGGATTTATTGCCTTCTGGCCAGCTTGCTGTTTCTTAAGTCACCATTAACCGGACCCAACAATTGCACATTTCGACTCAAAGAAGCGGGGGGGGAGGGAAAAAAAAAAAAAATTAAGAGCCCGAACCTCCTGCGGGCTGGGAATTAGCAGCTCCTGTAGCGTGCAGTGGTATTGATCAGTTCTAGGGATGGAAAAACCCCACACAAAACCAGTCCCTTAGGAAGGCAGAGAACCCAAAGTTCTTGGGAGACACACAGAAGCGTTTGGGCACAACGACCACAACAACCGCATCCCAGGTCAGCCCACTGCCAGCCTCCCCTTCCCCACCCGGGACGTGCCTTCCCCGCTTCACTCTCGCTTCGGAGCGGGACGGGCGCCGCGGGAGCTTCCCCAGCTCCGCGGCACCAAGGGCGTCAATCGCGGGGGGAAAAGCCCGTGCCGGAGCCCAGGGAGCCGCCAGGCCCCCCCCCCCCGCCCCCC
>NW_008794747.1:2493697-2494143 GCF_000699145.1 Aptenodytes forsteri | reverse complement strand
GGCGAAGCACGAGGGTGGAAAAAGCCCCCCGGCAAGCGCCCCTCGCCGCCCCGGCCGCCTCCTCCGCGCACCGGGAAAGTTGGGACCCGCCGCGGCTCCGCGCCTTACCACTTGCAGCATCTGGGGGCTGCTCCTCGGAGTTGATGTGCTGGGGCTTCGCCTGCTTCCGTCGCGACATGGTGCACCAGCATCGGGAGCAAAATAGTAGCAATTATTTTCCTCTTCACAACAAATTCCTAGAGTTGGGAAATTACCCCCATTGGGCGGAATGCGCATGTCAGAGTAATTATGATTATCAATAATGCATTGCGATTTATCATGGGTCCCTGACAGCTGATTGGCCTGAGTCCAAGGGCTCACAGATTATTCAAATAAGGTCCATTGATCAGGGCGCTGCGGGGCACGCTGGGCGATGTATCCCTGCCCGGGCCCGGCCCGCCCGGGCG
>NW_008794747.1:2467486-2493653 GCF_000699145.1 Aptenodytes forsteri | reverse complement strand
GGTGGGGGGGGGCGGGATCCAGCTTGGAGAGTAAACAAACAAGCCGGCAGCCCGACTTTCCAGGCTGGCGAGGGACAATACCTTTGTTATCTCACCTGCGCTTTTTATATTGTGCTTTAAAGAGTCGTCCTCGTCCCCCCCCCCCCAAAGCAAGCAGAAGCCCGGGACAATGCTAATTCTTCCCTTTGTCGTTAGATAAGGTGGAAAAGGAAAGAGCACTGATTGTCCGAATGGACGAGCCCGGGGTCTCCTGGTGTTGTAGGCAAGTTAAGGGGCTTTAAAAGCGGATCCAGACGGCGCGTAATTATGCTTGGCGTTGCTTCATTTGTTGAAAGACTTCTTTTAAGTCTCGCTTTCTGGGAAGCCGACAAAATTGAGCCAATTGTATTTTTAACAGCAAATAAAAACGTTAGACATGTAAAAGGTTCACGTGAAAAACTTGCAGCAAGTGAAAAAGCAACACTTTGAAAGTGTTTTCCTGTACTAAGTTGGCTGTGTAAGTGCACAGCGGACTCATTTTCATTTTTACTCCCCTCTTCTGCTGTCGGGTTCCACGTGAAAATGCACCGCGTTTAAATCCTCCCCCACAAGCCCCAGCTGGGTGGCCCCTGGCGTTTGGTGGCACGCTGGGGGTAGAGCCCATGTGGCGAGATGTGATTGCAGGACCCAGCTCAGCTGAGGCTCGGATTTACTTCGCTGTAAAGCCCCCGAGTGTTATAGAGCAGAGTCACCTCTACCCCTCCGGTCCCCACTGAAGCCAGCTGGACCTTGCGTAAGCAAAAATGTGAGGATCCTTGAATATATGGAGATGTGGATTGCAAAATCTTTGTGGGAGACATGATTTCTTTTTGTTTTCATGTAGAACGCCCACCCCCCCCCCCCCCGATCTATCTATGAAAAATGAAATGGATTGTCCAAAAGAGATTGGGGAGAGAGACTGATGTGATGAAGAGATGATTCTGTTGATTTGGAGGAGAAGGGCACTGGGTAAGGGTTCAGGCGATTCAGGTTCAGGCGAAGTCGGACTCAATACGCACTTGCCATTGCATTCATCAGCAAGCAATTTCTCAGGGTCTGTGCCTCAGTTTCCCACTCGTGAACTGAGGATGACATTTCCCCAGCTGTAAAGCCGTTGTGAGGATAAACATCCATCTGAGATTATGTGGGATTCAGAAGGGTGATGTAGAGTGGAAAACCTGAATCTTACTAGACAGCAGGAAGGTGGAGGGAGGAAGCAATGGTACCTAACGAGGCCACGCAGTTGCCACAGAACATTGCACAACACCACAGCCTCACATTACCAGTTGCTTTACTGGCATTTTTACCTTGCAAAAACCCTGGGGTTTGTACAACATTTATTATATTCTAAAGTTTGTGCCTGCGCATACAGTCACGCCAAGTGTCCACGGTACTGCTCAGGATTATGTCTCTTTTTTTTTTGTGATGCTTGAGAAGGTGGGAGCTGTAGTTTGCATGGGACAGCCGTGAAAAGATCTTAACATTGTAGACCAAGGTAAACAGCGCATCATGATCTAATTAGTTATATATCCTCTTGGGGTTTTCTTTTGTTTTTATAGTGTCTCGTAAGGAGTTTTATTTAGCTAAGGATAATATAAACAGAAAAAATCTTGCAGAGCAGAAAGTATCACCCTCCTCCTTGGACAATTATTGAACATGGAGGTCAGGGGACAAATTTTGGTTTTTAGGCCACTTTTCTCACCCTTTCCTCTGCAAGCAAATAATGGTTTTACAAACCCCTACTCATGATGTACTTTAATGGACACGTTACATCAAGAGAAACTCAGTATTTACTAACATAAAATAGAAGAGATCAACGGGTATTTAAAATCACTCTGACCATTTTTATCTGGTGATTACTCCACCCCCATGTTGCCCAAAGAGCTTCTATATACTTGTTTGTTTAACCAGCATTTTGAAATGCTCTTTGTTTCCAAAGTGTGTCCTAAGGAAATAGACTGTTAAACAAGATTGATACCAATTGATCCAGAGATGTAAATCAGTGACGAATTTTCTCCTTTTACACTTGATATGCTCAGTATAACCAACAGATTTTCATTTGTTACACATAATGCTACCAACCCACACCAGTGAATTTATTAAACACGCTGTTTTATGTATCAAGCTGAGAGATAGACAGCCCTGTACAGTAGATCCATATTTAAAATAGACGACTCATGTGGAGCATTTGTACTGAATTTAAAAGAATATATTATATGAAATCAATGGAAGTTTTGGTATTGATTTCAGAGGACTGGGATTTCACTCAGTATGGCTCTAACACACTGAAAGAATAGAAGACGTGGAAAGTGTTAGTTTAAAACGAAAAATAAAAAAGCAAGGGACGTTGCTATATTTAAGGCTGGGAAGACAGCAAAAGTAGGAGAAAGAGCAGAACTGACTGAAAAATATAGGGAGGAAGAAGAGGAATGTGACCAAGGAAAAACTCTCCTGATTATATTTTTCTGGGAAGGTGTTCCCAGCCAGTGGTGATTATAAATAGGCTACGCTGAATGATTACATCACATGCAAAAGGCATGTTGCTTGGCTTTAGCACGATCATATGGATTAGCATGATTACAGCTTCTGGATTTGAAAAATAGCAGGCTTCCTTTTCTGGCTTGACATTTATTTATTTTTTTAAGAAAAGTCCAGAGGAACAATCTTCTACCACCAACAGAGCTGAGGCATCATTCTTGATAGGCATACTTCCAACAGCCGCCCAGCCCCACCCTCGAAGCTGATAAAAGGAGGCTTTTCTAACACCGTGCATTACGAGCACGTGGAACTCATTGCCACAAGAAACTGTTGCCAGCGGCAGGAACCACAGCTCTGCCCAGCCTGGGAAATTCCTGCCTTCAGGAATGTCACTGCAAAATTATTAGGACTACAGAAAATCTGATAAGTATGTTTGTGGGGAGATATACATATATAATATATATACACACACATTTATATATGTATGTCCATATGCACACTAACTTCCACCAAGGTAGAGAACATAGTCTTAAATCCTGTGCTGTCCTACTCTGGTCAGCTCAGTTCATTGCTGGGAAGAACACACAAATTAAAAACTTAGTTAATCTGTTTCTCTAAATTCAGAATATAAATGTAAATAAAAATGCCTTTTCCTAAGTTGCACCTATGTATTACCTACATCTCCATAGCTTGAAGAGGGGGGGGAAAAAAAGTCTTAATATACTTTGAGGCACACCAGTTCACTTCCCTCCTGTATTCTTCCCCCTGTACCTTACTGCAGCTCGTTGCAAGATAAATCTCCCAGTGTAGGCTCTCAGGGCTTTTCTCCACTACATGGAAGACGACTTGAATGTTACCCTGTTGGAACATGTTTAGGAAGCCTCAAGTTTGCTGATATGAAGTTGACCCATAGCTCTGTAGGCAATGTAAATCAGGGTAATTAACATTCATTGTTGGGCCAGTTAATCAAGATGGAATGCAGAGACCCAGACATTCAAATTCAGAGGTGGTTAATAAGCGTGGTAAATTGCATGTTGGTAAGTACTTATGACTTCTCCGGACTAGACTAACTGAATCCAAAACCAGGAGACACTCTCTTTAAACAGTTTTTTATACCATTATAACTATGGTAATTAAGGGACTTTTTTTTTCCTACTTTATAAGAAAAAGAAAGGTTATGTTTTTCCATGGTCCATCCATCAATCCATCCACCTTCCTTCTGCCCATGTCAGTCAAAACTGGTAGTACAGTAGCAGTTTCAAAAACATGAGTTCTTGCAAGCTGTGAGACAATCAGCATCTGGATAGGGAAGAAAGATCCAAAGTAATGTCCTCACTGAAAGAAAGAATCATGGTTCAAACCTTACCCACACGGCAGCCAGCAAGCCAGACAGCACACATGCACTGCTGGCCCATCAGCCAAATTGTTGCTCCAGATCTGCACACGCACGCTGGCACAGCCACCCACATGGGTTGTGGATATCGGACTGAGCAAGGAAATCACCGAGGAGGGGGAGAACGCTGGAGCACAAACCTTTAGAAAGAGGCTTCCCCAGCCCACTACTCAGGGAACAACTTCCTTCTTCACCTAGTGATGCTTTTAGTGCAGCTGCAGTTAAATATAGCCACAATATAGCTTACGTACCTTCCATGCGGGAATTGTTAATACAACTACCCTCACTAGAGCAATGGTCCTACTTTATATGTATTTGCAGGCCAATATAATTAAGGGGCACACCTGCTCATGAATAAGCTTTAGGCTAAATTTAGGAACTCTCCTGAATTTGCTTCTAGTTTTTTTATCACTGTGCTAAAATCTTTGATGCTAATCCTTTTGAACGTCCTAAAGGGATTTAGGCACTGAATTCCCTTGGACACTCAGTCCTAAATATTTAAGAGCCAAAAATATTAAGTAAAACAGTGATGAAGAGCTGCAACAAAGGTATTAACAGAGCTTCATATTTTCCTCCCACCACTAAACAAACACAATGTCCATGTAACAGCACCACAGAACTGTTATTAATTAATAACTAGTTGTTAAGTGTGAGCAGCCATTTATATTGTTTTGAAACTTTCTGATAGCAGCAAGCCCTCTTGCCTTAGCAGTTGTGACTGCTTAGTCATCTGATTGCCCCACGCCCGCTGTTCCCTCCAGCTCCCTTAGCTAGGATTACTGTGAAGAGATTACATTATTTTGCATTATTATGGTTTAAGAATAATACTTAGACATTGATGATGTGACTGAAGAGGGGAGGAGGAGCTCTGAGGTGGCAAGATCTTCACACCTCCCTTACAGTATGGGAAGGTGAAGGAGAAAGAAACAACGTGGGGGTGTAACAAGTAAAAAAATCGTAGTTCCCCTCCCTCTTGTAAACACAGTCTCTTCTACTGAGGCTGACAATGCTGCCAATTCCAAGATTTTATAAACACTATAGAAATACCACCTTCATAATGGTATTCCTAATGCAACTAATGGACTGCTGATTCCCATGGGTTCTAGGCTGTTATATCTAAAATGGATTTTACCAAAGATGCATCTGACCGAAGATGCAGGAAGCAACTTAATTTCAAACCTTAGCTCTCCCAAGCAAGGGAAGGAATAACATAGGAATTGTAACTTTTTGAAACAACCACCAACTGGCTCCCCAGCCAGGAGGAATGAGAGGCATGTGGGCTAGGCAGGTAAACAAACAAATCTCTGGATGTTTGTTAAAATGCCCAAGCGTTTCATCTAGGCAAGAGTAAACATTATCAGCTCTATTTCTCACAGCATGAAAAGTGTCCTCGTGTAATATCTTGTATTAGATGGCAGATGCAATCTGGAGAATGAGAGATCCAGCTTTGCCCAGGAATACAAACCAAGTATTTTAAGGAATGGATTAACTGTGTGTTAAGTGAATAGCATTCCCCCTGCTCTGCAATATTTGTTCATTTTCAAACACTTACTTGCTTCTGAATAAACATAAGATCAGAGGTAAGTGTAACTTGTCATTGTGGTGCTGTCTTCACTGAATTTCATGACCCAATGATACATCACAGATAGTAACAGGAATCCTGTGAGATCGTTTCCTTCCAGACAAGGTACACAAACCTTTTTTTAGCACTAAGCTGTAATGGAGCCTTTGGAGATGTCTAATTATTATCCCTTTTTACCGGGGGGATGTAGGGCCAGCAGTGGCGTAAGGGTCTCGGAGTAACTGCTGTGAGCCAGCAGCCCCTGCCTCCAGCGCATCAGGGCTGCCATGTGTCTATGGTAAATCCCCTTCATAATTAGGAACTAGGCTAATGGGTTTTGATTATGAGGTATCATTTTTTTCAGTGAATACCAAACCATATCTGAACGTGGTGGTGAAATATTCAATCGTAATCAATTCGTCGATACATTGTGCCATTACGTTATCCTAAAAAGCAGCTCATGAAAGGCACATGGAACACGTTGCCTGTCCTAGCAAAGGACTGAGCTTGGTTCCAAAAGGTCTCTTCCCAGGTCTGTGCTCCTGGTGGTTGCAAAGATCTGCTAGCTGGGGCTCAAGTGGTCTGCGATCGTCTGCAGAGACGGCTTGAAACAGCAGCTCGCAGAGAGAATTATGAATTTCCTTGTTCATGTCAGTGAAGCACCAAGATCGAAACTGAATTATTTTCAGATGTCAAAATACCACTTAGCAGGGGTCTTTTACTTAGTAAAATTAGCTCTCATTTTCTGCATTTACGACTATGATTAGTAAGTTGGGTTTTTTTAACATTGTAGACCTAACTCCATTTCTTTCGCTACAGCAGTTTTTCCAATCACTTTTATCAGTTATATCCCAGTCCTAAATTTGGCTAGTTTCCACGTGGGTGAATTTGGTTCATGCCATACCTAATGAAGGACTAGCAACCAATTGTTAGTGGAGATTCAGAGCATTAGCAGGTTTTGGAGGTGCCATCTGGTCCTTGATAGCTCAGCTTTTCGTTAAAAAATAACAAAAATTAACAACTGAAAAATCCCCAAGCCCCCTGTCTTCAACTGTTATGGTTGGAAGGCAATAGGAAAAAAAAAAACCCCAAAACATTAACACTTACAACCATGAATAGAATGAAGTCAACAGAAAATTATCCCAATGAGAGCCTGAAAGAAAAAAAGACAAAAATTTATTAATTGCACTTTTTTTTGGTGAAGTGTTAGCTTAGTTGCAGAATGAATTAAATATCTAAAGTGATCAAGCTTAGTACTCTACTCTTTATGCCAGGAATGAGGGGGGAAATGGAGGGGATATAATAGTATGATCGCTCTTGAACATCTGAACAATTTACTGTGAGCGGTATCCTATTTTCACAATTTATGGCTCTTGTACTAAGAGTAAAGTATGGAAGAAAGCATTCCCTTCCTTCTCCTTGTTCCAACTTTCCTACAGATCAATTCTTGACCAAGGCTCGAAGATGGTAGTATGTTCTGTCTGCCATAAGTAATATTATTTCAAGAAACTTTGATTTAAATGCATGCCTCCAGTTTTGATGACATTTCCAATACCATTCTTTTAAATGAATGATTAAAGGGATTTTGTCTGGCTTTTCATACAGATGCTGGAGTGCCACAGCAGAATGAGCCCACCGAAGTTAAGACTACACTTTTGATATTATTCAGTATCTCTACTTAGATTGGACAACTAAAAAATTACACTTGGATTTCTTTACACAAGAAGATTCATCACCACAAATTCGAACTACAGGTATAATGCTATAAATCCCAGAGTGTTTATTCAGTCTGGATGCTGTATAGCCCTGTAGCTATATTACTGTATTTAGGAGAATGCATATGTCTTTCTGAACAAGTCTTAAGTCAGGTCAGAAAGTTCAGGCCAAACTGGGGTACACTGACATTTTCTGCAAGGCGTTCCTGCTGTTAGACACCACTTTCAGCAAAAGACAGTATTGCTACTCAATTTTCTCTTCAAACAAAGGAAATGATTGTTGAGTGTTAGTTCATACATTGTCTCCCAAAATGGTTGAAACAGACTTTAGTCTTCATCAAGGCAGCTTAAGTACAGCCCTTAAAACTGAGGGAGCCTGGAATTGGTGGGTAAATACATTGAAACTGAGGAACTGGCAGTTGGGACAGAACTAATTAAATTTAATAGCTGCCCCAAGTATGATTAAACACAATAGGACATCTTTGCTGTTTTGCTGGCCAAGGTCACTCCAGCCAGCCAATTCCGGTATAAATGAAAAAAACCCCAAACAACCAAAACAAAAACCCACAACCCTAAAGTATTCCTGCCTATGAAGCTCAGTTGTTCCATTGTAACCCCATCCACAGTGGCTGATCAAACTGTTTTAGGACCTGTTGGTTTTAACGTTGGTTAGTTAACTAGAGTGATGTGTTTTCTAAAGTCACACTGATGCAGCACGACTGGCTAGCAGGGCTATCACCGTCTGTAAAGTTCCCCTTACAGCTCTTTTACAATCTGTCTGCTTTTATACCTACAAGACCCTTAGCTCTGTCTGATTGTTCCCTGTAGTAGTGTAAATGATGCACCATAACCATGGCACATCACCGATGTAAGTCAGGTGTCCTGCTGTCCCTCAATGTGCACCGTCCACTCAAGAGCACGGAGGCTCTTCGGGTGAGGCTTTTTCGTGGAGCTGTGCAGGTGAGGGTGGACTTGTGTGAAGCCTGAGTGTCTGTCTGGTTGCTCCAGATGTGCTGCGGCCACACAACAAGCAGGTAAGATGCCAAACAACTGCTAGGCCACGTGCTGCAAAGACTTGCAAGGGGATGCACTTGTGCAAGTGGCAATTGCACTGCATTAGTGCTCCTGAGCCCACTGCTGGGGAGCTGGGATGAAGCGCTCGAGAGGAAGAAAACAACTAGATAAAGCTAAAATAATTGTTGTATTTGGCTCAGCCCAGAAGTACTTTTTAAGGCCCTTTATAATTAGAAGCTTGGCAGAGAGCTAGCTGCGAGGAGAACTAATGCAGGGTTTGGACATTACATGAAGATCAGCCCATTCCCCTTGCAAACCTCCCACTTTTCACCTAGTTCTGGCTGTAACTTGGTTATCCCTGATTACAAGTGTTCAACAGCTTGAATTTTAATTTAGTTATATTAGCTAAGGTGCAGTCTACTCTACAGACTTTAACTAGATTAAGAAACAGATCAGCTATAATTGGAGTCCCTGATTGAATTAGATCGGGATTACAAATATAATTGGATACTACTCTATTTGAGACACTTCAAAGGAAATATATCTCCAGAGCATGGAAGCTGAAAAATCAACAGACCTTTGGAAATCCTTGATCCTGTTTCCTGTGTGGACGTAGCTAGTCCTGTGTCGCTCCAGTGCCTTCTGCAGAAAGATATTTTTTAAAAGGCAATTGCACCGGTCGAAACCGTAAGCCAGACTTTTGACATACATTCGTGAGTCAAAGGCAACATAACCTTGCAGCTTCATAATCTTGCCCGTGCTAGTGATACAGCCAGATTAGGCTAAAACTGTGCCTGAAAGGAGCTTTAAAACCTAGTAACAAGTCCTAAGTATGGACTAATAGGCCTCAGGTTTTATTGTAGGATATAAGCTAGGAGCCACAGTTTAAGCAAAGAATTCCTTTTGCTGACATGGCTTTTGCAGACATTTCCATTTGAAAAGAGCAGTTGGTTGAACAATGGTCTCGGCGCTGGTTCAGTGCTTGACACCTTGCAGCATGTAAAGGACAAAAGCCTGAAAACTTTTTTTTCATATGATATCTTTTCCTGTTTGTGGCCTTTAGTCTTTGCAGTACTGTGAGCCTCCAGCCACCAGAGCTCTGGTTAAGTAGGTCACACCATAAACAGGCTTATCAGAATAACAGCAGGCTCATAACTCAAGTAGGAAAAACCTGGAGAATACATTTTGTGGAAAAGAAACAAAACAACTCTAGCAGCCTCTTGACTCATCAGCCATGTGACAAAATGAAATTAAAATTCAACCCTCAAAATATCTAGTCCTATTTCAGTATAAGCCTCCATAAAGATATCAACATTATTGAGAGGGTGCTCCATTCTGGTCCAGGCACGGAATGCCTTTAGGTCTCTTGAGCCTTCTACATCTTAGCCTCATTTGATCTCCTTATCCAGGCACCTCAAAAGCCCCCAAACATTCAAGTTTATATGGAAATAAGTTGTTATGTGAGAGGAATTTTCAACCCAACTTGGGTTGCTTTTTGTTCTTTTTTGGATGTTCTCTTTTTTACTTTCTTCTTTAGGTTTCATCAAAAACTTGCCACTCATGTAAAGAGCGCTGGTCCAGCCGTATACTGCTTACCCCTGGAGTCTCAAAGTGCCTTCCACACATGAAATACTGTTTAGAAGAGAAAAATTGCCTTGGCAAATCTATAATCCCTTGACCCGTTCCTTATAACACTCAATCCTGGCTCCCTCTACAAAAATGCAAGAGCAGCAAAGCACCTTTGCAGGACGCTCAAACAAGCTGGAGTTACAGTTAATAAATTATAACCCTTATGCCTGTGTTTCCCCACACTCTTTTTACTGATTAATTTTTAACAGCATCTCTGTTTAAAGGTACTCCAGGACAAATTGGATCCTGATTTATTTTTTTGACATCCCACAGTTAGGTATTTTCAGGGAAGACGACGAATGCATTAAAGTAATTCCGTGTCCCAAAGTGAGACCTATAACCGTGAAAAAAAGGAGATATGGGACTCTTGGCTCCTTTGTGTAACAGATCATGGATATCTAGGAGAAGTTTTATTTATGGGTCATTTATATACACAAGATTTATGCTTGCAATTAAGTTGCAGTGTAAATTAGCCTAGCCTGTGTGTCTGTTTAATTGCAGGTGCAAATCAAGTCGGTAAAACATCTTTTTCTGCCCCCCTTGGATTTGTAAGCAGCTCACATCTGAGCTTCAAAACTCCGTGTGTATATTTTGCAGATGACATTTGTGCCTTGAAAAAAGCAACACAGATCCTAGCTCTCTCAAAGCTTCAGCTAGTAAATGGTCTCTTAGACATTTTAATTAAAGCGGTTATTCAACAAGAAGCTCTTCTTGTTAGGTTAGGTGCATAAATTCACTCAATTTTGCACATCAAGAGAGTAAATCATATCCAAATATTGATATATGTTGAAACTATTGATACAGCCGAACAGGTATCTTTCTTTTACTTGATATTTTCCAATTTCTAAGCCTGGTGTTATGTGACAACTTTAGCATGAGCAATCTTTATCTCTGTGCTAGTTAATTGAGAGGGGTCAGATTACTTTAAGGAGCCAATCACTTCGGGGTGGGGGTTGCTGTAATTTAGGACATCAGGCATTTTGACTCCAAGAACAATTCTTTTCGAACTTCTCTTTTCATCTCCGAGATTAACTTTTAAATTTTCGGGGAGGAGGGGAGGATAGATGGGGTGGGGGAGCAAACCAGAAGCACCAAAGAGATTGGCAGTCACCTTGAGTGTACTAAAAGGTAACCAAAGAGAGGAAAAAAAATTGCAATTTCCTTTATTTACTAAGCTTGCTCCATTCCCGATTCTATATGACTTGGCAACAATATATTGATTTTTCAGGAGTTTCTTTTTACAATTACAAAAGAAAACGAAATTACTGATTGAGAAGGAAAACTTTTGTTCTGTTTTGTAAAAGAAACAGGTTTTTGTGTGTTCGGAAGAAATAGGAATGCATTAAAAGAAGAAAAAGAGAAGGAAGAAGATGAATCAATACAGAGAATTAGGTGAAATAGAACATCTTGTATGTTTTTTAGAAAAATCATTTTTCATACACTAAACACATTTGCAGACTTGTTTCCTACAAACCTTTTCAAGCTACAATTTGAGTCTGAAGCTATAGGCCTCCCGATAGGTTTTAAGATGGCTGAGAAATCTTTTTTCTTATTTTGGGAAGAGCAAAAGATTAGGAAGAACTCGGGCCTTCAAAGACCACCTGAAGTAATCTTAAGAAACGTATGTATATTTATCATCCCTACAGCCATGTCAAAGAATGTATAAAGTTATTGCCTGAGGGTTGAAAGACCTGATCATGTGTCATCATGTAGGGTGTTACCTCCGCATGACATAATGACAGAAGAACTCAGTGCAGAGGTGGCACATCCTCACCCACCGTATACAAAATACCAAATGCTGGTTCTCCCTGACAGGCTTTATAAGAGAGCGTTTGTCTGAACTCGCTGTGAGTAATGGTGAAATCAAGGCTGAATACTTGAATTTTGAATGGTAATGCAGCTCTCAGAAATGGTATCACCACCTACAATAATCAGGGAGCAGCCCATCACCCTCATTCACCCCTGCTGTTTATTTTGGGCAGTCAGTATGCTCAGAACTGTTTAAACACAGAAGATGACAAAGCCCAAGTGGTTTACAGTCAGGAGACCTGGTGTTTTCTCTCCAGGTGAAGGTACAGTTTGGGATGAGGCAAAATACCTACTTGCTGCCATCCCTGTTTCCAGCCAGGGATGGGAAGAGGAAGGGTGGCAGCACCAAGTCTTTAGACAGGGTTTTTACATTCACAGAGCCAAAGCCTCCCAGTTTAGTTTGATGACATTTGAGTATCAGCACTAAACAGCATCGTGGCTAAACTTTTCTCTCCAGGTGAAGGTACAGTTTGGGATGAGGCAAAATACCTACTTGCTGCCATCCCTGTTTCCAGCCAGGGATGGGAAGAGGAAGGGTGGCAGCACCAAGTCTTTAGACAGGGTTTTTACATTCACAGAGCCAAAGCCTCCCAGTTTAGTTTGATGACATTTGAGTATCAGCACTAAACAGCATCGTGGCAAAAACAGCCTGTGCTCCCACCTCTCTTGTTCTTTTTGTGCTGCACTGGCTGAAAAATAACCCAGCTGGATCATTTCCTCAGACCACAGCCACAAAAAATGCTTGTGGGTCCAGCCAGCCAGGAGGGGAGGCACACGGGACTGGACAACACCAGCCATGGACTACAGTCTCCTGCCATCCACAACACCTGCACCACTCAGACCTCTCCCTTTCATTAGGTTCTCACCAATACAGCCCTGGACAGAGCAGGATCAGGTCTCATGTATGCAGGAGCATTTCTGCTTTTGAGAAGGTAGTGCAGGTTTTTTTGCCCGCAATGTAACTTCACCTCTAGGAAAGGGGAAATTAGTCTGCAATTATGTAATTATCAGCCACCCTGAAGCTCAATTAATGCATTCTGTAACTGTTCCAGAAGAGGGGGAGGTCTGGTGCATGGTGTAAATATAAACGATGGGAATTTCTCCCTCCAACTCTGTTTCACTATATTTTAAGTTCCATTAATAAGGTGGTATGTAAAGAGAACTGAATTCAGATCAGCTAGGGTTTACATTTGCAGCTACTGGCTAATGGTGATGAGCTGCACGTTGCCTCTCGGTGCATTACTTCAGGTCCTGCCTGTATGAATGGAGTTGCTTCAGCACAAGGAATTCTGCTGCAATAGCCTGGGGCGGCCATACACAAACAAACAGCCTCTCAGAAGAAATACTCTGAATGAGTAACCCAGGATACAGTTTCCTGGGCTAGGCTGGATTTACCTCAAGTCATGGAGCTGCATAGTATGGGCATAACTTTTTTCTTCTTAGAACACCCTCCTCCCCCTCTTTGCAGAGGTGTTCCCCAAGGTTAAACAGCTTTTTCAAATATTTAGGTGTCTACAGAGAGTTAATCAGGAGTAGTGACTCCAAAATAAGGCTTCATGTAGATAAAGACTTAAGAACTTGAAATTGCATGAAATAAGGAAAGGCTTGATCATGTCACAGCACAAACACCAGGTTTGCTTGTCCCAGGGGGGGTGTTGCAGCCTCCCCTCCAATTTCTGCCACGGCTCTGCAATGAATTTGCACCAGCGATAAGTTCTGAAGGTGCCAATTTACTAGCTCACTAGCACCCAATCTAGCCAAAGCACACTACTGTAATACAAGAGGGGAAGGACAAAGTCATCTGTTAAATTCACCTGTTTAGTCTTCATAGAACATAAGGTGTGGGATGTCCAGCTCTTCCTTTGTGCCATTACTCCATAGCCAGAGAACAGCATCTTCTCCCCCATGCATCCTCCAAGCTTTTGGCTTGTTCCTCATGCACAGCCGGGAGCTCTAGTGCGATGAGGTGGGTATAAGTGGGCTCCAACAGCAGCAGTGTAATGGGTAACAGCTGCGGCTCTGGCCCCGTAACACTGCTGGCCCACCAGCTTCTCTTCTACCTTACCCCCTACTTCCAACATTTATTCAAGAAAAACTGATTTCATTTAATCAAGTCTTACATGTAATTATGTGTTATCTGTGAAATATGATGGAAGTTCCACCCATGCGTGTGCAAAAAAATAGGAAAAAAGTTTTAATTCATTAGTGCCTGTTTGAGGAGATATTTATGCAAACTTCCACAATTTGGGGAACCTACTATTACATGGCCAGCTGATGGCACTTCTGAATATGAATGACTACTATTCAGAGCACTCAATGTTCATATTAAGCAGTTTCTTGATACAAACTGTCGGGTTTCGGGTTACTAACTCCCGCAATATTTGCTGTTTCATTTAGAACTGAAGTTCCTAGAGAAACAAACGGTTGTAAGAGAAGCCTTTCTTCTGCGGATCTGTAAAGTAATCTTAAAACATGTGATAATAAAGAAAAGCTTGAAAATGTGGGGTCTCTGTGGGGTTCACCCTAAGGTCACAAACCCCCAGAAAATAAACAGAATGTTTCCAGTATACAGATCTCCAGTATTTGTGTATATATATAAAAAAATAAAAGTATATCTATATTTCCAGTATATATATATATCCAGTATTTCACTACATACAGTGTGTGCATATATATATATATGTATAAATCTCAGAGGACTTCAAGATAATTTCGGAGCATTTGGGGTAATTGAAGCTAATATCTGTTTTTTCTGTGGTTTTTTTCTTTTTTTCTCTGAATACCTGTGAGGCATAATGCCATGTTTATCTCACTCTTCTGTGAAATTTATTCATCCAAACCTGGTGCATATTCAGTGTTCCAGATACTATCAATGATATGTGAATAAAACAGGCACGGGAAATCAGATTTCAGCCTGCTGGGAACATGAGCTTCAGTCTCTTTCTGGTTTTAGTCTGATGATCACAGCGGGTAAATAGATTGTGAAGATACAACTTGGAAGAGGTATTAAAAATAAGGAAAAGAAATCTCAAGGGAGATAGATGGCAGGAAGTGAAGTAATGGGCAAATAAAACGAAACACGCATTCTAGTGCTGGGGAAGGACGGGATGTCACCGTGATCGATTGGCTCCAAGTGACAGACTCCTTGGAGGTAGAAAGATGCCTCAGCAAGATTGAGTTTAAGTAAGTGGGCAGATCCACGGTGGGCCTCTAGCCATAAAACAGATTTGCCAAATTGCCTTTGATTCATTATATTTATGAATTTAAAAAGCATGTAAAATATTTTTACTTCCCCCCCCCCCCAGGAAAGAATAAACATAAATAATGCAGGAGAAGGCTGAGTCCAGCGGTGTGGAAGTGGCACCCACCTGAATCTTGATGAATCTGAGATTAGGGCATGTGGGATTGGGCCCGTGTGGTGTAAGACTCTGGGGACAAATCACGGCATCCAGGGAAGAAAACTTTTATCTAAGTAGCTGGTTATTGCTGTGCTTGTAGAGCTCATCATCTCTATCTTCTAGAGACAGAATCCCTCTGCAGGGCACTTGCACAGCACTTTTCCTGCAGCATCTGAACACCGAAACTTCATTTTAGGACAGTAGAAATTACTATGTGGGACTAAACCAGGGGAATGGGAAGGTGTCTATCGCATTCAATAACCACTTTTGATGCTGGACATCATTTGATGCTCAGGCAAGATGGTGTGAAAGACCATGCAGGATAATCAGCCACCACATTAGGCGTCATCTTGATCTGAAAATCAGGGTATAGATTAGACCCTGAAGCCTGAGGTTAAATAACCCTTGCAGAAATGCCATTAGCAATAACAGTTAAACAAGGATAGTTCTGTCATCTGGTCTGTGCACGAAACTTTTAAAATCCTTGTATTGGTGGCCATGAATCCCACAGTGCAATAAATCACTTCACTGAAAAAGCATTTCCTATGAATTTGCTGTCTTATATAATAAAATATCACTTGAATGTCATGTCCCCTTTCTATGTGTCTCTCTCCAAATTTTAAATTACTTTACTTCCTGCTGGAGTCGGGCTATTGTTTAATCTTTAAAAGCTTCTTGCCTGATTTTCAGAAGTGCTGAGCACCCACAAACGCAGTCAGTGGGCTCTGTAAATGTTCAAGATCTTTTTAAGATCAAGGCATGGGTTTGATGCTTAGCCAGTTCAATGATGCCATTGATTTGAGCCCATTTGGTGTAATGGATTTCCCAATTAACAGACAGTGGAGGATCACACCTTGGGAATATGTGCTTCATAAAGGGATACAGTATCTGCTCTCTGAAGAAGCATTTAAAGAATTAAGCCCAAAAATGAGTCTAAACCCCAGTTGCTGGTTCTCCAGCTAACAACTTACCTTCTGCAGCTCTAAGTAGTATTTAATCTTCTGAAGACTAATTACTGCTTGCAAACACGTTAGCAAGAACAGCACAAGATTGGCCGAGAATCCATATGTTACAATTATTGGGTCTTGCTGTGGTAATGTGGGTGGGCTGAAGGCTGAATTTTTAAATAAAAGATGCACAGGGAGAGAGCAAGAGTGCAGTTGAACCGGCCTGTAGCGCTGAGGCTGTTCTGTATCTGAACTTACTCAATGGAAGTAAAATATTTTGCTTATAAAGAATTTTCATAAACATGTCTTAGGATGTGTATTAGAGGTACGTCTTAGGATGTGCATTAGGAGTAAGCTAAACAAGATGGTATAAACACAGGAATGGCCCTGTAATAGGAGAATAAATGGCCTGCCTCTGCTTCCTGCAGCAGCCCCTGCGGAGGCTGCACGCCCGGCGGAGCCCTCGGCTGGGGCGAGGAACCGCAGAAGATCAATCCCCCGACCAGGCGTTTGGTGTTTAAATCTGGGAGATGCCTAAATATAGAAGCGCATGGCTAATTCCAGGATCCCATTTTTAAAACATCTTTAAGTTGCAACCACATCTAACTTATCTTCAGCTAAAATTAAAAAGGGCAGATCTACCTCAAGGGATGTCTCGGTGCCAAAAATATCTGAAAGTTTCTCAGGCGCTGGAAAGAACAAATCAAAGAGGATAAGGAGATTTTATTGGGTTTACTGTTAAACATTTATCCAAAGTGTCCTGCCAGATTTTGAAAGGTATTTAGGCATTGAAAGGTACAGGTAGGCATGTAAGAGGGCTTTCAAAAGAGTCCGAGCAGGTCAGGTGCCCAATTCCCACTGAAATTCAAAAACACCTCAAAATTAGTTTCCCTTTATTTTTATCTTCCAGTCTTGATTCCCATGAAACCCTAACTTAAGCAAACCTCAGCTAGAAAAATCAGATGTTCAGCATTTAAAATCTGGTAGATGCCTAAATATAGATGCAAATGCCTAATTTGAGACTTCAACTAAACTTCTGTTTTAAAACTACTACCACATCTAACCTATATAAAGGCACAAATCCACACTGAATAATAATAATTGAATTCAAGTGCTTTCATCCAGATGAAGTGCAGCAATTGAATTAAAATCTGCAAGGATTTTTGGAGCCAGGGTGGACAGTGTAAGTTATAATCTAGTTTATGGTATAAAGTACTAATTATATGTCCATGGTATTCATCAGACTAAAACATTTCCTGTGTGATGTAAAAAAAGTATGGTAAAGATTAATTTAATTATGCACTTTATAGATGAAACTATGTTTCTAATATTTTGTAACTAACAATAACTTTAAAGGCAACTGTAAATATATAGTATTTTTGAACATTAAGAGATTAAAATAAATAACATCTGGACCAAAATAATGCATGAGGCCTGGATTACAGTTTTGCTAACAGCACTTTTAGAAGTACAATACTTTACTGACAAGTAAGGCCAGCTAAAAAGCCAGCGCAATATAAACTCAGTAATATTGGCCAGAGAAGGACTTTTTACTAGTGAAAGTGAGAAGTGATTTAAGCTAAATTGACAAAAAGCCAATACGTTTTGTGCTGGTGAGGTTCGACAGTACCAAAACAGTCCGCTTTCTGGCATTGCTGTATTAGCAAACCTGCAAGGAACAACTAACTGTGCATTTCTCAGCTGTCAGCACTATCCATTGAAAGGTTACAAAATAAATTGGAATTTCCACCTATTTTATCTAACTCTCATCTTCCTACTTGCAACTCTGTCATGATAGTTTGGAACAAGGTGCGTGATTGAATTTTCGTGCCTCGGCAGCGTCTGTGGGTTGTAGCATCCTCTCCCCACGGCGGGATCTGCTCTGCACCCCTGGAGCCGGTGCTGCACGGGAAGGTGAACTTCAGTGAAGTTGTAGCAAAGATAAACATCGCTCTTGCTCTCTCTGCCTCATCTTCAGATGGGAATTAATGTCCTTAGCTCATCACAAGCAGCTTCGGGGCAACATATGACAAACACATTAGAGGAGGGGCCGTGCTAGCAAAACAACAAAAAGTTTGCTTTCTCGACGGAGTAATTAATTTTGATGATTTTTTTTTGAAACTGTGGCTCTGCTCTGTTCTCTGCTTGTGGATAGGTGTTAAATTATTCCTGTGAGAAAGGCGGCTGAGGGTAACAGCAGCAGCAGCTGTGGAAACCATTCGTACGCTAATAGCACTGCTGCAGCGTCCCGGGTGAAAGCCCCACCATGTAACGAACAGAGACAGTTTCCACGTGGTAGTAAACAAAGAATATCTATGTGAAGATAGTCTATGTGAAGTCACTCTTCTCCAACCTCTTTTTTTTTCTTTTTTTACCCATTCTCCTGTTTATTTTGTGGCCTCAGCCTGATTAAGGTCGCCTTTTTGTGTTTCTGCTCGGTCTCGTAGGCTGTATCACTAACAACTTGGTGCTATTTAGTTTTATTTGCTCTTAAAATGAACAAGGCATTCTTAGGATGTGTTATGTGATACTACTGTTTTGTTACTTCCCCTGGATAATAAACAGTCTGGAAATTAATGATTTATAAAGGGTTAGTGTTTGTGTGACAGAAACTAGGACAAGTGGCTTGACTCGGATCCCGCTTGTGCCTGTAACTCCAAATATTTTAGATGATTCACCTCTGGTTTGCATTTATTCAGAATCCTGCCCAATGCACTTCTTTCAACACGTATAAGTCAAACGAACATTTAGCAGTCATGTAATGGCCGCTGATGAAGGAACCTAGTAGAAGTCATAGCTATATTTTCTTTGCAATGAAATACATACACAGCTGAATTATATTAGAGAGGGACAATTCTGCACGGTAGACTCCAACCGGGCCTTATTTGTTGTACAAATAAGCTTCAACCCTCCAGGATTTAGGAAGACAGAGTATCAGCCCCTTGCACAACGCTGCTGGGAAGCGATTCTCCCATGGGGTCAGTCAGCTGCACATCGCAGGCTATGACTAACCTTATCTGGGGATTCATGTTACGGCAAGTTTTGAGGCAATTGTGGTTTCTAACAGTCCAGGACTCCCTCCACATTGCTTCTTCCATGCACCACAGTCCTTCCTGTGCTGGCCCATCTAGTTGTGAAATCAGTCTGTCATCCAGTTCAGGGAACTGATCCAGCTTAAAAACACACACACACACACACACACACACACACACACACACACAAAGGATGGAGAACCAGCTCGGGATGGGAACTGGGAAAGGTGTGATGGGGCAAGAACACTCTAAGCCCTTTCTGTCCCCCGGTCCTTTCTGCCACAAAGCCATGGTCACAGATGCCACAGTTCAGTCCACAGGTTTTAGACCTTTTGAGTAGTTATCAGGTTATGTCAAATACAGTGAGGAATATACTGCCTGGCACATAAGGCTTGATTCTGCAATAAAACTTAGTCATATACTAACTTAAGACAGCATTTACACTGAAAAGATGAACGTATTAATATCTACACACATCCTCAAGTGCCGTTGCCTTGGACTTGATTTAGCTCTCACTGAACTGTACAAGCTGTGTCCCACTCATACACCCTATTTAATGGAAAGATACTCAAACACACCCTTAATAAATAAGACAGTAGTACTAGGTGATGTGACACAAAATTTTGGGATCACTGCTAAAAATCATTGCTGGGAATGGCTGTTGCTCCCGCTGAATTTTGGAACAACTCTGTAGACTGAGAAAAGAGCCCTTTTTTAAGCTGTGCACCTGCACCAATGTCATTAAAAATCCAAACAGAAATACTAGAAAACAGTTCTCACGCGAACTCGCCAACGCTTTCATGATACAAGTATAACTCCCAGGCAGAGCACGTGGGATTTATAACATGCTCAAACAATGGGCTTTTGTTAATGAGCTCAAGAGAGGCTCCAATATAATTTACCATACAATGGTGCAGTGTAAGGGATGTGCAAATCCGTAAACACCGCCCCCCCCCAGTGTTTTGTGGTTTTGAAACAGCATGGTAAGATCACATAACCTAAACTGCAGATGTAGGGACAGAATGGACCTATCAGCCACCCCCAGCTCTATTACTGAGACTCTGGGTCAACGTCTTTAAAATACTTCCAGCGTCATGGATCAGTAGCTATGGGAAGAGGAGTAACATGATGGTGTTATGTGTGGGGTTTTGCTCACATGTGCCTATAAGTGCTATATAAGGCTTGATGTCTTTCATGGACTTTCTGAGAATTGCATATGGGCAGGAGTCCCTCGACTCATCGCTGTTTTCTGCAGAGGAAAAAGTCCCTGCCTTAGGAAGGGACACCTTACCAAACTCAGAGGTTTTGGTAGCAAAGTGCGTCGGCAGCTTGTGAATGGAAAGATTGAAAGGTGCTATGAAAATTGTAAATTGTTACTGTATTTTTCTAAAAGATTAATGTCAGATCCTCAAGAAAAGGGCATGTCTACAGGCTGCTAATTTATTACCAGTAAAGCTTGGTTTAATAAACTTGTGGTAAATATTTTCTGCTTTTAAGACCCTTTAAGGCTTCAAAGGCTCCCATTTGCTTTAGGGTCCCTAGGGATGCTGGTGCCAATGAGACATGTTTCATTAATTATGTTGCACAAATAAGCCAAATATTGCACAAATGTGCGTAGCAACGTTGTGAGGAATGCAGCGAGGACTCTTCCTAACTTCACACGGAGCAGAGCCGCCCAGCTGGGTGTTCTTTTGAAGGACAGGCAGGGCCTGAAGCACACATTTGGGTCCTGTCCACACTCCAAAATTGTATCGTTACTGTTTAGGTCAGCACAAAATTGCCGATAGTTTTCCCTCTGGAATTCACAAACATCAGGCTGTCTTTCCCAGTGCACGGCCCTGTTAAAATAGGAATAGAAGGAAAAAGCACACTGCGGGGACGTTGCAGATCCCTCACGTCTTGTTGGGTTGGAAATTATGCAAATATTGTAAGATACCAGAGGATGATGAAGTCTGCGGTTGCGTTCCCATAAGTCTTCTTTGCCTGGACGAGGTTGAAGGTGAGGCATCTTGCTGTGAGGAGCCTGGAGGTGAGATGTTCCTGGGTCAGGTTCAGAGCCAGGGTCCTTTGGTGCTGGAAAATGAGCATATCAGTGCTGTGAGCAGGTATGCTGCAGTAAAACTGAATATACTGGGGGAAGGGAATAACCAGAGATATTTCACAGCCATTAGCAAAAGGTCACTGAAGCCAGATGATTGCACCTTTCAGAAGGAGGACTGTTGGAAGAGCTACAGGCAAAGATGATTTTCCCAGAGGGGCATGCAGGGTTAGAAACCCTCATTTTGATTCTCACCTTACCTTTTTGCTTGCATAACTCACACGTAGACCAGCAAAAAGCTGCATCTTGTCTGAGCAGGTGAAAGCCCCTTGTTAAACAGGCAGTTGATAAACTGAAAGGCTGGAGATAAACTCTTGATCAGTCCCTCTCTAAACCAACTATTCTCACAATCTGTGTTTTCCTGGTAGCTGAGAAGGAAAATTAGCAAAAGCTCAGTGGTAACTGGAAAATGGAAAGATGCTGTTTGACTGGCTGGACACAAGAGCAATTACAAAAGCACACTGAAGTACTTACAGCTGAGGGAGACCTTAAGAGCATACGTTGACAGTGTGCCATATGTCAAGGCGCGTGCTGCTTTATATTACTTGGTGCAGCTTTGTGAAGGAACTGTACTTGGCTTGTATATGAATTTTAAATGAATTGTTAACACATTTTATGAAACTGGTAAAGGGGTGCTGATGTGGGAGAGCGCACATGTCTGTTCTGTGAGAAGGAGTAAATAAATCATGACTTTCACAAGATAAAACTTTATTGAGTAGCAATAAACGACAGAAATACTTCTAACAGCATTTAAAGCTGTGTAAAAGAAAGCACGAAGGGCTGACTGCCCCTGAGTACGTGTGCTTGTAACAGCTTGTGTTGCACTGATGGGAGAGAAGGTGCTTTGCCAGAGGAGCACCGGCTGTCACACACTGGCTGTCGTGTTATAACTCCCTGGGTCTTTGGTCCATAACGCCTTTCAGCACCTACATTTGTTGCTCACAGTATCTACAACATTTTGGTGCCTTTCCCCAGACATAATCCTTCTCTCACTCTGCCTTTCCTCACCATAAATTCCTCTGCTCTTTTGTCCTGAGGACAGTTTGGGACCAGAGGGCACATCATCCGTGCCGCCCTCATGCCTGGATTCACACTGTGAGCAGGTCGGGGAAGTCGTTCTCTAGGATGACACACTCAAGGCCATCGGGATCAGTAAGCCAAAATTAGACTGCAAAGTGGGCAAAATAAATTCCCATCATTTTCTCTTAAAGTTCTTCGTAAGAATACCTTGACTCTTGTCAGTGCATTTTGGCCATTCACAGTGGGATGGCCAAGAGCTGTCTGGTAGGTCCTCTGCAGTAGGGGGTGGACTCTAGAGCATCTCGGGTAACACATGCAGGAATGGTACCACAAATTTTGCTTAATGTGCTGGTGACTGACATAGTGTTACACGTGAAGCATTAGAGATCCAGAGGAGAAACCTGCCTGAATTGGTATCAAAGAGCTCTGGTAGCTATATCACTTGAGTGGTGTGGACCAGTGTACTACCACAAGGAAACAAGGCACACTTTCTAGAAATATTTACTCAGCTTCCACCAGCTAATTCGATGCCAAATCGTCTCAGGCAGCGACAGATTGTCTCTTTTGATAGAAAGTAACCAAATAATTTATCTGGACTCTCAAAACTGGAAAACTATAGTTCTGCATTATTGACACCAATGTTATAGATTTACTTTACAATTTTATTAATGAGAATCTCTAAGTCTAAATGATCAGTTCCTGGACTGCTTGCAAGATTGCTGAATTCTGTTTACATCTCAGGTATTTTTTTCAGCATCTCTCTGTTCACAAGGCATTGATTTATGCTGCTAGCAGCCCGTTTGCCTGTCTTGCCCTGCCCTATCATGGTGGCTTTTAGTATTCACTTTTGTGTAAGAAAGACTATCGCTACTTTTTTTTTAAATAAGCCAGCTATTTAAAAAGGCACTTTCTCGTTCTCTGCTTGTATTTGTTCCTCTGTCATTTAGAGAAGAAAGAATAGAGGACTGTGGAGGTGGTATTCTGGGGAACATAGTATCTACCCGAATGTCTTTCCCTTCTTCACTGGGTTGTGTGTCTGAGTTTGTCTGGGTCTCCAGGAACCCGTATGTCTCTTTTGAAAGTGCATCAGCTGAAGCTCCAGCGTTCAACAGGCTCCTCATTTGAGTGTGCCGCGGAGATTCCTGCTTTCCAGAAACATAAAGCCTGTAGGATCAGTCACGAGACAGACACTCTCCAGGTTGGTATCCAGAGTCCTATGTTTACTCACGTTGGCTCCTTCCTTCAGTGCTCTTCCTCTGCAACACACTCCTGCCTCTGCACTTCTCAGGGACCATCTCTCCCCTGCGAATTCAGCTCTTCATGTGCTATGGCCATTCAGGATGGGTAGTTCTGCCCTAGGTGGAAACTGGAGGTCCAGATGCAGCTTGAAAAGGAGCCACTCTGGTCTTCCTGCAGAGCTGCGAGAAGAATTACAAAGCTGACAGGCAATGTAATACTTGGAGATTTTAGAGAGCCAGGACTGATTTCCACACACCACAAAGATGGGCAGCAGGAGTAAAAATTTGTACCAGAGTATTTTCTGTCATTTCTCTGGAGTGCAGTTTGTACCAGGAGGTAACCAAGAGTCCATACTGCAGCTTCGTGGGTAGAACAGTCTTGATACAGACCTAGTGCTATTTTGAGAATAATTTCATTTGACCATCAGGGATATCGACTTTTACTGGTGAATCCAAGTGTGGATAAATGCAAAGATACCTCCACTTCAGACATATTTTACCAGTCAGGCCTGGTAGGCCTGCCCTTTTAAAGAGCTTAACTTGTAATACGACTACAGTGGTGGTATTCATGTTAAGATGTTACAATGAGACAGCACAGATCATCTTAATCAGGGGATTACTCCGCAGAAGGATTTTTTTTCCTCAATATGGAGTCAAAGATACTTATCTAAACTTACCCAAACAACTTTTACTTCAAAATCTTACATAAACAGGTGTTTATAAAGTGAGAAATATCATCCTGCTTTACCCCAGCACTGTCAGATTTATCAAGAAACAGTTCACTAAATTTGTAGGTGCAACAGTGACCCGATGAAGTCAATGGCAACGTTTTCACTGTACTGAACGGGACCAGGACTGCAGTCTGTAATTTGTGAAATTAGGATTCTCAAGCTTTAGGTCTCTGGTTTGATTTTGCTCCAAAACTACAATCTGATCTATTATTTCTTTGCTCTTCATGGATATTGGGATGATCATAATTGGTCAAAACTAGGAAATGAAAAAAATACAAAGTTGTCTTATACAAAGACACAGGCAACATCACTCTGTGCTCCCAGGGAAAGTTGGCACTTTGCACAGACTCAGATTTCATGCAACTATTGCCTGAGCCCAGCTCAGCGCTCCATAAAGACAAGAGGAATTTCCATCATCCCAAAAGTTTCTTGGTTCCCAGAAAAACTCCCCTTAACCTCAGAGATACTCACAAAAGCAGACAGACGAATCTTTCTTCTCAGTAAAAAAAAGTAGAGTAATAAAGTTTAAAAACTTGCCTGATTGATCCCTTTTGGCTGAACGTGAAGTGGAATGAAACCTCTTGCAATGGGACAGTCTTACTTTTCCTCTAGTGCACTCACCGCAGACTGCAGCCCAATAAATCTGTTCTTCAGTGTATCCACAATACCATCAGCTGATCAAGGCTCAGCTGAATGCTGTATGCTTAGTGATGGTATAACAGAGACCCAACATAAGTAACTTTATATATACATGACAGTAATCCCCCCTCCATCCGGACATTTTTAAAACATCTTGATACAGAATTAAAACAGAGGGATGTGAAAAGAGGTAAAATTATTCAGGATATACAATGGAGGAATTTTATTACCAAGCTGACTGCGTTATAAATCAAGTGCTCTGTAAATGCAATAAAACAATTGTTTAGTCTGCATGATTCATACCACAAACCTCACTATTCTGTGTTTTGATCTTATTGCAGCAATAAACTGTCTAGACAGCAATTAACAAACTGTTTTTTCTTCAGATGTTTGGAGTGCCTTTGCTGCCTGATCAGCACTCAGAAATACAGGGCTTTTTCTCTATTCCTATTAATTACCAGGTTGATCAAGAAGCATGGTTAGCCATTCTCTGTAATCGTACAACATTTCTCTTTAAGTGAATTGCTATAGGAAAAGTACCGATAATATTGTTTTTCATTAGTACTAAGTAGCTAAGATAAAGATTTATTTTACCACGGTGCTCTAGAATGAGCTTTAAAGTATAATTTATACTGAGCAATAGCATGCCATTTTAGGCCCTGATTCAACGAGCTGCTTACACGTGTGCCCAACTTTCAGCATATAAGTAATCCCAAGAGAACGTGTACATTTAAATTTTGGTGCATGACTCAGTACTTTGCTGAATTACAGCCAAATCATTGACCCCTCATATATAGTTATCCCTTACCTTTTTACACAATAAGTGGTGCAGATGTCTTGCATTTTGGTCTTAAGCTTAATGCCTTACCAGTGGGAGGTGAGATGGAAAGGGTCCCAAAACCTAGGACAGGTTCTGGGGGGAAAAAGATACTCGAGAAAAGCCTGCAGAAAGAGATTGAGATAGTTTCTTCAGATAGTCATTTAACACGTGTGATACGATGAAGCCTTTAAAAACCTATAATATAATTACACAGAGTTTTACGGAAAGGTAAACAGAACCGTATTTCCCGTGGTGGCCTGTGCAGGTGAACCCTTCCTTTTCAGGAACGATTCAAGGCGCGAGAGGCATCCGCTCGGCAGCTGAAGCAAGGCTATCGTGGGCTGCACAAACAAAGAGGCTGTAAATGTACGTGTCTGCGTGTGTGTTTATGCTCATAAAGCAGAGAGTGACTCATCACACATCATTTCCCTTACACAGCTTCTTGCTCTGGGTGGTTGATGCAACTCTGTAAAATTTACAGGAGATGAAAACAAACAGTCCCCGATTTCCGCCTAGTATAAAACAGCAAAGCAGCATTTTGGTTGGCTTTCGGGGCACCCCTGGCTGTTCCCGCTGCTGGAGAAGCCGCTCCGCACCGGGAGGCGCCGCGCAGCCCGGCGGCCGCTG
>NW_008794747.1:2364007-2466987 GCF_000699145.1 Aptenodytes forsteri | reverse complement strand
TGGGGCGTTCCGCTTTCTTTAATTTGCGGGAATAATTCCATGGGATTTGGCTGCGATTCTAAGTCAATGACTAAGTATGTGAGATCTCAAAGGCAAAATGAAGAAATTCAATCCGAAGCTACTTTTCAGAAGTTATTTGAATAAAATAATCCTTCTTTTAAAAAAAAAAAAAAGTGTGGTTTGTTTTTTGTTTTTAAAGTGTTTTCTCTCATTCCCTATTGTGGAAGGGGGAATGGGAAAAAAAACCCAAAAATGTACAAAAAAGAGAGGGAAAAACTACAGTCAAATCTGGTTTGATTGTCCTCAAAAGTGGGAAAACAACAAATTAGTTGAAATGGAACTTTTCAACTAGATTCACAGTGTTTCACAGTTTTCATTCACAGTGTTTCTAACAGTTCTGGAGTACTGTTCTGGGTCTGCGGAGGTAAAATATTTTATCTCAATGTAAGAAAATACTGCGGGTCTGATCCTGATAAACACTGTATAAAACGTGCTTGCCATCCTGACCAGCAGAAGCAATGCAAGAGGTATTTTTAAGTCACAGGTTGCATACAAAGACATGACAAATACGCTGAAACTTGGGAAGTTATTTTTTGAACACTATGTGGTTTATATGAAGTATTACAAGGCATTTAATTTGTTAGCGATATCCATACTCCGCAGCATCTTAAAATAAATCACTGATCTCTCAGCCTTATGACAAGGTGACCAGTTCTAGTGCACTTGCAGAGAGACTATGTAAGTTTGATGTTCAGATGCTAAGGACTCCAAATGCCTCAGTTATTCATTCTTCTGTTGATGGTGACCCTAGTGTTGCAAAGATTTCTTTGAGTGCCTGTATTACAGCTTCCTCTGCTTTCCTGGGAATATTTGCAAAAAAATAAGCACAGTCCTGTTGAAATTAGGAACAAGTTTCAGGGTTCACATTTACATAATTTCTCTCTACAACTTAAGAACATAAACAAGTAAGAGGCTTAGCTGCCCTTGAAACATAGGCAGGTGTCCTCACTTCATTCCTGAAATGAAACCTAGAAGCAAAGAACCCAAAAGCTTCACCACGTTCCGTTTCATTGAGCAAGGTCACAGTAATGGGGGGAAAAGGAAGGTTCTGCGAATAGATATAGGAGGATACACATCCTACAGGTTATTGATTGAATAATTGATAAGTCCAGCACACAGTAATTACAGTGGAAAAGTCTGGATGTCAGGATTTGTCAGTTATAACTGGAGGGGCTGGGGCAGGTGTGAGGGGACACTATTTAAGTGTGACCCTGGGAAGTGTGGGAACCACTGTAGGAGTCAATAAGTGCCCCATAATCCACTGACAAATACTTGCTATGTTTGTTTGGTTTCTAAATTTCAGAGAGTTTTGCTTAAAGAGTTGTACACCATTTATAAAATCCTCCTCTTGGTTCCGCTTTTTTTTTTTTTTTTTTAAATGAACTCATTCCTTTGGAAAGCTTGAAAAGGAAGCTTGCTTTCATTCTAATTTGCTTTTCCTCCATCATACATGAACACCAGGCAGATTTAGCAGGATTGCCCATGAAGTCAGACCTGCAGCTTTGATATATTTCCACTGGAGAAATATCTTTGTCTCGAGAAAAAAAAAAAAAAGAGTAGAACTATGCAGACTTTTCAAACAGTTATTAGGAAACACGCACAGCCAGTCAAATCAAATTCTGAGCTTGCTAACCTTGACAGTGTCCCCTTAAATTAACTTTGCAGGCTGGAAACACACAAACAAAATGTTTTAGAGAATTTATCTGAACAAGAAGCAGTGACAAAGCCAAGGTTGCTGCACTGCTTGTCTGATGCAGGGTTTGGAGAGTGAAATCCCAGAGGGCTCAGTGCACCCACCGTGTGGGGAGGCAGCTGCCTTCCCGGGTGCTCCCTTTGCACCCACCCACATCCCCTGGCCCGGGGCAAGGAGGGTAGAAGAGGCCTGGCTGGGATGAAAGCTGGTTTATTTTAAGACATTTGCCAGCAGTAGCGGTGTGTGAAGCACAAACAGGAGGCTCATTTTGCTGTGCTGGCTGAGGTGGGGTCCCCTCTGGCGCGCTGGCCGGGCAGACTGGTGGGATGCTGAGGGGTTCCCCCTCACAGCTCTAAGGCATCCGTCCGGCAGCCCAGAAAATTGCTGCCGATGTCAGGGAAAGCTGCCTTTGCACTGGAAAGGATGAGGAGCGTGTACAGGAGGGGCCTGTCCTCTTGGCTGGGGGCTGCCTGGGAGGAGCTGTCAGCAGGGACATGGATAACGCCTCCGCCACCCCGCAGCAAACACCGGCCCACGTCCTGGAAAAGCAAGGAAAGACTCAGAGGTGCAGCCAGGTCGCCACTCAGCCCCTTCCTTTTTGAGAGTATGATTTCGCTTGTGGATTTAATCCACATCAACATGCTCCTAAAACGCAAATCACACTTTGTTCTCTGTCTGTCCTCAGGATTTTTAGCTCGTCTAACTCCCCCACCTAACTAGGCACCCTGTAAAATTCATGATGGCATGTTAGCACTTTCAGAATATTTTTAAAAGGCAGTTCAATATAACTTAAATCTATTTTTCAGGTTTTCACGCAGGAAAAAAAAAAACAGCACAAATTTTTCCTAATTTGTTTTTTAATTTTAATCTTGGGCATGAAAACACATTTTCCCTGTTCACTCATAGATTTTTCTTTGGTGTAAAAAAAACAACAGAGGGTAAGGGCTGTGCTGATGAGTCTTAGGAAGGTGGGTGGAAGGCAAAAAAAAAAAAAAAGAAAATGGAAAAAAAAAAAAGAGATCTGATGTGTCTTTTGTGCTGCTGCACAGAAACTGCTGCCTGTTATACTACAGCCAGGCACGCTCATTGTACAGCCAAATAGCAAAATAGTGGCATTGTTAAGCTAGATTGCTGAAGTTCATTAGTTTCTTTTTTTTTTTTCTCCTTTTCTTTTACACAGAGGTAAACCCATGTTTTTACAGAAGATGGAAAAGCAGGCTTGTTTAACTATTTTTCAAGATTTTTTGTAAAAGCACAGAACAGCTTCTACAAGAGGGAGATGCTGCTGTAACTCTCTGCCAAACTAGATGCAGCTGTTGCAAGTTTATTTTTTTTTTCATATTATTTTTTGTTAATTAACATTGGACCTTTCAAATAACAAATAGCACTCCTGGCACCCGTCTTGCAACCCAGAAAATCTTTAGGGGGAGAGGGAAAAAAGCACATTATTAGGACAATGGAAGTTGTTCAAAACAGAAATACAACATCCCACAAAACTCACCTGCTCTCTAGTTTTATCCCAAACTCTAAATTCAGCTCAACGTCTTCAAAACGCTCCCGTCCTTTTCAAAACCAAGCCTGAATTCACTGAAAAGCAAGTCTTATGGCAAGAGAGTTCCCTCTAGCTCAGAGTTTTATAGCCAAATCAAGGAAAAATAGTTTCACCTGGTTTTGCCTCAAAAAATCAGGTGATGTTCACCTATTTCAGGTAACTATAACTTTGAGAATTAGCTTTCCTTTAAGCTGTGGGGATTTAAGTGGTTAAAACCCTGTATTCATCAGAACCTGGCAGAATATTCCAATTAATGCCATTTATCAACATCAAGTTTTCTATAGCTCTCAATATAGCCTTAACGAAAGACAAACCAAACCAAAACAAGCTTAAAATTCCAATATTCCAAAGACATTTTGTTGCATTTTCTTCCAGTTAACGCTGCCAAACAGTGAATCTAATTAACTGGACACAGGAGGGCCTTTATGAATGGAATGTAACATAACCATACAAAGTAATCTCGTTACGTTGTAACAAGAGGTTAAATACCACTTCCTGCTATGTAGTAGCTGTTAAGTATAGTATTGATGAAAAATATGCTAATAACACCTTCTGAAAAGAATAGCTGAGTTCTTGTTGGCTAATCTCTGCAAGCTGGTTGGTAAGCTGCTTTTGTGGTATGGTTATATCACATGCACATCAAGCAAAACCATTCTGTTATGTCTATCACCGGGTTCTAAACTACGGGATTCGGTGGTTGTTGTTGTTTTTTTTTTCTCCACGGGGAAGATTTACATATATATACATATAAATATGTACGCAGACAAATACCCAGTTTTGATCTGTTCCTCAGCACCCTTCCCACCCCCCGCTCTGCCTTCCTCTAAAGGCTCTCAGTGTGAAAGGAGCTGCCAGGCGTGGGGTTGCTGAGTGTATCAGCGCTAACAACACGGAATGAAGACAGAGTTGGGAACAAGGGCCTGGGTTTGGAACCCAGTTTATGCGCAAAATCCCCAAAGTTTCAAATAGGACTTTTTGTACAGATTTATACAGAGAAATGAGAATCAGGCTTAGTCTTTCACTTGTAAATCAGCAGAAATCTGCTCATAAATCATTACTATTCGCATCTGTGGGATAATTATTAGTCAAAGATCACAGTTAAACCTGAAATTTTAACTTAAGAATAACATAAAAAAATGTTAACTGTTTTAAATCGCAGCAGCTGGAATGGATTTTCACAGTCCCTGAACTGATTTGCAGTTGTATTAGTCGATCAGCATCTTTCATTAGGTGTCTCTAATGCAGGCAGGGACATCATGCTAAGCCCCTGTGTTTCTTCTGTGCATGGGCCCATCTTTATCTGGAGAGTAACGTTCTGTTTTCTTTTCTCCCTCTTCATTTCCATAAACAATATGCACAATTCTCTGAGCCATTCAGTCTGCAAATAAAGGCGGAGGGCTAAGTAAATTTGCTTCACACCAATTATTTTTGTGAGGTCACCGAGTTAAGCATTAAAGAATACTGCTGTGGATGAGCACTCGGGAACAGTATGATTTGTGCTATGAACTGGACAAAAGCACTCAGTGCATAGCAGAATACGACATTTATTGGGAAGCTTTGTTCCCCGAGTTAACAGAAGAATAATCCTTTTCTTTTAACAGCTACGAATTACTCATTTCACCACATAACCCAGCTGCACTGTAAGTCACTTTTGTAAGTCACAGCATAGGAAAGAAAGTGAAAGATGTGTGATTTCAGAAAAAAAAAAAAAATTGATTGCTCAGTTCAGTATTAAGCTGTTTTGCTGCTATGCACAGCGTGAGGGTGAGCAATCGTCAAATTACTGAGTTGTGTTTTTATGCAAATAAAATTACAGAAGGAAAGAACATTTTTAAATAATCAAAAGCCAAGTGAGGAGCCAAGAATCCAGCTGTTGTGGATTTGCATCACTTTATTGTCACACTTCTCACAGCCGCTTACACCAGCGAGAGGCTGGCCCCACATCTGACTGTTTGCTATGTATGGCTGGCTTGCGAGCAGTAAGTAACTGTGACAAAATGCCCTGCTCATGGGTAATTGCTGATGATTACATTTCAGACAAAGGACTCAGGCTTGAAGAAAACAGCAAGGCAATATTTCCCCGATGGAAGACAAAATTATACAGCGGTTATATTGGCTACTACTAGAAGAAGGAGTAAGTCTTAAAGTCACTCTACTCGTTTCAGGATGCGAGGTCAGAATCAGACCCTGACATTTCAGGGGATTTCAAAAATCAAACTCAAACAGAAAAATATGATTGTGCCTGAAAAAATTAGAGCTCAGGCACAGGCTAGAATCAATGGAAATTTGATCTGGAGAAATCACTGCAGGATCTGAGACTTTATCGTGCTTCCTAGGAGACAGAGAACTAAAAAGTACTACCCGCACTGGCACCTTTAGTAAGACCAAGTTGCTTTATTTTTGGACACTTTATTCTGTTACAGTAGGACATAAGTGACTATTACAGGTACTGATAAAAGGAAGGCAATCAAATTACACGTTTGATTATTTAGTAAAAAATAGCTTTTAAATTATACATCTAAATCCAAATAAAGCACGTGGTGTGCCCTTTGAAACCAGATTAAAAGCCGAATGTAACAACGGCCTGAATCCTCACTGCCTGGGGCTATTTGTGCCTTAATTTGGTGGTACCCAAAATCAGAGATTGCTCCCTTCATCCCCACTTGGAGGCTTCCACCACCCTCAAACAACCAAAGGAAGGGAAGGCATGAGTCCCCCCGTGCTGGGCCGGGGTGCGGTGATGCACCCCATGGGGCTCCCACTCACCGAGACTGTTCCCATCATGCTCCCTATATAATTGTCCCAGTGAGTGCAGAGCCACACCCCAAAATCGGGGAATGAGCCACCTTCTGTTCAGATTAGGGGGCTTGGAGGTGGCTACAGATCCTTTTTTGTAGCAGCTTTGGATTTCTTCTGCTCTCTTTTTAACTGGTGCCCACTCAGCATCTTTGGGGTGATATGCAGGTATTCTGGAATGATGGATTGTAGCAGAGAGTTTCTTATCAGAGGCACAACAGCATTTGGAGCCATTTGTTGGTTGGGTTGTGGGGGGGTTTTTTGGCCAGTCATTATATCAAGCTTCCCCAGGTGCTTTAATTAACTTTAAATGACTTTTCCCTCCCCTTAAATATTATGCTTCAAGTCCAGGTGTTGGGCGACTATATGGGATGTTCATCGTACACCTGATTCGTGCTGAGATTATACAGCAAGTCATGCAATGGAAATATCAAATGGAGAACACTGTTTGGTTTTATGAAAAGAGAATATCTCCCCCCAAAAACCTGACTTCTTGAAGAGTTTTTAATCTTTCACTATTTTGATGCCTTCCTTGTTTTTATTAATAGTAGAAGTGATTATAGCTCTCTCAAAATAGGAGAAATCGCACTAGCGTGAAGCCTCATTGGGTCATCTCTTTGTTCAGCCAGTGAGAGCATCACTTAATTACTGTCAAACAGACAAACCTATCCCTCATCCATTTACAGTATTTAAGTTAGTAAGGGCTGAAGCCGATCAATACACGAGCCTGGTAAAAGATGTCATTTTGTCATTTACAGTAAGAGACAATACAATGAATGCAATATTTGCTCTTTTCTTGAGACGTCTGGGTGTCAACGATAACATCCAAGGTCTTTGCCTTTGTCACAAATATTTGATTGTCCCTTCAGCACCCTCAGTCACTAACAAACACCTCTGACGTTTACTGGCTGCTGCCCATTTTCAAAGCGAAAACAATGCCAAGAACCACACATCCCTCTGCTGCAGAAACTTGTGAAACTCTTTGTTTCATTTTTTTCCCTGCTGAGCTGAATAAGCCTCTTGTCCCATATGTCAGTAAATTTGAGTTCCTTTACACTTTCCAGATCTGTGTGGACCAGGCTAATGTGACTAGCGCTGACAAAGGGACCACTGCCTCCAGATATTAAGCATGAGTGCTGCTTGGGAAAAAAATTAAGGGTTTTGTAGGTTGATTAGTGTCTGCTTGGAACTTGGTGCTATTTATTCAATCCCGGGAATGAATGGGGATTTTCCTTGAGTCATCCTCCTGTTCTCTAGTGCTGCAGATTGGAATGAGCATGCAGCACAGGCGTGACATTGCTGCTTTTAAGGGGAACACAGAGTGTAAACAGTTCTGAAATGAAAATAGCAAATTCCACAGTTATGACTCCAGTAAAAGTTACTCAGGCATTTAAATAATGGGACTTCCTACTCCCCAGATATCTTCCTTTCTGGAGAATTGTCTCAGGAAGGGATAGCATCAGGGATCATAAATTGTCTTTTGGCTTTTCAACACTTTACAGGCTCCCATGCATCACCAACAATAGGACTGGGGAATGACTCTTAACAGCTCATTAAGGCTGTTTTTGCCAAATGCAAATAATAAAAAGGCCTCTTAAGAGGCTGTCTCATTTTTATTCAGAAAAGCCTACTACAGAATATAAAAAGATGCCATAAAATGGAAATGCAATAGAAGACCCAGCGCAGTTATCTTTGGTGTCCTTTGAAAGATTTCCAGGCTAACTTCAAATCTCATGGGCATTTCTGGCTGGATTGCTGAATGATTCTGCTCTGCAAATAAGATGGTTAATTCAGAAGGGCACTTAAAAAAAAAAATCAGATACAGACACTGTGCTGGCAACATACACATTTCTGAGGAGGAAGGGAGCAGAAGTAAATAGGAATGAGAGTTTAGGGGACTTGCACCACAGTTGCCACAATTTGTTAATATTAGTTCCCAATTCACTTCCCCTGCTTTGGTCTGACTGTAGGTCTGACTCTTTAGTGTTTTTGACCTTCCCGCAGACAAAGAAAATACACTTTGGCTATGCATGAAATGCAATTTGGTGTCCCCAGACAGGAAACTCTCTCCCCATTTATATGCTAAGTGTTGGACTAGAATTTCCTAGATTAGTGCAAGCGATGGCAGGAGCACCACGTCCGAGCATTTGCTGGAGTTTCACGGCTATTGCTCCCTCCAGCCTCCTGCCTCACTACCTCCGTGCTCCCGCTTGACTCATATTGCTTGGGAGGCTCATTCCCGGGTAACCCGCCATGGCCTTCAGCATTGCTGGGTCAGGTACAATCCCAGCACTCGTGTCTGAGCGCGGGTGCTGGTACCCAAGTTGCTCGTGAGAGAAATATGTGCTGAGGCCTAAGAGTTTTGGCACTGTTGTTTCTTTCTTTTCCTCGCCAGGAAGATGCAGGATTCTGGCTTGAGCAGCCTATGATATTAGCACCTAATTTTCAGAGGTGTTAAACACCTAAAGCTTTCCTTGATTTTACCAGGGGACTTGAATGGTCATTACTTTTTGAAGTTAGGTCTGCAGGTAGTCTACGGTAACAATTGCTAAGGTATCTGAAGATTGCATTGCAGACTGCGATAGTCTAGTTTGTACAGACAGGCACTTTGGATCCATCTCCCTCTATTGTTAAATCCCAGCCCACGTATGCACCGAAGTCGTTGGACAAAGATGTCCACTAATTTCAACTGAATAAGACAATTACTCCAGCACAGCTTTAGAATAACTCTATGAAAACTAATAGAATGACAATTTATGTCAGCTGATGTACTAGTCCAATTGATTTACCCAAGTGACCAATGTTAATGTATTTATAAGAGATTTAGATTTACTTCCTTTCCCTCCCAGAAATACTTTCTTACAATATTGGCTGGAAAAAAAAATATTTTCTGAAAGCTGAACATTTGCTTAAATCTGACTTATTTGAATAGTGGTAGGTTTTCCTTATCTTTATTATAATATTTGTTATTTATTATGTAATAACACTAGAAATCCCCCAGTGAGAATCAAGCTGTCATTGTGGGAAATGAGTCCGTTACCAGAATTCCCCAGAAGCTCACTGAACGTCGCCACAGGGAGCCTGCAGTCTGCAGAATTAGGACTCTTCATAAATTTGCTCTACTCTCTTAAATCAAGCTTAAGAATTAACATGAAGATCAGACTTGGTAACTTCTCTTGAGTAAGGCTTGAAAAAGAAACGAAACAAAAGAGAATTCCACTGGGTAAGGCTGCAGAACTTGGCCCAGACATGATCCGTCTCTGGGAATCACTGGGAATCACCCAGACATGATCCGTCTCTGGGAATCACTCTTGGGCCAGTGCTGGCCCATATTAACTCCTACATCACTTTCCTCAGTGCTTACCTTCGTACAGCCTGAGCCAGTAGGGTCACATCTCTACATCTAGGTTTGATTTTCCTGAAAAAGAACTGGGAAAAAAAAAAAAAGAGAGAAAAAAAGAAACAGTATCTTTGGTTTGGGGCTTTTTTCTGGTGTAAAACTCGAGGAGGGATTTCTGGCTTTGTCCCATACAGTTGCTGATGTTAAGCCACACGCAAGCTTACATTGTGATTTATTGCAGTTTTCACTACCTTGGCCTTTCAGAGTGGAAGGAATGGGCAGACTTGACTTTTTAAAATGCAAATGAACCAGAACCTTGAAGGGCCTTGGAATATTTTCCTAACTTCCTGAGAGCCCATAAAAATGTGTCTCTAACGTGTTATGATGGGAGACCCCCAAGAAGCAGCATTATGAAAAATGGCACTGAGTTCTTAAGCGCAGGAATCCAACCCACCTCCACGCTTTTGAGAAGCTTGCCGCCTGGTAAGTTAACTTCTCCTGAGTCTGCTCTCCATATTCCCCGCCCTCCCACATTTAAAGATTGCATTGATTTGATAGTGGTTCATTGGCACTATGCCCTCCAAGGAAAAAGACAGTAGGGTTAAGTTGTGAATAGCCCTTAGTTTTGAAAAACTGCTGAGCTCCACCATATGGACTGCTATATGGCACGGAATATGCTTTATTGGCATTGCTTGGAGGTTTACAAGCAATCTTCTTGAAGTTTTAATGGTTGCTTGGGTGATTTATCCCATCTTGAGAGTCAGTGCTGTTAGGAGGCACCCAATTCTTGAGCTCTTGCTTTCCTTTATTATGAAAACCTTTAATCTTTCCTACATGTACCATAAATAACCTCATTATGGCCACACAGAGAAAATGTAACAGTTCCCATGTAACTTTTGACTTTTTACTTAACACTTTTATGAGCTACTTTAACTTCACAAGGGGGATGCTTAATATACAGCAGCAGAAATTTGGGGTGTGAGGAGTACGACCAAGAATGAAAGTGTCATACGCAATTTTGTGTCTTTGCAGCCATTAAGTCTAGCATCATTTTTCAGCCAGGACTGCTGGCATGAAGACAGGCACTCTTTGCTTCCTTGAAATTCTCAAGGGCATCTCGTGCTGCTTCTTCCAGTGATGGCTTTAGAGCATTTGGTACCCCAACATCTGGTACTGCAACCCAATATTTCTCCCCCAACACACCACTTAAATCTGTTCTGCACTGAAGTGTTTTCATGGAAAGAAAGAAGGGATACCTTTGGAGGCTGGGATGGGAAGCACTGATAGAGTTAAATTGAAGACAGAAGTGTTGAGGTTCGCAGCAGGAGTAACATTTACTTCGTTATCACCTGCATGTATTTAAGACAAAATCCACAAAAATTGAAGGACATGCAGGAGAAATGAAAATCATGATAACACTTGTAGCTCAGCTATATCACCCTTTTATATCATCATTTAAGGAAAAATGGGGCATAATGTCCTCAAACCCATTGAATACTCCAACCCTCTATGGCTCCATATCAGATCTGTCTTTGTCCAGATCTATCAGATGTAACTTTCTGCTCTTTGCCTCAGTTTATTATGTACCTGTAAAATGCAGATGACAACATTTACTCCTCTTTGTGAAGCTTTGTGAGATCTATAGAGAGAAAAAGACTGTATTAATGGTCAGCACTAATACTGCTATTTTTTCCTTAGCTTTAGTGATTCTGCCTCAAGGGATTTTCTTTAACAAAACCTCGGCCCAGGCAAAAGAGTTAGCCTTTGGGACTATGTGGGATGTAGATCACCACACCCAGGGGTGGAAAGCATGAGACAAATCTCAGATAAGGAGGGAACAATTAGAGAATTCAGACTGATGTTTCATGCAAAAGGACGTTCAAATTAGCATAAAACAGCAGAGCATATAGCTTGAGACAGAGGGATCTGTAATTGAAGCAAAGCTCTAAGTGCATCTCTTGAGCTAATTGCCATCTCAAAGATTGTAAAAAAAGAGAGAGGAAAAAAAAGGACTGGAGGGCAAATTACAACTTTGGAGTAGGGATGGACTAAAGTTAGAAGATGCATGTGAGAGTTATGCAGGGAATTTGCAAAGGGTTGGGCAGTGTTTTATGGAACATTTGCCCTTAAGTTTTAAATATGTCCTTGGTTGTGTAAGGGGGATGGGGAGTGCAGGGTCGGAAATACCTCTCTTTTTGGATAGAGGACATTTGATTTGAAATTAAAAAGAAGAAATATATAATGTAGAATAATTACAGATTCAAATAGACCATAATTTACTTACTCTCGCAGTAATCTTTATGCCACATTGTGAAGACTAAAGTCAAGACCCCAGTCCCATGTACAACATTACACCTTCGCCTGGGAGATTTTCACTGTTGCCCAGAGCACGGACATTGCTCCCAGCCAGAAGCAGGAGCCCAGAGCTGACAGAGCAGTGGCAAACTGGCGAAAACAAGATTCCTGTATAACACTTCAGAAAATCACAACTGGCCTAATTACCAGCAGCTCATATCTTTTGGACATGCATTCGTATAGAATGTAGGAGGGGATACTTTATCAACATGCCCAATAAGGTGTTCAGCTAAAACCTAATAATAAACACATATTGCTGAAACTTCCAGAGGTTCAGACTATTAACCCAATCCATTTGCTTTCTGTCCCATTTTGTTATCTTTTCTCACATAGAGATTGTAGCAATTTGGAAAAGGAAGGACCTTTTTTGCTAGAATTATTTCCAGCCCCTAATACAGTTGAAATCTGGGATATTATGAGAGTGCCTGTGTGCTCCTGCAATATGGAATAAACACCTCACATTAAACTAGGATTTTAGTTGTACTTTACAATTTCTATCAAGAACATGTAGATAATTGTTTTCCCCCTTTGTAAAGCTCAGTAAGGTCTATGGATGTAACAGGGACATGTGATGTCAGTAGTAATCTTATTATTTTTTCTTCTCATTCAGTGATTCTGGTAAAGGAACTTCCATTAACGAAACATATGCACTGACAAGATAGCAAGCCTGTGTGCTTTTAGCAAAGCTGGGAAGAGTTTGCTTTGGAAGAAATACGAGTGTACCAGGTTATGGAAGCCAGCGCACAATCCCTTCCAGTGAAGTTCAGAAACCCGGCACAAAAGAAACATGGCTGGGATTGCTTCCTCACCTCAATTCTGCCTTCTCTGTGTATCCACAGGGAAGGGAGCAATAACCGATCCTGCAGCATGGTGCAGGAAAATGAACTTCATTTGCACTTATGGAGAAATAGTCTCTTTTGGGGAAAAACAGAACAAAACAAAGCTGATCTCCGTTGCAGGAGTTCATTCCAAGGGCTGCTTTAAACATGTCTTCTTACCCTGTCTATACGCTGTGCTGATGGGTGCACTGTGCTGCTGACAGAGATCTAATTCTCCTGGCACGCGCTAAACTTCTTACTGTAAACAGCATACCTTGTCTGTGAGGATTTAATCTTCAGAGGTTATTTGCTGGAATAAAGACAGATTATACAAGTTAGTAATATATTATCAGATATTTTCAGATACTATTACTATCAACGCAATCAGTTATCAACTTTAACAAGCTGATCGGACAGACAAACGTGCTATAATCGCTCCAAAAGTCAATTTTCCCTGTTTGGGTCTCACCACCAGGTCCACCTGTGGCTGGTGGTTGAGGCCACACAGTCTCGGAGAACTGTTTACCTTAACTCAGCAGAATATTCCCAATTTTTAAGGTGGTGTGGGGAGGGGATTGGGAGCTGATGATAACGGGATGGAGGAGATTAGGCAGCTAAGCCATCCATTTTAGTTCCAGTGATCAAATTTCGCAGTCTTTATCTGAAGCACTGGCTAGCTAACTTTTCAAGCGAGGGTAAAATGAGGGAGTGCAGCTATAACCAATAACTTAATGCATGTTGATCGCCACCACAAAATTGCCATCTCTCCAAAGGTGCTGGTGTCTGTGTGCTGGTATGTGTGCTTGGGCTGGAGAGTTTGATCTTATAAATGCTTATTCTTGTTATCTGTAGAGTTACTTATAGCAGAAAGCTCTGCTCCCAGTTGTGATTGCAATCACAGTACTCTCAGTAAGTATCACAGCAGAGAGATGAGGTTTGTAAAGATCAGCACAGATACCAGGGACCAGATTCTGCTCTTAGGCAAACAAAATGCTTAAGGATTGAATAGCAAATGCTGTACTGGACCATTAGGTAAAAATTTCTTATCAGGAGGGGGGAAAAAAAACCCCAACTACTCAGGAGAATTAAAAGTCGGTGTTGCCCAGACATTTTACAAGGAACTGTAAATGCTTAATACCATGGGTGCCAAATGCTATGAAATACAATTAAATGTTATTAACCTTCTTTATGGTAAGAGGGAACTTTTTCTTACAAATAGTTTTTAACTAGCAGCTTTACTTGTTTATCCTCAAAAAGAAAAATCTTTACATGTTTTATTTAAAACTAAAAATGCAGTGTTATACATATTAACATTCTTTGAAAGCTCCCAAGAGTTTTCCAGACCTCCCATAGGTACCCTGAGGGGAAAATCAGAACAACATATGGGGAAGTGTGGGGGTGAGAAGAGAAAGAAAAGTTAGTTCCACGTGGATTTTAATGCATCTGATCTCAGGAGGCTTGAAAAAACAAAAAAAGTGCATTTTAGAAGGCGAACACTGTATTGATTCGAGATCTTTATATCAGAAGGAGCTCAATTAATCTGATTTCGGTTGACTGATAATACATCCCTACCTTTCAAAACCAGAAGCAACTACCATAGCAACAAAATATAAATAAATGCACACAGCAAAAACCACCATAACAAAAGATAATGATGTATATTGTTAGAAATGGAAAACACTGTAGTTTAGGTCCCAAAAGCTTCAGAAGTGTTCACAGTGGTATTTCTGTTACAGAAAAGACTTGAGGTCAGTTTTAAATACAGATGGTGATTTAACTGTTTTGATCTTTGTTGTTATTTTATTCTAATGATTACATGCTCCATAAACAGAACTAGACAAGTCATGTTTCTTGTGAACTGCTGAAGTAATAAATACGTTATTTAAATTAACCCTGTAGGACTGACTGTATGAAGATGAAGTGAAATGAAATGAAACAAACGAAATGAAATGAAATGAAATGAAATGAAATGAAATGAAATGAAATGAAATGAAATGAAATGAAATGAAATGAAATGAAATGAAATGAAATGAAATGAAATGAAATGAAATGAAATGAAATGAAATGAAATGAAATGAAATGAAATGAAATGAAATGAAATGAAATGAAATGAAATGAAATGAAATGAAATGAAATGAAATGAAATGAAATGAAATGAAATGAAATGAAATGAAATGAAATGAAATGAAATGAAATGAAATGAAATGAAATGAAATGAAAAGGTAGAGAGGAAAGGGGAGAATTTGGTAAAAAACACACAAAAATTACAAGTCTCTCTGACTTTGCTGCTTTACATGTACAGACAGTATTAGAGCTGCTGAGTCTTTGAGCTCACAGAAGTAGCACTAATGGCATTTCTCCAAGGATTTGCGTGGACACTGTCATGATGTCTGCCTAGCTGAGACGCTTCCAGTGTTGCCATTGGTATTTGTAACCTGGAAACCTCTTTTTGTTTGCACATAGAGTAATATATGTGTGTGTTCTGGAGTTCTTTTGGTTAGTTTGACACCAGAAGATAAATAATACAGCACCATATGAGAGTTAAGACTCAGCTGACGCCCCATAATGAACAAAGACATTCAGAGGGTATTGCAACAGGCTAAAACTTGGTGCAAAACTGCTACAGATAGATAAAATTTAATCAAACTGGCTTCATTCATAAGTGGGTAAAATAAAACCCTTTAATGCATATTTAAATACATAAAAAGTTTAATTTTCAAATGGGATGATAATAATTAAATTTCCATTACTTTGCTGTTTAAAAAAAATACAACAAATCAAACCCATGAGAACAGTAACTTAAAATTCCTGCATATTTTTTTGAAAAGAGATGACACAACGGTTTGGGCTCCAGGGCCACCTTAGCATTGCAGAAAGGTGGCAGAAGGTGCCTGCCAAACAACTGCCCCCTTCTCCAGGGCCCACGATGCACATTTACAGAGACTCTCACCCAACAAAGTGCCAGCACCCGGACAGGACACGGCGTGTGACCATTACTCTGCTACAGGCCAGGCACCTGCTCACCAGAACATGACTGAGACCTTCTTTACTCCCCTCTCAAAAAGGAATTTCAAGAGCAGGAATGTTTTCTTATCAAGAGCAACAACTTTCAGACAGGCAGACTCATGACTGCTGGATCAGATAAAGTAGCTATGGAATTTATATGGTCCCCATTACAGAGTATCTGAATATGATATGTCACAACATCACGCTGACATTGGGAAACATTTTAATCTGTGCATTTCCCTATATAAAGGGTGAAACTGAGGCAAAGAGAGAGCAGCTAAGTTGCTTAAGGTTGCCCAGGAAGTTTGCAGTCGAGGGAGGACCTGAACATGGGCTGTCAGGGTCCTCAGCCAACACACTAACCTCTGCACAGCTCTTCCTGTCTAAATTAGTATTTGTGAGATTTTCATTATTGGTGGTGTCTAGTGAGCTGTGTAAACTACACGGAGATGTTATACCTGATGGACAAATTGTTGCCAGAAGTCTATAAGAGGCTCCCATCTTGTCTTATGCACCCCATCTGTGCCCCGTACAGAACCTGTGCCAACTGACTCCCATGCCATGGTGAACAAATCGTGGATTTTAACGGCAGCTCATGTAGACTGGTAGCTAGACTCTACCTTCTTGCTCAGCTGTCAGTACTCAGCTGTTTGTGTTTAATACGGCTGCAAGAGTGAATCATGGACCGGAGCTGCCCTGCGTCACGCTGTAGACTGTCCAAATCATCACATTGGGAGGTTCACAGTGCAGGATTTCAAAAGTATAAGTAGAGCAAATAAAGAGACAAGAGGCATGGGGTGGGGGGTAAAGGCAGCCATACTGTGGTAACTGATAGAAAACAATGCTCTTCGAAACCAACCAGCCATTGACCGTCACCAGTCTAACCTCTTACTTTCTGCCCTCGCTTAACTCACCCCACACATTGGGACTAACTTCTACACCACTGCTCACTGGCTGGAAGTCGAGCATTTGAATCTGACATGTCTCCTTTGTAAAGCAGTAAACAATAAATCTCTCTCAGGGACTGATGTAACTCACAGGCACAATCTGACATGCTAACGATGGATGGAGAGACATCCTGAGCTAACTGAATTTGTTTGCGTTTGCTCACAAGAATTAGAAGGTTCCCTTTGCCTTCCTTTGTACATCAGCCCTAACTGCACTGCTGTATCCGTGATTTGTTGTAGATAGGTTTCTACTAGTTCCTTTTTCAGGGTGAACCAAGCACTTTCTCTTCTTGGTTATTGCATGACCACAATAACGGCCCACGTTACACTGACGAGCAGTTGAGCCTGAGAAGAGTGAGGAACGTTTTGAATTAACGCCAGCACTTTGTGCTTAGAGAGAGATGTTATCTGTTGCTTAGAAAAAGAAATTTTTGTGCAAGAGGAAGAGATAAGATAATATGAAAACCATTAGACATTTATTTCCATTTCTTATATTCGGATGTACAGGGGTTTAAAAAGCGTTATAGAGCACTTTGTTAAGATGTATTACAAAAGACATTTTTATATATTGCTAGTCTAATCAAAGTCTAAGAAACAGGCATACTCAGGGAGCAAAAAGTTGATAGACACTTCCAACTAAGTTGAAATGATTTATATTCTGGCAAAAACATGCCGATAAGTAATTGTTTTTTTGTGGGCATACTACAAAAAAGGGGCTATTGAATAAATATACCTGTCATCTTCTAATAGTCAAAACCATAACTATACAGAGTGAGAACACATGTAATATGGGTTATATGATCATACGGCTTTTGTAAATCTAGAGATAAACCTGGACCCTACATCTGTAATCTCCTGAATCAAGTTTGGAAGCCGATTGTAACCAGCCAAACACAGGTTTCCTAAGCTTTCCTAAAAAATGAAAAGATAAATAATCCCAATTTACTCTCTCTGTAAATAAGCAAACAAAAAAGGCTTTTAATTCAACAGTGTTGCTTCTGACATGAAGCTGTAGTCAACGTGAGTAAGGGTATCAGAGCCCACTAATCAGCTTTTTCAATGCAGCTAATCAGGGTTGGTGGCTTTCAGTAAAGACCATTAAGAAACAATGAAACCAAACCCAAATCTACCTGCTGATACACAACCCATGAGCACATCCTCCATTTCCTCATTCTATCTGCACTTTTATCTATACTTCCAACATACCTGGCAAACTCCATGGGTTGCAAGCCATGTACCAAGCCTGAAGTTCATGCACAAGCTGTCGAGTTACAAGTTGGGATCTGAATGATACATAACATCGAAGAAAAATTACATAAAAATAACTTGGTGGTATTTTTCTCTCAATATCACATGAGAAGACAGAGAAATAGAGTTCAACACCGCACACTGAATGGATATAACTGTGCTAACTTCAGGGCTGCAAGCACATGAAGTCCAAGGGAAGCTTCACTTCCAATGCAACAGTTGTTGTTTCTGGTCATCTGAAGTCAGCGTGATGTTCTTGGGTTATTACTAATTCAGCAAGGTGCTTAAGCAAGGAAATTACATGCTTCAAACAAAGAACTTTGATCTGAAGTCCAAATGCTATAACAGAATATATTGTCCCTTTGAGCCAGAAGATGTCTTGGCAGTAGATTTGCTCCAAGAGCACAAGGACAAAAATACAGACTCAAAATAATTGTGAAGAATCCCACAGACTTCGGAGATTTCACAGAGGCTTTTACCTGTGCTAATACCAGAAATTCCTTCTCTTCCTGGAGTTCTAGGAACGTGACTATTCAAAGTTTCTGTAGATTAAAAATTGTATTTGTTTAATATGTAGAATACACTCTAGGAGGCATGTGTGGATACAGACTTTAAAATGTTGTGTTACTATGACAGTTTATGAGGTTTGAATACTGTGATTTTAATGCCACTTTAAATTTGAAGTTGATTTATCTTTGCAACAATTTGTCTAACTTGACCACAACATTTTTTTTTTTTCTCAGAAGGAATCAGAAGCAAGAAGCCCCCTATTTTTTTCTTTTTAGAAGACACATATTATGTCTATGTGATTTAAAAAAACAAAATATCCCCCCTCAAAACTTATGAATTCTCTCTTTGTTCCAGATGATTGTAACACTTCTGAATTAGGCAAACCATTTGGTGTGTGCGTGCGAGACCATAGAATGAATTTTATTACAGCTACAAAACAGATTTTCAGAAGTCGCTTAGTAACTGAGAGCAGATGAAAGGGGAACCAGCTGAGATCTGTGCACTGCAAATTGTTTCCCCATGATTAAACTATTTCATCCTCCGGGCTAACATCTCTGTACTTGTTTGGCAACAAGTGATAATGTTAGTGATAAAAGTCTCTCCTGGACGATCAGGGAAGGATGATAACAGTTATTATTACCTTTTTTTTTTGTGGTTGGTAAACACTTCTTTTAAAGATATTTTGCCAAATACAATGAAATATGAAGGATTAAAATAATAATAATAAAAAAGAGACTAACATTGTCATATTGCAGAAGCTTGTGATGTGTTGCTAGGGTTTTGCCTTGGGAAGAATGCAGAGAGCACTCTCTTAGTACTTAAACAGTACAGTATGTGGCTGTGTTCCAATTTGGCCAAATTATTTTTGCTCTAATGATCACTTTTTGGGCTTAATTATGAATAATTAATACATATTATTGCTATGTATTACTAGTTACCATAAACTTAAATGTACTACTTGCAGTAAAACATAGAGCTAGCTACTAAACTTATAAGCGACTCCTCTACAGTGAGACAGACAAATGCTATTTATCCCCCCAGATAAAAATAAATAAATAAAATGTGTTGAACAAATTATGTGCATTCCTTTGCTTATCTGTTGTATTTTTTTACTCATTTTATAGTAACGTCCATATTTTATAGTAATGCCCATATTTTGGACAAAGCATTGCAAACTTACGGGCATCATTTTCAAAAGTGGGCCTAACCCAATGCCATGCACTTATATTTTTATCAGGTCAATGGGAATTCTAAGCATTTGGTGTCTTTGAAAATCAAGTCACATTTTTAGGTGCTGTAAGCCTGAATTTTGACTAGTACTGAAAAATATAGTTTGAGCTGATATTTACAAGTATTCCTGAATAAAGGCTTAATTATAAATTCAAATGCTAGTTTTCAGCCATTCGAATTTACAGTTTTGGCTTAATTTGTGTGTGTGTGAAAACTTCTGGAACCATTTGAAATCACAAGTTTAAAGCAGTATAGATACGCCAAAAGAAATGTTTTTGAGCCATTTGAAATCAGATAGAGATTTAAAAAAAAAAACCAAAAACACAGAAAACTGATACCAACATACAATCATTGCTGCAGGAATCTGAGCACTTGGACTCTCAAATGCAGCAGCGCTGCCTGAACATAAAGACACCCCTTATTTCAGCATGCATGTGTAAATGTGTGCTAGGGTGTGCGGAGGCACCCGGGAAGCTGCTTCCTAGCTAGGGAAGGTTTATACACAGCCTATTCAATACCAGAACTTTTGCTACTAAATGGTTTTCAAATACAGTTCATTTTCATGCCATGATCTTTAATGAAAAGTGCCTGCTGAGTGCAGTACAAACCATTTGGTGCCCCAGTGTCAGGGGAGGAAAAGAACAACATTCAGTAAAACTGAAGGTTTTTATTATCACGTCGTAAATGAACAAATGGCATCTGTCAATACAAAGGAACTCATAGGGGGTATAGAAAGGAAGCTTAGTTATTACACTCAGGGTGTGCTGCTGAAGTGACAAACTGGAGTTTTATTAACATGCCAGTTATAGATCTCCTCTTCCTCCCCCACTGCCCCGACCCTTTTCTTTTACCTCCTTCAATTTGGTACATACCAGAACTGCTGTAAAATGAGCTTTGGTCAGACAGTGCTCACCGTTTAATGCTGGAAGTTGCAATCATCACTATGAGTAATTAAAAAGCAGGGGCCCCTGTATTCAAAATGAAAACCTGGCCCCAAATGTGGCCCTCCTTTGGGAAACGTCACTACACGGGATCAGGCAGCGAGCCTCTCGAAGCACTAATCCCATCATAGTTTTCGTATTTAGGCAATAAACATCTTTCACTGCACTGATAAATGACAAAGGTGTTTATGGGCTTCAGGAAACATTTATACCAAATGTATAAAAACCAGAGATGGGATTGTTCATGCTCGCGGGGAACTGGGTTCAGAGCGGAGATGCAGAGGGGAACAGAAAGGGAGGCGCAGGGGGTGGGAACCTCGGCAATGATTTTTACTGGAAGGTATTAAGGCGTTTTTCTCATAAAAGAGTTTAGTGGCCTTGAGCAGGTGTGGCTGCAAGCTGCGGATCGCCAAAGAGTCAGTGCCCCGAGGTGAGCCGGGGAAGCCCTGGGGACCCCCCGCTCCCTGCCTGGCGAAGGAAGTGAGGCTGGAAGTGCCCCCCCCGCCCCGTGCCCCGCTGGGACGCTGAGCCCGGCTGCAGGTTCACAGCAGGAGCGTTGCTGTGCCATAGAAAGGGGAAAAGCTGGTGTTCCTCTTTGGAAAAAATCATACAATTAGACCTACAGTATACTGAAAAGACTTAGCAGGCCAGACCTAAATCATGTTAGCAACCATGCAAATACAGGACATTGGGCATTTTTCATGGAAACAAGAAAATCCCAGAATCACTTATTTGCTTTACTAGCTTTTTCAACTGCAGGGACTAGTTTGTATTTTAAGATTAGCAAGCATCAGAGCTGCATTTAAAATGAAGCATGAAAGGAAGTGCCTTTCGGTTATGACTATAAACAACAATTTCAGTGAGACTTCCTTTATAAACTGCCCACAATGCAAAGTCAAGGTGCTTCTCGCTGACGCACTAAATGCAAGCAGGAGTTTCATACTGTCCCCAAAAGAAAGCAGTCCATGCAACGAAGCTTAAGGACCAAAACTGTGAAGCCAGGAGATACAAAATATGCATAAGCAGGTCTAGATCAATTTGCAACTCAGACTGACCTTGTAAATTCAAGGCTCGCTGGTGCTTGGCAATGCGTGGGAATGCCAAGGTGGTTATGCACAGCCTGTACTGGCGTGTTGGATTCCCTCCCCGACAAAGGGGCATGCTTTAGCTCCACTTTCAAAAGCTAGCAGGGTGGACATGGTCCCCCAAGTTTTTAGGGAACATTACAGTTCCCAAATGGTGTGCTGTCTCCTACAGTTCCCGCTGGGGATGACGCACAACCAGCCCGTGTCATACCACTGGCAATGAATTACAGCTGTAAGTGTTGGAGCAAACTCATCGCAAGTGGAAATTGTGCAGACACTGACACAGGCTTCTTGGGATAACACCTACTCGTTATTTTTCACCTTCACCTCCTGATTCCACCTTGCTCCAACATTATTAACATGTCATGAAAAGAGAAGCCTATCTCTCAGATAGGCCATGATATTGAAAAAAACCCTGTTTTGTCAAAGCTGTTTGGAGGCCAAGCTACGCTTTGCTCGTCTCTCCAGTGGAGATCATACCCTCAGCTGACACAGCTCAGTGTGGCAGAGAACCTGCCCCCACCACACGTTCAGTGCCGCTTGTCATAAAAAGATTTATCAGAACCTTTGCACAAAAGCTGTGTTTCCTTTCACCGATCGACAAATTAAAAAGCCTCTTAAAACCAGAATAATCTCAGGGATGTCGCCTTTTGTAGGGGATGTCTTTATGTGCCCATTTCTTTCTCAAGCAGACTCCTGCTTTTACAGCTTAATGACAACAACCACTTAGCTTCAGCATCTCTGCTGCAAAGGGAAGGGAAAGCACATCGGGGTACCTGGCTCAGACCGTCCTTCTTCTCTCTTCATCTGGAAGAGTAACATCTCTCAGACCTCTCTCGCCCTCCCCGCCCCCCAAGATGTGAGCACACACCAATGTAAATGCTTGGCTGAAACAGAGGGAACAAACCTGGTAAGTCTAAAACACCAGAGCACTTCTTCAGCTCTGACTGAGCACAGAACGTTTTGGAGGATTCCCATAATATTAAAGCAGGAATCTTGCCCTAGTAGTCAATGTCCTACGGCAGAGTTACACTGGGTTTCTAAAAAAGAAGTTACCTGTACACTGCCAGGGAGGTGGATACGCTCTCTCAGAGAGTGGAACTTGCCTTCAGCAGAGTTTTAACTCAAAATTAACATAAAATGCTAATGGATGAAATAAAGATTGCCAGGCTGTTTCAGCAACTTGCTTCTTTTTGGTTTTATGTGGTGGGAGAGGAAAGGGCTTGTGTATCTTTGGCAGATGAAGGGCTGGGAACAAACTTCAATGTTTGTTTCAAATTAAGAAAAAAAAAAAAATCATAGTAATTTTACTTGGTTGTCTCCATGTCCTTGTGTTTTTGTCCCCTGTAAGAGATTTGCTTGCTGGGGGAAATCTTACAGAAAGAGCAGCTGTTAATATAAAAGACAATGTTTAGGGAAAGCAACTTTTAAATTAATAATTTACATTGGAAACATGATTATGGTCTAATTTGGGAAGAACACTTAATCTCTGACTCTGACATCACGGGACTTACACATCTCTGGACCTGTGCATGTTTCAAAGCTTTTCTGAACCAGGACCTTTAAGGCTTTGTCTTCATGACACAAAGGTGTCTTTTTACAACCAGCTGACAAGCCTTCGGTGGGGATTTTACAGTGAGATAACTAAGCTGAGACAAGGCGCTTTGGTGTTTATGGCGAGGAGGTGAGGTCATCGCCGCTCGCCGCCGCTGCTGACCTCACCTACTCACCACGCACTAAAGCAGCACTGTCTCCTCTGGGGTTTTACAGCAGCGCAGCTCCTGCTGCCCGCTATCCCCTGTGGAAAATAAAATGTTGTCAAGGAAGACACAGCACGAGGCCCTTTCTGCGCTGGGATTAGAGGAGGTGAGCTAAACCTAACCAGAGGTTCCCTAAGGGCTGGATGCCATCAGCTAACAGGTTAACATCCAACAGGCCCTGCATATTCCGGAGAGTTAAAAAAGGCCAGAGCGTTGCTGCCGGGGCTGTGCCTGCATGTTCGTGCCCGCTCTGCAGGCACCAAGCGCTCATGCTGCTCTCGGTCACACGCTCATCGCGGGGGTGATTTGCACAGGACCTCTGTGAGCTTCTGTATGAAGAATTCTTCCTCCTCTTAGGAAGAATAGCGATGTTGTATTAGCACTCGCAGCTAGGCGAGCGCAGGATGAAGCAGGTTACTGGGGAGCTATTACAGCTCATGCCAAGCCATCTCATGAGGGCAGGATGCATTAGCAGTGAGCTCCATCAGAGGACCTCCAAGACAAGCTGCCATGAGCTGCAGCCTCATTAGTAAGCCCCAAACTGGAAAGGGACATGTATCCACAGCGTTTCACTCAATTTTTTCTCTTTCTAGTCTTTTCTGTTGCATGAGCAATGAAATTAATGAAGGTTTCCTGCATATTATGCAGTTGGAGACTCTACAGTCCAGTAAAGACTGAACACATCACAGCCCTTTCTGCAGTCTGGAAATACAGATGTCCTTCTCTGATATCCAGCTACTTTCATGAAATGCATCAAGATCTTGGAGATGCATCTGCCTCCCCATCAAATTTAGGTCAGACCAGGCAACAAATTCTAGAGTTGGAGGAGAAATGTCTACAGAAAAAGAGATAGACGCCACATTATCACATGGGTCTCCTTTCCTGCATAAATCAGGACAAAAGGCTTTAAATTTATAAAGACTTAGTTTATACCATGAGAACTAGAGACTGAGAATACTAATACAGACTATTCCTGTAGGTACCACAACGTGACCTAGATGTTTCTTTTGCCTGGTTGTTTTGACCTTGATCGTACAGTAGTTTGAGATGGCTAATGAGATAATTATTGTGAATGAGATACCAGTCACGTAAAACTTCCCTACTTTCTCTCTTAATGGAGATTTATACATAACATGCCAAAGCTCTTTTTGTAGCTGATATGCATGTGACTCAGTCACATGAGTAGTTTAAACACAAAATTCTCCCCCCCCCAAATTGTCATGTACAAACAAAGGAAAAATCCATTCAGTTGAGAAGGGGGAAAAGCTTCAGCTGAGGGTTTGGGGTTTTTTTTTTTTTAATTTTAGTAAGAAAGTAATTATTTGAATCACATGAGGAAAGGGGTTGTTATGGAAGAAAGCCCAGGCAACAGTCATCCTTATCCAAGGACCCTAAAATAAATAGGGTGAGATCATCTGAAGAAGTTATTAACACATCAACTATGCTGAGTACGAGCACTGTGACCCACGGTCATCTTTAGTGCAGTATAGTGACTACAAAAGGGATATAAAATGTATGGAACTTTTTTCACCTTTTAGCTCATGCAGTGGTAAATTGTCTCGTCCTGCTGATACATTGCTGTTTGTCATGAGTGATCTAGAAATGAAAGGAACAAACACAAAACAAATCACTGACACATTTCACACCTCATCATCAAACCCATGTTCAGAAACGCTGTGGAGAACTCTTTTGTTGTGCTCTACCAATAATCATGAGGGGAGAATCAGCCCATATATTTTTTATTAGAGGCACTAAAAAATCTGCTTTCACTGGATAAATCTATACTATAGATTTATGAAGTCAGTTTTTTTTTTTTAGAAACAAAACCAATACTGATATATTGGTACTAATACCTGACATCCTTTTTAGCAGCTTTCATCTAACAAACTTCACAAACTATTGTTTGTGAGGAAAAACACTCTTGTGGAATGAGTATAATTACACCTAGCTACACGACAAAACTGAAACACTGAGACAATTTCTGTACATTTTCCAGCACAACTAACAGTACAGTGGGAATTCTTCCTCTACTCTTTGCATCTGATAAATAGTTTATTTTACCATCTATTTAACATACTTTTCTTTTGCCATTCAGGGGCAGCACTGTTGGCTTTCTGGGACAGGCACATTGTATTTACACCAAGATCAGATAAGGCCCAGGCTCACTTACCTCAGTCTAGGAGCCAGACTGATCGCATTTAGAATAAGAATTTCCCATAGTGTTACTATTCATATTCAGAATCAGAGAAATGAATCTGTCTAATCTCTACAAAAGCCTGTTGGCATTGCACTAAAATTGGCAGTACTTGAAAGTTTCTCATCAGGGATGAGACCAGGCAGCCTGTTCTCCCCAGCAGTTATTGGCAGCACTGCTAAAGTAGCATCTGAGGTCCAGTTGCTGGTGGAGAGGAGATGGCAGTTCAGAGCATCCGGATGTGGCCACTAAGGACACCAGTTAAGTAGGCACCCGGTGCCACGTCTGCCAGGGCCATTTGGAGATCTCAGGTTTTGTCCAGAGGTCCCTTCACATGGCCTGGGCCATGCACAACCTCCACGTATTGAACTGAACTAATTAGAAAAGGTAACAACCTTGACATGTTTGGGGTTTTTTTTTTGTTGAAATTTCAGGAGGATCTTTCCCAGTCTTTTTTCTGCATGTCCCCACAACAGCTGTGCTGGCATATAGAAGCAAGAATGGCTAAAACCAGCATTATTATATGCACACGTACGTGCATACAACTCATGAATGTAGCCACACTGACTTCAGTCTTCTGGCAGACCCTGCACCAAGGTTGGATAGAAGCCTCTTGTGCTTGGGAGCAATGTAGCTCTCGACAACCTCATTTTTCACAGGTACAAAGAGGAAAAACGAACACGTACACTGTATTGTAAGAAATGCGTTTTGTACAAATATCTTTTACTCTCTCTTGCCATCCACCTCCCCTGCTTCTTCTGGCATAAACTGTTGCATTCCTTTAAGATTTATGAAAGATTATTTGAGTGAGAAATGAATGTCTCAGCAAATGACTAACTGACCTTCCACCTATGATCATGACCCTAAACCAGATGAGCCTTTTGAAGAAATATTTTGGATTCAGTTAGGAAATGACAGTGTAATTGAAACAAACTTGGCAGGGCTGTTCAGCACTCCGGAAGGACAATGCCGTGGTTAGGAAGCCTTTGTCTACAGCTTCGTCTTCTGGAGTTAAGTTAATGGTTGATTTTTCCACATACAAGACAAGACACAAGGAACTTTTCAGACTGTAGTGGTAATAAAACAAATGAGTCATTTGTTTAAAAAAAATTATTTCATGTCCAGAAAATAGCTTTCATCAGATCTATAAATCAGCTACAAATTAAAGTACTTGGAGGTTTGGGGTTTTTTTTTTGTTTTGTTTTGTTTTAAATTGGCTTACAGTGGGTATCTGTCCATATTTCTGAACAGGGAACAATGGGAATCTAAGAGTTTATCTTTTAGTCTCACAGGTGACGTGAGACGCTGCTGTAAGGAGAGAGAGAAACTGTGCTTGGAGACTACATAAATGATGGCACTTCAAAATTCTCAAGAGTCGCTGAGCCAAAGGTCTCAAATACAAATGAAGTTTTCTATTATCTCTATGAACCAAAGCGAATTTTGCTTGATGTTTAGTCTTTGGTCACTCCTCTCAGTGACACTACTGATGTGGTCAGAAGGTATCTGCACAGACATACATGTGAGCCAGCTTGATGGTGCTGTGCAGGGCTGCTGCATATTGAGAAATATCTCTAGGGGAAAAGGCTTCAATGCTGAACAGCATCTAAATTATTTCTTTGCTTTTTACATTTAAAACAATGATGTTAAGTAGGAAAAAAGAGAAGAATCTCAAAGGCTGGTTTCATAAAAGGATTGACTTGGGCAAGAAAATCTGAAGTGAAGAAAACTCTCAGTTTAAAACACAATGAGTTTACAGACTATCACTAATTAATCCCATTTACAAACTGGAATTCAGCCCACTGCCCTGGGCAGAGGGAGCAGTTTGCATCATCTAAGTTTTGAAGAAAGATATTTTGAAAAATGCAGTAGGAAGTGATGTGCACAGACCTCAGTGAGACCAACATTCTTAACCTCCTTAGGAGAAAACTCTCAGTTTAAAACACAATGAGTTTACAGACTATCACTAATTAATCCCATTTACAAACTGGAATTCAGCCCACTGCCCTGGGCAGAGGGAGCAGTTTGCATCATCTAAGTTTTGAAGAAAGATATTTTGAAAAATGCAGTAGGAAGTGATGTGCACAGACCTCAGTGAGACCAACATTCTTAACCTCCTTAGGTTTTTTTCTTTCTTTTTTTCTTTTTCTTTTTCTTTTTCTTTTTCTTTTTCTTTTTCCCTTTCTTTTTCCCTTTCTTTTTTTTAATTCTAAGTGCTTTTCTTTTTCTTTTTCTTTTTCTTTTTCTTTTTCTTTTTCTTTTTCTTTTTCCCTTTCTTTTTCCCTTTCTTTTTTTTAATTCTCTAAGTGCTTCACTTCTGATTCACCTTCAATATTATTGCCTAAAATGGGCTAGTTTTAAAATTCCAGACTTACTCTCTTTTTGCATGTTTTAAACTAGGGGGGAAAAACCCCCAACAATTCATCACAAACAGCAATAAGATACAGCTATAGTGCAAGGCCTAGTTAGACATTTTAGTCATATGACCTTCATCTTTGCAAGGATCTATTGTTACATTCCATTTATTTTTGTCAATATTGACATCTGACCATGGACACAAAATGATCTTTTTTTCTTGCCTATACTCTCCTGTCCAACTTTGCATTAAGAAAGCAATTGAAAAGCCTAATGCATGGAAAGTGAATCTTTTGTATTCACTATAATGCCCAATTTTTCCTTTGGAGTTACCAAAGCTGTCCAAACAAGAGCTAGATTTTCCCTTTCAGGAGAGAATAATGGAAACTTTAAATGAAATCAGAAGGTTACTTGACCTGTTAGAAACTCTGAGGTAAAACTGATGTGAAATTATAACGTAAAGCCATGTGAGGCTGTTATATAAACCGTAGTGCATTATACAATCTCATATTTTCAACAGAGCTAAAAATGAAAAAAGCTCGGAAACTTGGAATGATTATGCCAGCTGCTAAACTATCATATTTTGTGTTGTTCCCAGGATGTGAAACTAAGTATGATTTTATTTCATTTTACTCACAGTGAAAGATTGATTATGAACAATCAATCTATCAAAAGGCCTTTCAAATAACTATGAAAAATAGTGCTGCTTGCAACTGAATTTCACCCAACACTTTGCAAGATGAGTCCTGAGTACCTCCTGCTCACCCCAACACACATTTCCACCCCAAAGGCAAATCTTGGACTCCTGACCCTCAGCAGCATTTTTACATGCATCAAGTCCTAAAAGTGCCATGTAATTTCAGATATTCAGAGTCCAGCTACTGCACCGACATAGAGGGACTGTCAGAAAGCAGTGATTCCACCCAAGAGAATACGATCCCTCCTTGCAGACATCTTCCCAAACTCTGGTGGGAGAGTGCAGTGAAGCAGAGAGGGAAAAAAGCTGATTTTCACCCACTTCAGCAGATCTAAACCCATGGCTCTACCACCAAACATGCAATAGAGATGAATTTGGTACTTTTGCTCCAGGTTAGCTTGAAGTGTGATAAATAAAGCACCATGTTAGTGGTCAAATCCTGGAACTGAATCAGAAGGAACAGCATTTACTGCATTAAATCTTCTTCTGGCCCCCTAATATTCTGTGATAGGCATCCACAAAAAAGGAGGTTGCACTGTCTGTGGCTTTATAAAAGAAGGTAAAAAAAAAAAAAAAAGGAAAAACAGTGTTTGCAGCCAATTTATCAATAAAACCATTTAATATCAGCTTATGTCTCTGCTGTATTTGTTCAGCAAGGCAGACTCAGGGACGTCCGAGGCACTGCTCGTACTCATCTTAGCTAGAGAAGGAATCGCCCTGCTTAAGATCACTCCAAGTCCAGACCCATACTCTGAATTATACCTTGATTACAGAGCTTCACAGTTATACAGCCAACTAAACACACTTTTCCTTTAGTTTTAAAGAGTGAGCAAAATTTGTTTTGAAGATGAGGAGTAATACATGAATATATCGCTATACATTCATTGCACGCTCATACGTTTCCCAGCATTATACAAATGGGAACGCATGAGTCTCTCTTAATCTGCCTTCCACCCAAACGAATACATATTCTGAATAGGCAAAGTGAGTGCAACACAAATCTTTTGATATAGCCGTGAAAAACTTCAAATACTTTGGGAACTTTTTGTTAAAAATAGGTTACCAAAAAAAGTGTATTTCAACAACTTTTTAAAAAAATAAGTATTTTTTTATTGCATAAGAATTAAAGGAATGGGTGATATTGTCACTGCTTAGAAGGGTGTTTGCCCTTTAAGCCGAGTGTCTTTTTGTTTTTCTACATGCATTTTGCCACCATTTCTTTTTGATGAAAGTGTTTTCTCCCCCAGTTCTGTGCATTAGGTTGACAATGCACAGAATTGCCAGACAGTTTTGTCGCTTATGCCATAGACTTTACTACTCCTTTGAACCTTGCTTGGCGTAAAAGAAGTTTTTCTTAATAAGTAGTTGTTCATCCTTTGATATGCACATCTGGATGTGCCTCTTATCTGCAACATGGTAATGCTGCTTCCTGAAGAAAATGAAAAAAGAACAACTGAAAAAAAAAAAAAAAAAAAAACTAAAAAAAAAAAAAAAAAGAGAAGCCCAAAATGCCTTCAGATTTCTTTAGAAAAATTATTGGAGTGGAGAAAAGGGGAAAACTCTCTCCACTCATTCCTTTGGCCTTTTATAGTAGCTAAACAAACAACCCCAAAAAGCAGAACAAAGAAAACAGCTGAAAGATTTACATATAGGAATCAAGGGCATTATAAGTGTGTCGATATATAATGTCTTTGAAAAGTCTTATATAGCTCAAATAAGACCTTGTTTGGCTCCCAGTTTGCTACCTGTAATAAATCATAACATAAATATGAATAATCACCAGTTCAAAAACATATTTCCCAGTGCAGCTGATGAACTGATGAGGAGGAAAAATCTCTACATCTGGGACCGAGTTCTCCCAGTGTATGATGCTATACTGTATTTTGTATCATGGAATTAGCAATATTTGCCTTAACTTTTAGAGTAGAACTGTTTAACATCACTTTAATGACACCTCCACCAGTTCTCCAATCAGTTCCTAATCTCAGTTTCTTCATCTATTTTCACCACTGGGAGTTGAGGAAAATGGTTGGCGGGGGCAGGATCAATCCCACGGCACACAATACACTGCCGAAATGCGCGGTCTGAGGCCCCAGCGCTTTCCTGCATAAGGTGTGATTTGCCTTTTCACTAACTGCCTAAAACAAAGCGCTCCAAATAAAAAGTTTCCAGGTCCCAAAGTTAAGCCAAATTCACAGAAATCTCTGCTTTCCCCATGACACACAGCTGAAGCAATTCCCTTATCTCTGTGGATATTTCACAGCCGCTTTTCCCTGGGACAAATCAGGAAATAGCAAATCAAACTCTTTGGTCGCTACATTCAGTCCTTAGCTCTGTCTGCTGCATATCCCCATACGGTGATGAATAAAAGGTGAAGAGCAGAAACTCTGCTCCTTATAAAACTCTGCGCTGCAACCGCAGGGCTGCGGACGGAGGTGCCGTTCCAAGTACTGAATGCCCCAGAGATTGTGGTGCTGGACCCTTCTTAGCCTTACAGATAACATTCATGAATTGATCCCTCATTAGTATGCAGCAGGCATGGGAAAATGATAAACTCCTATTAACACTGTCATGGCAACTGAAAAAATGGCTGCTTTGGAAGAACAAGGTCCACACCAGAAGAAAAGCAAAGGCCTCTTTCCTTTCTTCTGTTTGACATCTGTTGTTTAACATACAAAATTGTATTATAGTGACACACACTAGCATAGGCATAGTTAAAGGTTTGTCAGTGATTGTTATCACTATCAGCTCCTTTTTTCAGGGCTTACGTGGCTCATCTCTGAAATTTCACTCTGGGCTGCAACCTGTCATACAGGATTTCAGCCCAGAAGCAAAATTTATTGTACAGATTTTGTCTGGATTATGGCTGAGCAGAGAAGAAAAAGAAAAGTTGCCATTAATTAATTCTCCTTTGTGACAAAACCTCAGAAAATATACTGTACTTTTTTTTAAACCAAGTTAATTTAAGTACACCTCTCAAGAAATTCAGAAGTCCAAGATCCATTTAAAAAATCCCATCAATTTTTAGGGTGACTTAGGTACCTAAATCAACTAGACACATTATATTTGTTTATTGTTAAAACATTGTTAATGTGTAATTTATGTATTTGATATGAATTACAGTTTTGTTGTAGTCTGCTGAGTTTACTTCCAGAATAAACAGTTTATACTATTTCCTCCTGAGCTCGTGGTTCGTAATGCGGATTTTTACCACAGACAGATAATACCTCGTGTTGTACCTGACTTTGTAGTTCTGGTGACCTTGGGGCTCAATTTTCTATTTTTTAAAATGAGGACAATTACCTACAGTTATAAAATATTTCATCTGTCGCCCCGTGAAGCAAAATAAGTGCTAAGTATTGTCACGGAGTCTGAATTGATTGGTCAGAGATTCAAAAGGCTAATAATTAGTGTCCCTTCCTCATTAACCAAATCAAAACGAGGAAAATCCGCAGGCTGTGATGCTGTACTCATGAGGGGCTGCGGGAGGGGAGGGTCCCGCTCCCCGGGGCCGGCTCCTGGCCACCTACCCTGCCCTGGCTCTGGACCTCTGCAGGGGCAAATTTAACTCCTTCAAGCTGGCATAAAAACCAACTCCAGTAAAACCACGGGGGGCAATGCGGAGACCTCATCAGCAAGTCTGTGCAGCGAAAGCCCTGACCTCGGCACCCGCAATTACAGTTTGACAGCAAAAAAATATTAAAACTCTTATTAATGCCAGGTTAATTTTACTTGGGCCAATTCCCAATCTGGTTTATAGTCTGGACACCCCACAGCCCCCTCCTCCCAAAGCAGGGGAGCGTGATGTGCTGCTGGTTATCCCAGCACCCACCGGAGTGGTTCCGCGGGGACCTCCTTGCAGTTACACTTCAGCTGCTTCCCGTGGTTGCCGCTGTCCGGCCAGCCTAGCTGTTGTCTGAAACTGGACTCTGATCAGGGCCCAGTAACTAAAAAAATATGTTATTAAAGAAATGACTGCCATAATCCTTGATATTTTAATATCTGTGTCAGGGCTTATTGTTACCCAGGCTGTCTAAAAAACCCGAATGCACAGCTAGGTGCTCAGTTACTGTCCCACGCTTCTCGCCCAGCGGTGGCCACGACATCTGCTCCCGGCCTCCGCTCACAGGGTCGGGCACCCGGATAGACATCTTTTGCTTTAGCCCATTAACTGGTACGTATACAGGATTAATTCTTCTTCCAGTGCTTTACGCTTATGTATTATGGGCTGAGATGCTGCTGAAGATGTGACAGAAGGAAAAAAAAAACCCAACCCACCAACAAATCTATCAGTACTGAGGATCTGGTTTAGATTTTATCCATGTCTCATCTTCTTCATTTCCATGGATCTGGGGCAGAAAGTTCCTGTTGACATAAAGGCCCGTCTTCCCATGGCCTCCTGTCCTTCTTTCAGAAGATCCATTTTCTTTTAAATACAGCCTTCTCTCTTCCCGCTAATCACACACATTCATCTTACCTAGGTTGCCTCTCATCACTCTTAGCTGCAGCAAGATCCCGGGATTTTCTGGCATTAGGACACCTCCTTTTTATCCAACAAACTGCTATGGGACGCTGCATCAGACAAGACTATGATATCTTTAACAGGTTTCTACATGAGCTGCAAATGATTTACATCCCCTTCCTTACACAATTGCATCTCTGTTATCTTTTGAAAGAAACTCTGGAAAAACAATAAATTTTGCTAATTATGAAATTTGTGTGAAATAAATCACCTCGTATCTGTGAAATTTGGTGATTATCATGCCAAAGAGCAACATATGCCTGAATACCATCTGCATCTTTCAGAGGTCTATAAGAAATGCATTTTTCTTCTGTGCACCTGCATCTATTAATTGCTTTCCCACAAGAACTCCTTCTCCTTAAGACTGAAGCTGTGCTGTGCGCAGATAAATGTGCACAGAGGTGATCTAATTTAATTTCCTCTCATTAATAGCCTTCCTCCATGGCAACATATCAACTGTGACAATAAGGACACCTGAGTATACACATATTCTGTGCAGCCTCCTTATAGGCGAAAGCATGTCAAGCTTATTAAGTGAAACAAAAAGAGAATTTTTAAATGTGTTTCAAGCAGTTTGTTGAGAATTACTTGATCAGGGTAATATTTCAAGCAGAAGACACGGGCTTATACGCAGTTGTAGGCAAAACCTAAAAGACAGGCCTAGGATTTTAGCTTTTTATAGCTGCTGCTAGATCTTCATTATCCCTGCAAAGATCTTACACAAAGGGGGGAGAAGGACTGCCTCCTCTTAACACAGTTGAGGGTAGGAGGCGGCAGCAGTCCCCAGCCGAATAAGGGCCAGGGCCAGAGGTGTGAACCCAGCACTGCCATCCTCCCATTACTCTCACCCAGTTGTTAACTACAATGCTGGGCTATTTAAATGCTAATATTATTTAGCATGAAACAATCATTCAGGTTGGAGTCCCGGATTTTCTGAGGGGGGAAAGAAAAAAGAAACTTGAAAACATTGCCTTGCTGTTCCCCAGGACAGCTCCTCACTCATATGTATTTGGGGAAGGACATGCTGACAGTGCCTCACAGTTGATACATGGGGTTGGTTTTTTTTTTAGTTTTCTACATTTTCAGCTAGATCCTTGTTAAATATAGACAAGTTTCGCTTTTACCTATTTTTCTGTCCTTTATCTGGGTGCAATTTTGCAGGTTTTCTTTGCGTCAGATCCCATAACACTCCTAACTCTCATTGTTATTTTTCAGGGGAAATTTGGAAATGGAAAACCCATCACAAATGGATAAAGTGCAAGCCTCAAGTTGAATTTCATTGTGTTACCCAATTTGTGAAGAGGAGAGGAAGAAGGAAGGTCACAAAGTGTACTTTTGTGTCTGACCATTTCTTAGATAGCAGTTTCTTTACAGCCTGCGTGTTGAATATCACACCACAAAACCTGCCATTGTTCAGATCCCAGTGGCTGGTCCAGGCAGACAAGAATCAACACTAAAAAAAAAATCATTGCTGACATTACAAAATAGTATCTGCATAGAAATGCTGCACTCAGTTTGCACCACTGGAGCTAAGGTAACGCACAAAAAGGACACCAAAATCTGCTACTGTCCAGAGAAAAGAACAAAACCAGAAGCCTTTGAGGTGGCCGGACAGGAAAACTCAGTCAGATGAAGAGCTGAACAACACTCACAACTTCCTCATTGCAACACTGATATCCTGGATTTAGAAATTCCTTTCTCAAAGCAATTTAATTCCCTTCAGCTTCCAAAAAAAAAGAAATCCTGAAAGTGTGAATATGCTCCCTTAGCCCCCCGTAGCTGCTGAGCGAAAGAGATGCTGCTTTGCTGGCCACCTTTCAGGTGGAAGCAATACTCCTGGTTTCTAGGAAGGGGGAAAGAGATTGGGAGACAACTGCTCTGATCTGGGGATCTTCGCTCATCCCGGCTCCCAGCCGGTTGGGAAGGAGCAGGGAGTACTGGTCGCCCTGGTCCTGGTACAGCCTGCCTTGTAGGTCTGCCCTGGAGCTATAGATGTTTGATGCCAAGACTCACAGAATGGTTGTCCAAAAATAATACAGACCTCAGCAGGGACAGGGAAATAGAAAAGAACTGGAGATTTCTCTCCCTGTCCCCCTTTTGGCTTTCTGTAGTTTGAACTAGAACAACATTTTGCGCTCCCCTTCTCCCTCCCCATTTACTGGTCTGGTAAATGTCTACACAGTTTGGGAGTGAAACTGCCAACCTACCCTGGAGGTCTGAAAATTCAGAGCGCCATCCCAAAGCCCTCTGAAGACAATCTGTCTTTGCTGTCATGCTTTCACAATTTCAGTGAGCTCTGGTTTAGCCCATGTATAAGCCGCTTTCACATTTATGTGTGCTCTGAAACTTGATGAGAGAAAGCTACTTGGTCTGGACCTAAAACATGTTATTAAACTTAAACAAAACAGCAAAACCAAACATCGCAAGTTTTTGTTTCCAAATGAGATTTTCTGTCCCAATTCTGCAAACTCAGGAGGTTGAGAGATTTGGGAAAAACACACTTATCTACAGTGAATACAAGCCCTGAGCTTGTGAAGACTCATGTGTTGCTAGTTCCCAGGCATTTTTGTTTTTGAATTACACAGTATTTCCTTTAAAGAGTTTGTGAAGGAGACAGTACCCCAATGACTTTTTTGGAGCCAACAAAAGCAACACAAGTTGTGCAGCAAAATGAATTTTCATTGACGTGATAATCTTCTGAAATACACTAATATGTAAAGCAAATCTAAATTTATTCCTTCAGAAGATAATTTGTTGCATTTAGCCCTAGTGACAGTGGGATCAGAGCTGTGCACAGCTGATACTTTTCCTACAGAGAAATAAACTAAATGCAGTTTGAAATTAAACTACAGTATTGGGAACTTATCCAGTAGCAGACATTACTTTATAGCATTCAACAAATTAACAGAAGAATTTGCTTTACAGGGTTTCTACTCTGAGAAGTGACCATGCAAAAGGCATTGTTGTGCCATGCAGGTCTGCTTCCTGGGCCCGATTCAGACATACAAGTGTTGTTCTCATTTCAGCGGGTTTCCATGGGTGGCAACACAGTTATTCCTGATAAATGGTGGTCCAGGACAAGATCCATCTTTTGGAACATGTTTAAAGTCCTATCTGATTACTCCAGTGGCTAAGATACAATTTTACTCCTTTTAGCCCTGCAGGACATATGCAGGACAACTTTCCTCAGCACTAGAATAGTTTATGAAGTTACAGCAACTGGGCCAACACCTCTGTTTTGAAGGCTAGACAGAAGAAAACAGATCCCCAAATTCAGTCTACAGAAGGAAGGAAGAAAATCTGTTTTGCCTTTCTTTGTAGCAGGTAGGGCTTCATGGTTTATGTCAAGGGCATAAATTGCTGTTTGCCAGGGGCAAACACCGAGGTTTATTCATAGTTACAGCCAGTTTGGGAGGTGAACAAATGCTCTGCGGTAAGCGGGCCCTTGGCACAATTTTCACGACAGTGTTATCGCACTGGTATGTTCAAGCCATCAAATTCCAGTCATGAAAAACGCCACCTTGTCACGCTAGTTTTACAGGTAGTACCTAAAAAATCTCAGACTTGCATTCCCAGTGTCGTTATTATTCCAGTGTGCATCAGCAGACCTGTTTCACAGCCTGTAACTATCTTTGAATTACATATTACTCCAGAGGTGCTTGGGGTCAGATAGTAACTGCATTTTGTATCACAGGCGTTTCAAACAACAACAACAAAAAGGCTGGTAACTGGTGGTGATGAAAGATGCTAAGTTGGCAGCTTAAAGATGGAATGTGCACTATGTACCTAGAAATAACAAGGTTCCCTAAGGTCAGTCTGACTTGTCCTGTCCCAGGAAGGTCCGCACTGGGAAGAAAGCTGTTTAATAGTCCAGAAATTCCTAAATAACATTACCAATAACAACAATAATAATTGTAACGGTACACATAGTTAGAGTGAGACTATCGATGTCTTAGAATAGACTGTTAAACGGTAAGCAAATGAGAATGGCTGTCAGGGATTGCTGCGTGCCCAGAGCAAACTCACATTAGGGACCTAATAATACCAGGAAGTTCCCTTCTGGAGTTATTCCTCTGTAAATGTCATATTTTAGGAAAGAGGTTACAGTGATTTCTTCGTTTTACAAGATGCAAACGGTGCTTAGGGAGGGACCTGGTCCCTAGCTGAAGCTGGCTTTTCTTAGTGACTAACTTGGACATCTCCGCCCAGTGTGCTGGTTTCTGCAGAGCCTGCACAAAAACATCTCCCAGCAGTTCTGCACCGTGTGAGGAGCTCAGGGGCCACCTCCAGGCAGTGTCTCCACCACTGGCCAGGACACTGCAGGGGGGGCTTGGTGAGTCTGAGCAACCTGGAGGACTTGGGTCTAAGTAGCTGGGAAGATATGTTGAAGAAAACAAAATATTTCCTAGCCTTCAGCATAACCCTGTCACCTGGGAGGCTGCAGAATACCACCTGGAGAAGTCCTCTTCCTCGTATCCCCTCAAGCCTCTTTAGCCAGGTCACTGGAGGTGGTGTTGAAAGGAAAGGGAAATTCTTAATCTAGTAGGTCTTCTGCCTCTCTAATTTTCCCAGTTTCATGGAAGCTGATGCAACATTTTAAAAATACATTTCAAGCCATCACATCATGATTCAATGTTCTGGATTTAAACTGTAAAACAAGAAAGGAAACAAAACCAAAATAATACTACACGTCCTGCTTTACAGTCCATTAAAAATTGCCAGAAACATGCAAGAACTTCATATAGTTCCTCATTATCCTGTGGAGTTTATCATATATGTTTCCTCTGTATATCTCTGGTCACCAACTAGCTGAATATCTTTTAAAAATCAAAGCCCACCACTGTGGGAACACGCTGTGAGGTCTTCCTTACAGCACAGACAAAACACCAGGTCCAATGTCGCAGAGATCAGGGTGCTCTTGCTACAACTCAGGGGAAACATTTCTGTACGTGAATCATTTTAAAACACATGAGGAATTTATGGAGCCTTAGGTCAGCTGAATAATCTGAGGATACCACGACTTCATTAAACCCATGATGCATAGTAATTCACATCACATCATAAAAACTGAAAGGGACCAAAACCACCCTGTTAATTAACCGATTTCACCACTAAAGTTTTTCCCTGCCCTCATATTTATAGAGACCTTGAAGTCTGTAATGGCTGTGATAAGATATTTGGTTACATTGATGTAATGTACTTTTTCTTATCAATATGCAAACAGGACCCTAATCTATTTATCTCCTTCACATTTTATTTGGGGGATGGGGGCAAAGAGGGTTGTCTTTGAAGGCTGCTTTCAAACTATGGTATCTAATGAAACCAAGTTGACTTCTAAAGCAAATAATAAAACAATCCTCTTTGCACGTAACAATTATTTTTCAGTAGTATTTTCCAGGTTTTATCAAACAATTTTTGAAACAGGCTGCAGTTATACATAGGATTTACCTTCTGCAGAGTGCATTCGCGTAGGTCAGCCATTACAAGCACCCTTGTCAAACTAAGGCATAGTAATGCACAGATGTCCCTTGGGAGACCTAATGTATGAGGCTAAGTACATAATAGTCTTTAATTTTTCAAGGGGAGAAGTCACTTTGGAAGATGGTAGGAGGGTTAATGCCAGGGAGCCAATGACATCTGGACAACTGCAATCAATTCATTACAAGAAAAGTACAGTGGTTTGGACTGCAGGAAACATTGATCTGGGCAGTAACAGCTCCTCAGTGCCATCCACCCCTCCCTTTTTGTGTGTTTCTCAGTTGTGTCCTGTGTATGACCGTAAATCCTCGGCATGGGGGTAGCATTACAAACATACAGTCTAGAGAAGGTTGAAAAGGGAGCTAAATAGAGCAGAAAAAGATAAACTGATTTTTCTTTTCCCATCCATTTTCTCTCCAATTTTTTGCTATTCCCTATCCCCACTTAGCAGTCCAGAATTTTTTTGGTCCAAAACATCATTGCCAAGTCCCACACCTCCTGCAAGTGAAAGCACAACACAAAATCTTGCACTTGCAGAAGGGAGGCTGACCTTCTGTCCTCATATTTTCATGATTTATTTAAAGGCAGGTCCTATTCTATTTTTATGTGAATAATCAAATCTTCCTCTTGCTCTGGGGAAAAAAACCCCAAAAGGTAAAGGTACTGAGACATATCTTAAGTCATTTTAAGCCAGAGTATCTCAGCAGAGAAGCCCTGTAGGCTGTTACGGTTATAAGGACCATCTGTAATACCACTGAACCTCAACTGCTCCCGGTGGCTTACAGTTATCCCTTTTCTCTTTAGGCTCTTCTTTTCAAAATAATAGCAAATTGATGGTGTGTATTTTCTCTCTGCTTATCAGGGGATCATTTGAAGTTGAGCCATCTAATCCTCAAGATTTTTTAGCTAAACAAAACTCATGCGCTTTATTGACTTGGACTGTGGCATGTAACCACTAGTCTGAGCTAGGACTCGTGGACCGCCATCATGCCCTTGGGGAATGCAGCGTTTATTACCTAGGGGTGCAATCCACCCGGGCGGTTACTGAAGCGTGTGTATTCTGCATTTTCACTGCAGAATTTTCGCTGCCACTCTCCATTGCATCCTGGGAGATTCACTGTGCAACTCCCAGCACACCACAGTGCATGCTGTGCTTCTGTTTTATCATTTAAACAGTTCAAATCTTTATTTTTAAAATATCTGTAAGGTACAATGCAGTATTTAGCCCTGGTAGATTATCTGGGCAATGAACTGCCAGTAGTCAGAAGTCTGCGCCTTATTCCTGGCTGGACTGGCCAGCTTCCAGCCACTAGGTTTTCTACCTTCATTTACGAGTCCTCTATTTCCTTTTGTATAACAGGTGATAAAACTCCTCTCCCCTCACTTGATGCCTTCCACTTCATGCAACCAAGAATCAAATCACCAGTTTTGGCCATGCCATCTCAGAGAAGGCAGAAGCTCAGCTCATTTTCCTCATTTGCTTTCCAAACCTCGGAGGCACAGGGTATAGGTGCCTGTCCTGCAGCATGGCTGATCTATTAATAACAGCAAGTATTAATTATACTATGGTAATAGATGTTTGCCTGTGCTCATCTTATGATTCACAGTGCTCTGAAGCAGTCATCTGTTCTTTTTATTTTGCAGCGCTCAGTCAAGCCATGTGTCATCTGTAAACTTTAATCACTAATATATTTATATAAGAGTGGGCATGCGTATATGAGACACACGGAGCTCGGGCAGATAGGGGCCGGTAGGGAAGGAGGATACATTGCATACGTGGCTGCTCAGCTGTTTCACAATAGGGGCAACGCTACTGAGAGAGGCCACGATGGTGTAGCTATGGATTCTCCTGTTGACTATGAGAACAAGTCTGTTCTCATAATAAGAAATGACAAAAAATAATTGCAATATAACGATTCCGGGATCCCACATGATATTCTTTAAATCTGTTTCACTATGCTGAAACTCAGTAGAAGATCAATATTCTAAAAGAGTTTGGTAGTTCTTTGCCATGTGAGGCAATCTCAGCAGACTTTTACCTGCTCCCTCTCCTTCATTTGGATTTGGTATTATTTTACCCCATTTTTCATTCATACTTTGCAGGTGTAGGGAGTAACAGAGCTTGTAAACAGGGAGAAAAATAAAGACTGAGGGGAGCATGTCTTGCAGTCGCTCTTAGTGGAATTAAATATGGATAACAGGGAGAGAAAATATTTCCAGTAAACCCACTGGCTCCAGTTCTAGGAATTGGCTACAAAAAATTAATTCAAGAAAGTGTAATTAAATCCATGGACATTCTGCAAATGGAACAAAGGTTGAAGAGTTAAGAATTTTTCTAGAGAAAAGTTGGCTATATACAAATGAAATCATATCTGCTTTCGGGCCACTCCTGCACACACAGATTGATCATTCCTGTTTTGAAGATTTCATTCTGAATGGACCTTTAGAAACACGAAAATACAGGCATTGAAATTCGTAAGGTGTATAATTCCTCTTCATCTGAGGAACAGGCAGGGTTTGGTTCGCTTCCAGCAAAGGACAGAGAAAATATTTTAGCAAGTCTCTGCTGACACCTGCAAACACGCGCATCCTATACACACCTCCAATCTTGACAAAATGAATGTTTTCTCACCCTGCCATATTTTCCCAGGAGACAAATGGGGTTTTATAATGACCAGTTATCTGCAGCACTGATGAGATATCAAGCTGTGGAGGACACAAGGGCAAAGGTTTCCAATATTTTGTACACAGAAGGAAGATTGAATGGGTGGAGGTCCAGGCTGGGGGGCTGAATAACCTGGTTGCAGAGGAGGACACCCTGCAGAGCCCCTCGCTGCCTCCAGGCTCCAGCACGCTCTCCCGATGGCTCTCAGCCTTGTCCTCCCAAACACATCCAGGGGACACAAGGGCAAAGGTTTCCAATATTTTGTACACAGAAGGAAGATTGAATGGGTGGAGGTCCAGGCTGGGGGGCTGAATAACCTGGTTGCAGAGGAGGACACCCTGCAGAGCCCCTCGCTGCCTCCAGGCTCCAGCACGCTCTCCCGATGGCTCTCAGCCTTGTCCTCCCAAACACATCCAGGGAAGCCTTGTAGCCACAACAGCCTCCACAATTACAAGTTTATTTTCTGTGCGTTTATACAAGGCTTGTCAGGCTGCAAAGGGTACAGTGAGACCGCTTTTGTGGGACTCTGCTGTAGGGCTTGCGTTGTCTCTTGTGGATCCCAGGGACGGTAGGATGCTGGGGAGGAGCAGGGCGTTTTCTTTTTCAACACTAGTTTCTCCTTTGTGATTTCTCAGTTAAATCTTTGGCTGCTCTGTTACACAAAAGCAAATATTTGCATTGCTCAATCATAAGAGAATATCAAGTATGTAATTTCTACTTTAGTTGCCATTCACTGTATTCGAATGGGACATTTGTTTTACACCATGCACTCCTTTGGTCACTGGAACCCCAAATCTCCTTGGTTAGACAGACCATTGGTCTTGCACAAATACAGATGTGAACGTTACTGCCTTGCCACCAAGAAATTATTTTTGAGCATAATGCTTAAGAGTGTTTACAGTTCAAATACTAACAAAACATTTAGAGGTACACATTTCAATACAGTATATGGGAAACACCTGGCCTCAGAAACATTTGGGTAAAAATTGCTGTCAACCTTCTGTTTGTCAAAAGGGTATATTTATCCTCTGACTTTTTGTCATGACCTCTGCATTCTGAAATGAATTAAAGGTTTATGTGCAGGAATGCAGAGAGCAGGAAATCAGGAAATAGCATGGGAAATGGCTTTCCTGTCCCGTTTCACTGCTTTACGTACTGTAACGTCATCGAGTGCAGAGATTCTGTCAGTTTATGTTGGCATCCTTAATTTGCTGTATGCATGTCATATCGCTTTGTTCTCTGCTTCTGGAGTACCAGGAGGATATATTAAAGGATACAGTGTTGATTTAATTTCAGTACAAGACAGCAAGAGACGTGCAGATTTCAATGGTGATTCGTTTGTGTGGTTAACTGGAAAACTAGACACGTTTGAGCTAGTTAGACACAATTAACACTCACTTTGAACCATTTGCCCTAGCATACATTTTTGAAAGTAAAAGCAGAAAGATCAAGTCTACCCAGGAAGCAGATGATTCATCTAGCATTTCCATTTTCACAAACTAATTTCTCTAAAGGAATATTCCGTGTGGAAGTAGAGTTCATAAACTAAGAGTGCAAGAAAAGAATTTGTATTTCATAAACAATTTTCAGTAAGACTTCAATGCTTTTAAGCACTACAACAAAGAACCAGGTGGGCAAAGTGTGTGACCTATTTGGTGCTTAACAGCCTTATTGAAATGCATTGAAATACTGAGTTGGGTGGAATTGCTCAATCTGGCTTTCAATGGCAGCAACAATAAATTGCCTGAATTATTTTCAAGTTGCAGCATTGAACTAAAAGACATACAATTAAAAAAAAAAAAAAAGAAAAAAGAAAAAAGAAATCAAACAGGTTTTACGGTGACTGGATACTTTCCATGAAAACTTATCATCAATATTTTCTGACAGTATTTGGTAACTGCTGTTTAGAAGAAGATGGAATCTCCAAATGTCTTAAATATCAAATCTCTTTCACTCAAGTACTTAAATATGATCATTAGGATCCAACTTTAAACTAGCTACACTTTGGCTTGGTGGCCTTTTGGATTAAGTAACATCTGTAGACCTCAATGGGAATGGGGAAAGTTCTGAAAGCAGCAAAACTCACTCAGCGCTTTATAACATCAAGGTTTTAAAGACAGCCCTGAGACCCTTAATTCTTCTTGCCTTTCCTGCTGAATTTGACAAGAATTGCCATACGTAGGACAGTAAGAGAGGTCTTATACTCAGTTTTCTTAGCAATACCCCACCTAAGAAAAAAAGGGCCAAATACTACACTTAAAGATGATCACAAAACGTCTATTAATACTGGTTCAGCTGAGCTTTTCCTTTGTTAACACTACTGTAAACAAAATCTCAATCTACCTACATCATTCAACTCCCTCCTCCCCAGAATGTTTTTTGTTATTCACTCTATATATCCCATATCTGGATGGAAAAACAATTGATGCCATTTTTTAATATTTTGGTTTCTATGCCTTTGTTTTAAACAAATCAGCCAACATGGCTAAAACATGCAGGTTTTCATTCAGCTGTTGAAATAGAGTATTTGGAAGTAGATGGGTGTTTACAGGAAGCTCCAAAATAGGAATGTATATTTTTATGCAGTAATTAGTGATTGTTTAATATACCAACTGGGAAGGCAAAGAACAGCATAAACACATAATTGTTACCAGGCAGGGAGAAGTAGAGCATTAGGAGATAGCATAAATAGTCAAACGTGACCTCAAAAGGTCAAAAGAGAACTAAACAATTTTGTCACAGCACTTGCTTATTTAAGTCAATGCAAGTCCAATTTCCTCTCTGCTGTTTTGCCTGCTATTTTATACTGTCCAGTATTATTCTTATTTGACAGAGACACACACAGAATCAGTTGTCCTAAGTACATTTACCAGTTGTGTGCAACTATTAAGCAAGAATAATCTAGAGCATTTTGCAAGTCAAAGATGGCATTTTACAATGCCATGTAAAATGCTGAACTAAAAATGTCCATGTTATATTAATTTCTAACAATGATTTACTGAGGTCAATGACAATAAAAATGCAAGTCAGCTATAGAGGAATTTGTAACCTAGTTGATTTTTTTTTTAACCCCCCTTCATGCTGCCACATACAAGATTACCCCGGCACTGAGTAGCAACAAAATTTAAAATTTAATCTCTGAAACAAACAATTTTCACTAAATTCATTCATGTTTTGACTCCCCACTCCCCCCCGAAAAAGAATCCCCTTTCTATTTCAATGCAAGGCTAGGATTTCACTGTGGGGGAGTAGCCCCTGTGTATGAACCACATGGAAGACAGGATTATTTGGTTACACTTTAAATCATGTTCATGTTTAGAGCCTGTTCTTCATAACAAATAGGGCATTTTATCCTCATATTCTTTCTCTTTTTTTTTTTCTTTTCTTTTTTTTTTTTTTTCTTAAGTTTCCTTGGAGTGATTATAAAAATCACTTAAATCCTGAAGGGGAACTATGCCTCAGTGACAAAACAAATTTGCCACAAATCATTTTACAAAAGAACAGCAGGACTTTAGACCAAACTCGGGAACTGTTCCTATTCATCATTCATTTGTTTTGGAAACTCCACCCTCCTCCTGCCATGTTCAATATCTAATTGGCATTCTGACACTTCAGATAACTAAACATCTGCTGCATGGATGCTTCTTAGAAGTCTTTTGTTCTGTAAGTTGGAGTTCAAGGGATACAACTCACTGATACACTAGATTCATGCCATTGTTAGGGCAACTACTCTTCCTGAATGGAGAGAAAACAGTCAAATAAAAGCATTTTGCACAAATACTTCCCCCTACCCTTCTGATAAGCTTCCTAAGGGGTTAGTGTATTAAAATTCAGATGTCAGAGTACTGCTGCTTCTTAGCTATTTCCGCAGTTTAGGAAGTCAGGGTCTTTGCAACCCTCCTGTTAACAGCTGTTGACAAAAGGTTAATTTCTGTTGCAGTGACAAGCAGGTTTCATCACCGAGTAAAACTGAATGCAGATTTCATTTGCCTTTTTTTTAATATAGTAGTTCAATGAATGTAAGTGAACAAGGTGGGTATCTGCCATTCAGTGCTGCTACGAGACCTTAGGATTTAATATTTTGAAAGCAGTTTGGAACACTTGGATAAAAAGATGTTGTAGACGTGTGAAGCAATATTATTATTGGATCAAGAAATACATCACATATAAAATTTTGTGAGCAAGATTTGCATGTTTTTGCTGCTAGGTGTTCTTTAGCCTAAAGGCTTTATTATATGATGCATTCGGCCAATATTGTGACTACATTATCTGTATTGCAGTAGCTTCCAGAGTTTTCAGATCAGCCTCTGTGTGCTGGGCCCGGTTCAGCCTACGTAAATGAGAAAAAGCCACCGACCTCATGTCCTCCTGGAAGGACAAGACAGGCAAAGGCTGGGAGAGGAGGAAGGCACAGGTCGCTACCTAAGCTATGATGTGTTTTGGTAAACAGCCAAGCCAAGGATAAACCCCACATTGACGGGGTCCTCCTGCTTCACCATTAGACTTTTCACGATGTGGTTCTTACTTAATTGTAGCCATATCTGGCTCTCATTCAGCAGATATTTCCCTGTTCATAACCATAAAAAGGACATTCCCTTCCCAAGCGTGGCCTTTGTTTCTAGAAACAGGTTTTTAAATGCCTAAAGGACCCAGGCAAAAAAATACCCCAAGACCCAAAAGAGGTGCAAACATCAGACAGAGGGCAGTGGATGGGACTCCTCACTGCTCCAAAGACTCTTTGCCAGGCTGAGCAGCTGCCCAGGTGCTACAGCAATCCCCTACCTGGCCAGATTTTGAAGCCTCATTTGATGCATTTTTTTTCCCTCTGGAAATCTAACACTCTCTGAAATCAAGTTGCTGTAAACTCTGTGAGGCAGGTTACAGAGGAGGGCACTGATGAATGCCCCTAAAAACCCATTGTGCCCACACTGCTGCATGAAAAAGACTGCTGAATACACTGCATAGGAAACAACTCACGTCATTGTCCTTCTGCACACACAATCACTCAAATGATGCATGTAAATAAGAGATTTTATAGGCACATTCACTTTGCAAATCCTTCCCATCTATTGCAAAAGAGCCACATTGTAAACATTAACAGGCTGATCGTAAGCCTGAATTTAGCAGAAAGGCTTCCAGTAACACATGAGTGGGACTGAATTAGACAGACTGACTTCTGTATTCCAGGTACCTCACTGGTTACCAACCTCAGACTTTGGCCCTTGCAAGCATTCAAAGTGTATGAAATCTCTTCTGTAACGTCTAAATACGCCAGCCAACTAGCAGAGGAAGGAGGCAAAATTGTGTTATCTGTCTAGGCAGAGAAAGGGATAGAAGAAAAAAAAAAATGATAGCTACTTATTTAAGTGAATGGCTCTGCAGGAGCTGACACAGACAGAACAGTTAGTTCACAAAGGAGTCACATTTGATATTTCCCCGTGCTATTTTTGATGAACGACTGTGTAGTTATAAAGAGCTAGATAAGATAGGTGAAAGTAGAATAGCCATTTGTACCTCTTGATAACTATGGCCAAAAGTGATCTTGTCCTTTGTTAAATGTTGATTTTTATTCAGTGTGGATGAGTCCAGACTGGCAGGATGGAGTTAGCATATGGCTTTGGGAAATCTGGATTTAATTCCCTGCGTTCCTAAGCAAAATCTTTCTTGATCTTGGCCAAGTGACTTAGCAATCGGACCTTCAATACATATAGTCTAGCGCTGCTGAATGCGAAACATGTTTGCAACAAAGCATGAATTGGTAAATACATCACATTTCCCTTTATTTTCTCAGGGGATATCCTAGTACATGACTAGGATAATTAAATTCTCCAAGTAATTTTACTGAAGCCAGCTAGCTGAAAGAACTCTAGCCCTGGGTCTGCTTGGCCAGCCAGGCAGTGAGTGCCACCTTCATCGCCAGGATTAGTGGCAGCTCATTGCCAAGGGACTGGGAAATGAACTACATGAGAAATTACATTTTGGAATTTGATGCAGTCTGGATGTGGACCAGAGTCCATCATTTGAGTAACCTCATAAAGCATGTTGTAGGAGATGAGCTTCCTTTCTGTTGCCTGGAAAACACACAATAAAATAAGAAGTCCTTTTAAGGCCGTTTCTGTGCCTGCCGTTGCGATTTCAAACCCTACAGCACCTTCAGATACATGCCTCTTCATCTGAGTCAAAGCACTCAAAGTGGGAATGTTTTTGGTTTTCCCAGTTCAGCACACAGATCTGGATCCAAGAGGAGGCAGTGTTTCACTGAGAAACCTTCAATGACATTTCTGCTTCTCCACAGAAACTTCTGCCTGGAAGTTTTCTGGCTGATAAAGTCTTACTTGTAAAGCAATTGAGAGTCTGCCAAGTGAAGAAGGAGAGAGATATGGAGGAGATTTTTGTGTGCCATGTCTCCAGTTCTCTGCTCTCAGGCTGGTAAGACCAGGTCTGTACTGGGAAGACCAAGGTGAAGTACTTCCAAATCAGTGCGATAGCTCCCACGTGTGTTTTTCCATTACTTGGCTGAAAGGGTCCCTTGAAGCATTTTTCCTTTCCTTCATGCCCCCTCTCACGCCTGCAGTCACGGCCTCTCACCAGATCGCTTTCTGGACATGGTTGTTGGGGCCTTCTGTCAGTCTGTCCAACCTCCTTTCTCTTTTCTCCCCCCTGCCTTTTTTTCTGTGAAAAAAAGAGAGATGAACATCTATGTCAATGAATCCCTGACCTACATAGGCTGACCCTGAGGAGTCAGAGATAATATGCGAGAGTAAATGAGGTCAAAAATGGAGAAAAGCCCCCAGATGGTGAACTTCCTAGCAAGGTTTAGCTGCACCACAACTTCCTGAGAACCGCCCGGCGCACGGATAAGTTTCAACCTCTCTGTGTCCTTTAAAGGCCCTTCAGATTCTTTACATAAATTTTTGGCAAGGTTTATTGCCAAAAAGGGTAACCCTAGAGAGAGGCCGGTAAGGGAAGATTTCCACACGCCCTCCTTCCTTCGCCCCTCCACGGTGCCAGCACGCTTGAGTGGACGTGACAAACTCGGTTCTGCTGAGGACAATGCAACGTGATGGCCCTGGTGGCTCCTGGTGCAGGACTCACCCCTCCGCTGGCACCACCGAGCTGCTGGGAGGATATCCCCACTGTCCTGCGTGGGAAACTGAGCTATACCCCTTGGGACGACCTCAACAACTTAGAGATGTCAATGCCCAGCAAGGGAAAGCTTGATCCTCTGATTTAGCAGGACTGATTTAAAAAGAATAAATATGCATCTATAGATAAACATAAAATGTCAGTCCATGCATTTAAGCTGTTCATACCTGGCAACAAGAGTCATATGCAAAACATGCTAAAGCATTTAATTTGAATCAGACAGCCTGCAGCTTTCTCACACACAAAAAGAAAAAAAAAAAATCCTTTCACAAAAGAGGTCTGAGAAGTCTTACCTGTCGCTGAGAAAGCAACAGTGTCAGAATCATATATATTCATCCCCAGCATGAAACAGGCTTCTTTACTGATGGTAACATAACATCCAGGTGTTAGGCCTCAACCCCACTTCAACTATTGTTTATTGCCATTGCATGGATTAATCCCTGCTGTCAGTCCAGTCTGCGAGATGCTCTCAGAAAGAAAGGTCTGCATAGCATCACGAGTGTCAGATCCTGCTTTGATACACTTTATCTTCCCTTATCCCTTCAAACTCACCATGACTACTCTGCCTGACATGCTAAAAATGCTTTAGAATTGGTGCATATAGGCTAAACTCTGGTTTCAGGGGGAAAAAAACCTGCCCACCCCCACTTTTTCTTTTTTTTTTTTTTTTTTTCCTTTTTTTGACAGAAATCATTGTTGATCTGATAAGAAGTTTGTGGAGTATCCAGTTACAAACTGAGAATCCCCAGAGTCGGTGGTTCATTAGTAGTTATCCTAGTGTTACAGGAAGTAAACAGCTTTTAGATGTGCATTTTGCATCTAATTATGTCACAGTCCACTGGCCTTCTCAAAGGTGTGTTGTTTTTCAGGGTAATACATTAAAGATAACAGATTTTACAACAACAGCTGGGAAAAAACAAAAATAGATAAGTCGTGGAAGCTTTGTAAAAGAAGTGGGAGATCTTTGCTACCCGGAGAAGACAACTGGGTGTCATCTGGAAGGATGTGAAACTTTATCCAGCAAAAAGGTGGCTGACAAAGCATCTCTATTTTTGTGGCTCATTCTACTTCCAGAAAGATCCTCAATCCGTATATTTTGTACTTTCCCACTAAACGATTAATTTCAGTTAATGCTCAATGGCTTCATTCTGTCCTCAGATTCCTTAAAGCACACTGTCCTGGATTTATATCGCAGCACGACAGGACAGAGCTGAGCCCAGTGGGATTTCTCCATTTAGGAGTTTCAGTTTACTGGTAGGGGTCAGAAGCTGAATTGCTGTGTATCCAACACTAACGATTTTTTAACATAAATTATCTGTCATTTCAGCTGAGTTGAGTTTGTGGAGACTCAGGAAACGTTTTCCCTAACAGGCTGGATGCCAATGCATTGCTCCCACCGCTACCCAGGGAGGCTTTGCCTGTTGCCCATCTCCTAACCCAGGCACTCACGACTGTCGCTCGCCCACTCCAACGCAAGTGTGGCAGCAGATCTGGCACGACCCCACTTGTGCCAAGAGCACTGGGACCAGCACAGTGCGGGGCTGATGCCTGAGACTGTCATCAGCGATGGGCAGGGAAGAGTTTGGGCACATTGAACGTGGGTCACTAAACCGCAAACCTGGAAGGAGCTAGAGGGATAAGTCAAGGAGAGCAGATCCTCCTGGGACATGGGCCAGCATGATGGGAGAGATGTCCCTGCAGGCGTACCAGGATGGCATGGCCTGCCAAGCAAGACCTGGCACCGTCTGCAGTTGCCATGGTCTTCACTTATTTTCGGAGATGTTAAAAAGGGGATGACTGCATTTTGGACACAAACGACGACATTCCTGTGAATGCTGTCCAGGATGTATTTAAGAAGGGGATGACTGATCCCATTAGTCTGCTAAATCCCAGACTCAGAGGTGCAGAGAGCAGCATTCTTAAAAAACAGGCAGGTTTTTTTTAGTTTTGCTTTTAAAAATGAAATTAGTTGTCTAAGTTACATTTAGGTAAATCATAATTTGATAGTGAATAAAATTCGGAGGTTTCATTAAAGCATTAAAGCACTAAAGCACTTTTCCCCTGTCATGCCTCCCAAAATTCTGTCACCCATGTGCCAGGAAAAATGGTTTAGTGATTTTAAAGCACTTGTGCATCCCTTTTCAATTCAAGATACTACTGTTCTGTTATTTTGCTCTGCTATGGTTTGCTGTTTTTGCCCAGGCCAGGCAGTGCTGTCAGACTGCCTGTCCTCTCTTCTGCTCTTTCACCAATTCCAGCCATCTCCTAGAGAGCACCAGCATGAAATATCTCCCTCCTCTGCCCATTTGTAATGATGGGTAGCAAAGAGAAGCTCCATCATTTACTAGTCTATGCACCACTATTTCTGCTGACAGCTTGAGGAGCTAAACATGTAATGCTGGGGTGCCCTTGGCTTCCCAGCAGTGCGTGTGCATTCATAGGAGCTTTTTCCTTGATGGTCTACCACACTTCTCCACAATCACCTGCCTCCATCTCACAACAATCTCCTTTTACTCGGTAAAAGCAAGGATAGATGTCTGGACAAATTTGCCTATTCCCAGCTCCTCCTGGACTGGGAATTGATGGCCAGGAATGGAATTATAGGGTGGACTCAGAGGATGGGTTTGGTCAATAGTCACTTGGGCTTTTGCCTTTCATTCCTTCCTCCAGCACCTAAAATGCTATAATGTCACAAACCAAAGACAACACAAAAACAAATAAACAGGGAATACAGCTGGTTTTCCATTGCTTTTTGCCTGCGTGGATTCTCCTATTTCTACCAAGGAAAACCCAGGCAGCTGCTCCTGCCTCCATCAGCACACTAATGAGTTATCTCCTTTCCTCCGCTCCACACACAAAAACCTTGGGAAATGGATCTTCCTTTGGGATTTCTACTTGTCTCTCAAATTTGGTTGAAATCGGACAATTTCTTGCAGTGGGGAGGGGGATGAGGGAGACAGGCACACAGATAAACACAGAGGCATAGGGAGTATAATCACGTAAACCTCATTTCCTTAGGAAATGGGGCTAAGCCGATGAGGCCAGGGTACTGTATGGAAAAAACCAGGCACGGCTGCGGGGATGCCTGAGCACCCTGCCGGGGAGCGGGGCGGCATTTCGCTCAGGGACAGTGTGTCCCTGGGGGATGATGTCCTCCTGCCTAGCACAGCGCTGCCCGCTTCAGCTCTTCCCACCCCTACCAGCAGCACTGCACACCACGTGCGGCCTGTGCCCCAGTTCCTCCCATCCACGGAAGGGAAATTAAGACTTCTTTCCTCATCCCAGCAGGGCATTGCTAAGATCTTCCTACCATTTGTGAAATATTTAAGATGTGCTGATGAGAAAGGCTATAGAAGGCCATGCCACTCCACCTCTGCAGCTGGACCTTATGTCAAGAATGCATGTGATACCTGAATTTAGAGAGTACATGTATTTTTTTCCATTTGCTAAATCAGCATTTCAGTAATACAAACTGAATTAATTTGTTTGAACTCACAGTTAGAGTAGTGGTTATGTTTCTAGGAAACTACAAAATGAAGGCATTTTAGAGTGCATTTGAAAAGAAATGCAAAAGCTCTGCTGGCAATGACAAAACAAAGTTTGAGCTTAGAATGGAAAATGGATGGGTTGTAAATAACAGTGATGTTAAAACCTCAATTGATTCAGTTCCACAGTTAATCTATTATATTCTTCCAATGGAATTTGTTTTGCTTGAAAGGGATTATATGAAATCATAACCTTCATTAACTTTGAGTGATTCATTTTTTTTTGTAACCAGATGTTTAGTTACAGCTGATAAAGCATGAAAACCTGCATTCCTCACAGCTTGCTCTGCATGGGTGTGTTGGGTAACGATGACAAATATTAAGGTACAACATTGCTCTTCTTTGCTGACATAGCAGTGACCGATCTGCTTATCAGATTCAGCTGGGAACTGGAATGCCAAAAGAAGGGGAAATACGAATGTATCTGATATGAGCCTAATGGATCCTGAGAGTATTTATAGCTCAGAACAGCCTGAAAAAAATTGAAATGCAAACAAGTTTGAAGAGAACCCATACTGCCATTCTGTGGGACAAAGAAGGCATCGCATGGCTTTTGAGGAGATGTGTTTATTATCTAGACTGTATATGAAGGTAAAAATGCAGCTACAGCTGCTCACAAATACTGCAAGAGCTTCGTTTCTTACACAAGTCTGTAAGCCTCAGACAAGAGATGAGCTTCTCTGTAGAGGACGTGGTCCAGGAGGCCTAGCTGTGCCTGTGAATGTTTCAGCGTAGCCAGAAGGCTTATACAAATGAAACTCCTACACAGGGTTTGTACAAGTCTGGGGGACGGGAATGGTTTTTGTTAGTATTTCACTTCCAAATTTTCAAACATGTTTAGAACCCAAAAGCTTCTGTTGGTTATGGAGAGGTGTGTCACGGTGCTGGGACAAACCGGCTGCTCAGGGTAAGTAACCCATAAGAGTGAAACTGTCCAGTCATCGTACATGCCAGAGCACTGGGATCAGCAGTCCTTTGACTAGCAAGTTCTACGTCTTTTAACAAATGGAAAATGTAACTCAATCTTTAAGAAATCAATGAAAATGCAGAAGGAAGCTTCGAGGCTTTTCTTAACTGAACTTTTTATAAACAGATTAATCATTTCCAGAAATAGAAAATGTCAGTCAGATCATCTTGTTTGACACAAGGTCAGCTTTCTGCAAATAAGGCCAGCGGCATGTCAGATGTGAAGATAAAACAACAGCTTTGCATTACGCGAGCCCAAGGTGCAGTTACCTGTGAAGGGGTTTCATTTCATTTCATCCCTTTCAGTGCTCTGCCCAACCCTCCTAGGACCCAAATTGAGAAATGCAATTTTATTATTGCTCTTTTTAATGTCTGTGCTTAAATTAGCAGTGCCAAAATTTTAGCCAAACAAGAAACAGTCTTGATAGACTAAGCACACATGAGGATGCAGGCTGACACTTTGTAAATGGATCTACCTGGAACAATTTCAGAAGTTACCACCCTTGTTTGTTTTCTCCCACCTCTCAACTAGGTATCACCAACCCAGAGTCAGTAATAAACAGCGGCAGGCAGGAACTTCTTGAACTGTACTAGCCAGACCTGCAAGAATCTGTCAGTCAACACTCTTTGTCCTGACATACTGCAGCTCTGACATCCCCATTCTGGCCTGCTCTTGTTCAGGTACTTTTTGTTTATGCCATAATGCTGCAATGGTTTGGGAATATAACTGCATTACACCAAAGCACTACAAACTCTAATTACGTTAAGAATTGGTGCAAAAGTGAAGTGACTTAACAATTTTAGTTTTCATTAAGAAAAAAAAAAAAAAGGTGGGTTTTTTTTCTTTACGCAAAGATGGAAAGAAAAACTCTGATATATGTCATCTAAGGTCTCAAAAATGAATAAAATAAATAAATAAAATAAAACCAGTATTGAGTCATGTTTTTAAATCTCATGATTTAAAATGATGCCTGACTTGAGATTTTAATGCTTCTGAATTAATAAGGTACGTTTCCTGCCTAGCGTTTCTAGCAGGACCATTCTGTACCCCCTCCCCAAATACTCCCTTATATCCTTGCCTTTAGGCTATGAGCACTACAGGTAATGATATGGAAGAGAGAACAGAAACAAGGATGTGTAATAAAGGTTATTGTTTTCTCTAGTATCCTTCATTAGAAATTGAAAGTGTTTTTTGAGATGAAAACCCATAGCCTCTATATACTTAATAATGAAACTTCAAGTAAGTTGCAGTGCTTCTGCCAATGAAGACTGATGCCTTACTGTCAATTTTGCCATCTGAACATGAAGGAATTTAAAGCTGTATTTTCTGAAATATTGGCCATGAAAAACACAGAATCACTAGCATTTGGCCCAAACAATTCTCTCAGCCGTTTATTGCTCCACTGGCACATTGCAAGAGCAATTGTTTAGCCAGGAGCTGAAAGAGTCATCCTGTGCAAATGAAGTATGCAATTGCCCATGCAATCACATGCCTCTCGGAGTACAGCTCTCCCACTCATATCTCTGTCTTGTCATTTACTGACACCTATCACAAGACCAGAATAGCAGCTGGAGTGGTATGTGGGCAGTAGCTTGCTTTTTTATTTCTTTTAGGAACTGTCCAGAGGCCTGAATGCCTTTGTATGTTAAATTACTGCAGTAAGTGCTTTATGAATGTTCACCGTCTCCTTCCCACCTCTCAAAAAATCCCAGTCTCTCCCCGCTAAAAGCCAGCTATTCCACCACATACATTTTTCCTTTGAGGGAAGAGGACGAACACGTACTACATTGATTAGGCACATCACTTATTGCACTGCTGGAAGATGCTCAGATGCTTCCCGACAAGGTGAACAATGTGAGAATTTGCACAGAGTAGGCTCACATTGACATTAGGTAAAATCTAGACCATTAATAAGTTAACGTGTGACAATAGTGATAAAACACCGCAGAGGCCAAAAAGTGCACATACAAGGAAGAGCTAATGCCATGTCGTGTCTTAATACAGGCTGACTACGGTACTGATCTCGTGTGAAAGTGGTCACTTGAGTCACGGTAAGCACGTCTGGCTGCAAATCACAGTTTCAGCACTTAATGACAGGTTGGCAGGTAGAAGGATTAGCAGTACTAGGTACAGTTTTATGTGCAGCCAGATAGCCAGACCTGTATTCCTACAATTAACAGCTTTGCCCTTATTGAGATACCAGATATATTTTGTAGAATTCAGGTACAGTATTGCCCTGTTCCAAAGCCTTTGAAGTCAGCAGAGATCACGAGCTATTTTAGCATTTGCCAAAAGTGACAGTGTAATCAGCCATGCCTGAAAAATAATGGGAATTGTCAACAGTTAATAAAACTACTTTAAGAGGTTGGATTGATCTCTTTTCAAAGGCAATCTTGCACCTGTGAAAACTTGTCTATAGCAGTATGTATCACTGAATTGTACAATTGTTACTGCAGTGTAATCATGTTTGCACCTACAAAGTTGCAGTCCAGCTGACTTGAGGGCAGGTAAGCCCAGACCTCCTGTTTCCTGTAGTTTCTTATGATTTTATGATTCAGAATGGAACATTAAAAGATAAATAAAGTTCCTGTGGTAACTTACCTGTGACTGCTTAATAAAAATAATGAAAATATTTGTTAGAGCAGAGCCCCATAGTCGTTTACCTCTCCCAAGACAGTGCCCTAACCCCTAGTTCGGAAAATCATATGTATTCTTGTTCTCTCCTTACAACTCCATTTTAAACTCTAATTGTTCCATGAAAAGTGAAACAGTTTCAACAGGAAAGACTGAGAACTCGCTCCCGATTAAGGTATGCTGTTCACCCAGGCTGAAAAGGGAACGGATGAGAGGTCTCCTACACCTGGGTGACTGCTCCAACTACAGAGACCATAGCTGGGCAGGAGGGGAGGATCACCTCTGGACAGACCGAGACCCTGTCTCTGAAATGAGTGCTGGCAATAGAACAGGACATGGCCTATCTGCGTGACCTGACTTCAGGACTACTAAACTAAGTGAAAACCAGAGATGAGGCCCTCATATTCTCCATCTCGTCCTTCATTGTGGGACAAGGACCAGATGGCTTTTGCACAAGAAGTGATACTTGGACAACAACTGCTGAAGCTGCTTTAGATGGCACTGGCCTCTCCTATCCTTTCAAAATCTAAACAGAAGTAACACGATACACTCAAACCCTCTCATTGCAGGAGACGTTTAATGAACCCAAGCACTAACTAAGAGACTTAATTTCTTTTTTCCTGCTTTCTTTTCTCCTCCTCCTGACCAAGCTGGGATGCATTTCTTATGCAATGCTTATATGAATGACAGCACGCAGAAGGCACAGCAGAGGATTTCCACAACACCCGGGCTTGTATTGTGCTGCACCTTATTATCATTCTCTAACCCTGCACATATGGTCATCTTCCATTCTTCTAACTGGTTCCAGGGCCCTGGAATTCAGCATGACCCCTGAGGGCTATTCTAATGCAATCAGTAGGAATACTATACCCAGGGCCAGTCCAAAATCAAAGGCCTGGCCAAAGCCCAGGATAAATTACAGCTGTTATAAAGAAATCACCTTTTCACCTTGGCCCTCATATTCTTTCAGTTTACAGTCATAACTCAGCAAGGCCAGCAACATTTGTCATTAATAAACCTGGTTGGATAAACAAGACTGATGGATTAACAAGTCACATGTAAAGAAATCTGAGAAAGTGAAAAGCTTTAGACAGAAGGTAAGGATAAGCTGAATTTTTTTTTCTGAGGTAAGAGAAAAATTGATACATTTTTACATCTATTTTTCTGTACATTATCTTCACTTGTAACATGTGCTGGCATGACTAACAGCTATAAGTACAGTAGGTCTGAACAACAACTGAAGAGAAGACACAGCCCTGGCCTACGTGATTTTGGAATGCACGGATGGCCGTATGATCTATGAGCCTGATGTTAACAGACACCCTGGTTTCACTAAAGTAGAGACTTCTTGCCAATATTTATCTTTAATCCTACTTGGACACCGTTGTTTTCCTCCAGACAAAACCCTTTTGTGATTTTAAGTGACAGGAAAGGATATTTGACTTAAAAAGATACATAACCAGTTAAGACCCTCATTTAAAACTGAATTAAAGAAATACCTTGCATAAGAGTCATTTGATTAAGAATGTTAAACTAAAGTTGTTCCCAAATGTGCAGTTCTGCAACATTGACAATATATGATTTTCCATTAATGAAACAAATACGCCATGGTGAGAATGGCATGCCAGAATGTGAAGGGTTAAAAAAGAGCTCTTGGAAGCCTGTGAGAAAAAGGAAGAGCAGATTATATTCCCCAGCTCTCTTGGGAAAGCCTATGAGGGTATGATTTTTCTTTATTAATCTCTCTCTAATTTATAGTATTTTGATTTGAAAGTTGTTAAATATCTTAAAAATTGTAAGAGCAAATGCTGTGAAATACATGTAGTATATTAATAGTTTATATAAAATATATATACAGTAATATATTACATTAAAAAAAAACCTACTGCATTTTTCTGTAAAGAAAAAAAAAGTGGAATAGATGAACTGTACAGTAACAACAAATATCCACTAATGATCTTAGATCAAAAATCCTCCCCGATGCTACTCTGACAGCGCACGGACAGCAAGGGACAAGAAAGTTCAGTCGGCTTTAAGAAAGTGACGTCCAGGTGTTCAGAGATGTTTGCATTGAAATTCAAACTGATTGAGAAGTCTGTAATCTCTTCATTTTTGTTTCTGACACAATTTGGTCTAATTAGTCCTAATTTGCCACTCCGGGTAGTGGTCTCCATGCAGAAGAGAGAGGGTGGGCTGGTGGTAGCTGTGATTGAATATGCAAACACCATGTTAGTTGCTCAAAACAATATCCTGGGGAAAAATAATTTATTAGGGTTTCGATGGGTGGTTTTTTAAACTATTTGGCCTTAAACTGTCTTCATCTGGACATCAGCTGTTTACTCTGCAAACATCCCCACCCAGCCGGCACAATGCGAGGTGCCGCTGCAGAGCCGGCAGCTGCAGAGCACCTTTTGTGTTTTCAATTTAAAGCCTTTGGGTTGATAGTTCACATTAACATGGAGAGAAATATACAACTTGTGAGTTTGAAAAGCAGTTTTTACTCATAAAAACCTTTGATAGTTTAGCCATCTGGTCAGAGTGAAAGAAGCTCATAAAAGAGGCCCAAATAGGGTCAAAGGTCTCTTGCTACATGGGTCAAGGGGGCCGAGGAGGGTTTGCTGTAGTGGACTTTACTAAAAACTTGTCAGTGAGGATCTTTGACAAATTATGGCACATTCCATGGCTTTTTGGGAAAGTATTTGATTACAGTGTGCAGGAATGTTGTTGATATTTGCAAGCTTTAAGGAAAAAAGCATTTAAATCAGAAGCTGTAAAGATCCTTTAGGAATCGTCTTCTGTGTGAATATGCACAGGGGAGATTTTTATTTTAGTCTGCTTTAATTTTTCTGCTTTTTTTTTTTTTTTTTTTCCCCCCATTAAAAAAAGATTCAGGGGAAAACAAAACAAAAACCCCTCTACTGCAGAAAGCACAAAGGCTTTGACCTTTGATTCAGGTCATTTATTCTTTTAAATGGTCACAAATTATAAAACATCCAATTACTTTTTTTTCTTCCAACTTTTGGTAAGTGACAAAGCATTAAACAAAACAGGGGGGGGGGGAAATTAAACATCTACCTTATTTTTCTGGTTTGTTCATATCAACCTAGTCAACTATACTGCTTTTATTTGTAAGAGGTTGCTATGAAAAGTAACAGGATTTAAGCAGACAAAGCAATCTTCTTGTAAAGGTTCAGAAGAAAGCAGAGGAAATAACATTATTTTTATGAGGCGTTCATGGCACAGCATTATGATAAGTCATAGTACAGTAGTCATGTCTTAAGGGACAAGGCTACGTCACTGAAAACCACAAAAATAATTGTGTCAAAAGTTTTGGTTTGCTCTTTCATCCTGGGGGAGGGGGGAAAAGCGGCAAAGAAATGAGTTAGTTAAGATTATGTACTTAAAATATACAATGTTAACATTCCTTAATAGAAATCCACCTATTTCAGCTTAATCCAACTGCCAGTTGTGCACACACCATGGACTGCAGCCCCAGAAAATTGGATGCATATTCATTTCACTTGAAGCAAAAACTGCACATAGTTTTCTGAAGACTAACCTCAATAAGGGGAAAAAAATAATATCAGGACTATTGCAACTTATTAAAAACTTGGCTGGCTGGGATGACAGTTTGAAAAGCGTTTTGCAACTTCTTGATTCAAAGGTATTTTGTTGTTTTTAAGGTTGACGGGGCAGTTTATAGCTACTGTGACTGTGGAGGAGTTCAGTGTTGCAAAATATCTGTTTTTTTTTTCTTTGCATGCACACAAAGCAGCAGTGTGCTTCTTCGTACACTACCTTTCTTGTGACATCTGAAATTAGACTCTGACCTTAAAACAGTGAAACATCATATCTATGAGTGCAAAACAAAAATGCAGGATTACACCAAAGCAAATAAAGATATGCATCAGTTAGTTGTCACCTGACTGTTTTTTAACAAACATAAATCAGGTTTAATAAGTTGGATTAGTCGTTAAGTTTTCTTTTAAAGGAACTCCGATTTCTGTACATACTATTGACCCTGAAAAGTCTGTGTGTCATACAAACACACCAATTTATCTGACTTTTGCATATACATGTATCTCCTACCTCCTGGCTGGAATTTATTTTACGTGGAGATTCTCAGGGGATGTAAATCAGTAAAGCCCCATTGATTTCAACAGATCCTGGCTGCTGGGGGCACGCCGATGTATCAGCAGAGGTTCTGGCCTATGGTGTTTATACTGCCTCTAAATAAATAAATAAGAAGCATTAAGAGGTGATTACGTTTAGAGTGCAGATCTGCTCTCAAGCAGGTTACAGAGTGACAGTTAAATAGAAATCAGGGCTTGTTAACTACTCTTTAACAGACTTTATAATAAATAGGCTTGTCCATTAGTTATAATGATCGTTGCGGAAGGGCATTGGCCACACTGTCAGGCTTTCTGAAATTAAGAAAGGAATAAAAAAGGTGGGAGGGCAAAACCTCAAACTGCTGAGGGTGTGAAATAGTCCTGACCTGACCCACAGGGACAAAATAATCCCTCAACAGAAGAGAGTAGTTGTGCACTCAGTACAGTATTTTGCCCTGACTGACAAGCACGTTGATACCTTATCCTTCCCCAGGAAGGAAGAACCTTGTCTTGGAGACCTGCTGGGAGCCATGAGCTGGAGAAGACGTTGCCCGTCCTTATGCTAGCGATCATTTGCTGACCTTATGTATCGAATTGCACCAGGAAGAAATTACCTTTCTTAAATCTAGAGAAGGTAACTAGTAAATGCTGTTCTTATTCATGTGTCTAATCCCTAAATCCTACTAAACTATTTGCCTCAGTAATATCCTACTGCAGTAAATTCCACAGGTTAATCATATACCAAACACAAGATTATTTTCTTTTATCCATTTTTGTTGACATATAAAAGGACATTTTAAATTTGAATGCCATTTATCTTTAATCATCAGACAGGTAAATAGGTGTAATTAACCACACAACTTTATTGTGTGATGTGCACAGAAGCATCTCTGGTACTCATGGGGAACCCTAGCAAGATGGACGGAGGTCCCAATGTACTGTCAAAACCTCAGTCCCCATACCTATAGGCACGACTGTAGTATTGGATGGGACACATCGTCAGGACAAGTGCAGCGTCTAGCTATGACAAGGCAGATGTGCTGTAATTTCTGCTGGGGAGGAAAGTTGATTTCTATCACTAAATTCCTTAGAGATCCATTCAGTTAATGTGGGACATCAGTTGCCCTTTGATGACAGAGTCCACGGAGCCTATATATGCCAGCAGCTGCTCTTTAATTATAACATTACCCCAGGACCTATAGGGACAAGCAGTTGCACTCTGGCTGTGGAGCATATGTGGGTCAGTAGCTGATGAAGCTGAAATTTATCATCGGAATGATCCCCAAGTGCTTTGCAAAGCAGGAGAATGATTAAGTATGAAGGTAGCACTAAGCAAGGTTTAAAGATTAAGGAAGAACAAGCTCAGATGAGAGGTATTTAAACTGAGATAATGATGTGAAAGCAATGGACAGTACTCTTGGTAAGATGTTAAAGGTTAGAAATACAAGGGTTTACAATACAGAGGCATCTCTTGGATCAGGAAAGCCTTTATGCAGTCAGCAATAGACCAAATCAACTCTCAGTCACACTGGGTTAAATCACAAAGTTACTCTCAGTCATTCCTGCGAAAGGGAAGTTGAACTTAGCATATTTCACTTGTTCTCATCTTCGGTTCATTTTGTTTTATTGGTATATGCAGATTTTACTATCTTGTAACACCGAAACAGAAATAAAACAAAGAACATACAGCTATGTAGATATATCATCTCTGTATCGCTAGTCAGAAAATTGAAGAACGGCACTTTATACTTCTTCAACGAGAGCGGGGGAAAACCTGTTCACAGCACATATCATGGTATTTTCTTCCACGTTACTAATTCATGGCCCTAAAGTTGCCCTGAATGAGAGAGCTCATGGACTCCTTCCCTTTGGAGAGTTAGAAGTCCCCAGGTCTGTCCTGGTCGAATACCAGCTTTCAACCGGGCCAAGATATGTGTTAAAAGTTATACTTCTTCAACGAGAGCGGGGGAAAACCTGTTCACAGCACATATCATGGTATTTTCTTCCACGTTACTAATTCATGGCCCTAAAGTTGCCCTGAATGAGAGAGCTCATGGACTCCTTCCCTTTGGAGAGTTAGAAGTCCCCAGGTCTGTCCTGGTCGAATACCAGCTTTCAACTGGGCCAAGATATGTGTTAAAAATTATACACACATTTACAATGCTTATCCTAGTCAAGACCTAGTCCTAAGCACACGCTGCATTTTTCTTTTTGAGACTATCCTTTCCTACAAGAAAAAAAACAACCAACCAACCAAAAAACTTAGATCAATAGACTGACACATGAAACCAGGGTGAGAGTTGGACTTACTGTCTTTCATGCAGTTATGGACAGCTTTATTTTTATATAAAACAGCTTAGGTTAAGAGACTTCTCTGATAAATACAATGGGAAACACACAACAAGAAGTGACTAAGGTTTAAGCCATCCACTTGAAATATTTCTTCCCAAGAACAGTTTGATACAGATGATATTCCTGAATATCTGAACTGCAGAATAGTTTTTTTTAGGCAACTGTTTGACACAACCAGTCCTGTGACCAATGATTCTATTTTTTTTTTTAAAAAACAACCTCTAACTCATCTGTTACTTGGTTATCAACTGGCTTTGTACTTAACGTGGTGGTTAACATTGGACATGTGTGTAAAAATACTTGATATTCGTAATATTGCACAAACTCTAACATGGCAGACATGATTGTTTAGCTACTATTATCACCCAATTTACACTTCTTGTTTTGTTCCATTGCCTTTTTAATCAGGATTTTAGATTATCACCTTTCCAGCACAACAAACAATACGTGGGTGTTGTGATGAACTTATCAATATCCATTAATTATATCAGCAACGTGGTGAAATCATCTATTCTGTCATCTCTGGAATATTGCTTGGCTTCAGGTTTGGCTCTCTCAATCCGATTTGTAGATACTTATTCTTGCACTCGTGACCTCCTGATTGGATTATTGGAATTCTTTGCTGACAGCTCTTCCTGATAAGGCCTTGCACAGGATTCAATTAATCCAAATGCAGTAGTGAAGAAATTCTGTTAAACAACTGTTCTCTTCTTGTGATCCATATAGCCCTTTACTAGCCTGACAGGACTGTGTTTTAAGCAGCTGCAGAGGCAGCCCATACTGTATCAGGAGCCAGCAAACATCTCGCTCTTCGGCATGCCTATCTCTTTCATCTACCTTCTTCCTGGCTCCACAGTAAAGTGTGCTGACCTTTTGGGTGCTCTTAATCTCTTTATCTACTGACCTCCCACTTGCTATTTGTCCTAGGTATTGAAATCATTTCATCTTCAATATCACTCTGTGATGAAGATGGAAAATTTCCCCCTTCATATTTTGGAGTGTGGTACTCAACTCTGTAGTCTATAAAGTTAAATTTCCACAGCAGGAGACCATAAGGAGCATCACATAATTTAACATCCCTCTCTGTAGGCAAGTGAGATCACTGTGGTCTTCCTACTGGTAGTGTCCTTGGCTGTGGGGCAGATACCCCCAAGCAAAAAGTCTACAGGCTCTTCTATACTGGAATTGCAGTGCTAATCCCAGTTCCTCGGGAGTTTCCTTAAACGCTATATTTATTACAACACAGATGGAGTCTTAAAGTGATCCTGACTCTTTTGAGATGCTTGGCAACAGTGCAGAAGGTAAACTGCTACAGAATTTAAAAAACAGACACTGCAGTCTCCAGCCGATACAGTTTATCATTGAAGTGGTGGGCAATGTACATGCATATTTGACTGAAAACTTGTTGAGCTACTGCCGTGATCCATAAGAGCCCTACTGAGAAACTGGAGGAAAGAAATAGGAACCTCCTATTTTTGAGAAGAAAAGGTGAATACACTTAGAATTCAGAAATTTAAAGAAATTAAACCAAAAAAGAGCAAGAGTTTTAAAATTCTACTGCCGTGATCCATAAGAGCCCTACTGAGAAACTGGAGGAAAGAAATAGGAACCTCCTATTTTTGAGAAGAAAAGGTGAATACACTTAGAATTCAGAAATTTAAAGAAATTAAACCAAAAAAGAGCAAGAGTTAAAATTAAATTTACAAAGTAAGACTCCACTGAGTATTCTTGAGATTTACTGAGTAATACATGAAAAACTCTTGCCAGTATCTCAAGATAGTTAGAACCCGGTACTAATGTGAAGCAGCCTGGAGTGCAACGACACTGCACTCAGAAATGCTGGACAGGCTCTTCTGCAAGATCAAAACTCGAAGCATAAGGTTTGCCACTAGCTCCCAAAGAAATATCACCGACAGATTTGAGGGCAGTATTTATTTGGGCCTTCATCTTTAAAGGAAGGAAAAAAAGTCTGGATGACACCTGCCTTTGCACAGAATTTGACCTGTTTCCCTGGGATGGCAACTGAAGCTTAATGCTTGCACGGATCTCTCCCAAACCAAGATCAAAGTTCGCTTTTGTTTTCCTTACCATTCTGAAAATATCTTTCACCGTTGTTTTTAATACAGCCTGTTATATCAACAATGGGTATGACATTTTTATATCACAATTTCAACCTATTAAAATATCTGACTTCACTGACATACACCAGAAAGGCAGAAGAAGTATTTCTGTCCTTTTGCACAGAACATTGATTATATTTATTAGTCAAAATATAAGAGACATGGTTCTTAACTGATACAAAACAGATTTAGACCTCCTCAGTCATATTTTCAGTACCTAGTGGGTTGGAGAACCTGGCAAGCCAAAATACTGCATCTGTTTGTGTAAGACAAAGAGGAGAAGCTGGAGGTTATCCATGCTATGGGTAGCCACGTGTCCACACACACTGCTCACACACAACCTGTGCAAATATTTTTAAAATTCCAGAGCCCATAGTGTATGTGTGGGAGGGACAAGGGGACTCTCATGAATCTTCCTAGTAAATCCTGAGGCTTATCGAATATTTATCAAAACTTAGCAGTTGTTTTGCCAAGGGTTTATGATAGATAGAATTTAGATAACTTCTGAAAATTAGGAGTGGATAATGAAGTTCACATGAGGAATTTGTTGTTGCTGTTCAAGAGTGTCATCTGGCACAGAGTTCAAGGGTCCTGGCCTACTGATATTTAAAGAAACTAACATTTCACTCCAAATTTCAGCTGAGTATATTTTACACCACAGAAAAGCAAGCTTGTGTCAACCAAGTGTAATGTAACCCAGAGCATGCTACTGTTTGGTGTGAGACTATTCCAAGGAAGCTCGGGAACTTCTGAAACATCGATGCTGGAGGACTTCGCTCATAAACAAAGCACACGACCCACCGCATTCACAATCTGCAAAGCTGAACCAGCTACTTCTCACTGCTGCCAACTAGGTGGCATGTTCTCTTATTGTACCTTTTTGAGCTCCTCACATCAGTCTAGCTTCTGCAGCTCTCAGTGACTTTGCAAACCACCTAGCCCTGGAAGGGTTGTGGGCACCCATGTCCCAGCGGGGCACACCAGGTTTGCCCTTTAAGGGTAACCAGATGCTTTAACTAAAACACGTGCCTCTGTGGCCAGTTTCCAGAGAATGAGAACAAAGATGTATGTGCTAACATCCATAAAAGCAGTGTATAACGTGGCCTCTTTTTTCACAAGTAAGAAGTTCCCAGCCAGCAGATTATAAATGCCATGCTTCATTACATTTTAAACAATAAAAATGAATGACCCATCTCCAGTGAGTGTCATATTTCTGGAAGGGAGGATAACCTGTGTGGTTAAGAACATGTCCTAAATCTATCTGCTCCATTAACCTTTGGAAGTTGGAATAGTTCTAAGGTTTGAGAAGCAATTAATATCTTGCAGGCAACAACATTCTTGAATGGATGACCCAGGATTTCAGTTACACCTGAGTAGAAAGTAATACCTCACCAAGCTCTCACAAGGAAAAAAAGAAAACCTCATTTGAAAATGCAGTGAGAGGTCATAAAAATTGTGGATTACTTTAGTTAGTCATTTGTAACAGGTAAATGCATGAGTATAACTTCCTGGAGTGGGGGGAAAGGTCTTTATGATTTTTCCAGGGTTATGAATACATAAATAACAATGGTCATTTAAGAAGGACAGAAGCTTTGGGATTAACCTTTCCACACATTTCTAAGTAACCTGTTGACCCAGTAAAGGATTTTTTTCTTGTTTGCTCTCCACATCAATCATATCTATAGGAGATGTAAACATTTCACCATCTAGTTCAAAATGAAAACTAGAAAATAATCACTCGACCTTTACAATTAGTTGTTTACACTCAAGCTGCCTTTCGGTAAATGCGTTACTACAAGAATTCTTGTGTAAGAAATGAATAGCTTTAGCTACGTCATGTATTTCTCCCATTTCAGACATGAGTCTATTCTCCCCGACAGGTTTACAATGACCTTCCTTGCTGCTTGAGGTACAAGAAATCCCCTCCCCACCATGGCATCTCCATCAGGATGGGTTTAAACTGTTGGTCCCTCCAAGGTGGGGTGTGTTCTCCAAGAGGTGCACCCCCCTTCATGCCCACATCCGAGAGTGGCTCCCCACGCACACACCCCCACAAAGGGCATCTCCACATCCCCAGTCCAGGGCTGGCCACTGCCAGCCTGTGCAGTGGGGTCATTAATAACAGGCCTGAACATTAACCAGTATGAAACCATGGATATAAAATTAAATATGTTCTAGTAGCCTTTGTCAGTGAGAACTTCAAGCCATGACGCAGAAGATAACTATTTTTCTTTTTAAGTTCTACAATGCGGGAGTTTGCCTGGGGAGAGGAGAGGCCCACATGATTCAGGCTACATTACTGCGTGCCAACATCTGGAGTTTACAGATAACTTACAAAGCTTTCCCATGCAAGTTTTCCAACATAAAAATAAAATTCCTTGTCCAAAGTGGTCAAATCAGATAACTAATCCAGCATCCCATGAAGATAGCCACTGATTTCCATTGGCATTAGGATGGGCCTTTGTGGCCTACCAAATATTGAGTAAGAAGTAATTGAACTGTCTCTGTTTAGACACTACCTCACCCAGGAGAGTTTTGCTCATGGTTGATTTGTAAACACAGCTATTATTTATAAATTGTGAGTCAGATTGAGGGACACAAAAAGCTCTCTACTGTTGCTTTAGAGGAGCCTTCATCATCTAGTAAATAACCAGCGAACAAGGTTTGTTGATCTGAAAAGAAAATCAACCTCAGACCAATGGCTCCACCATAGTCACAGAGAGTACATTAATCTCCTAATAACATGTCAAACTTCCTTTAAACTGGAGGAATTCTGGCTCTTTCCATAAGTGCAAGGGATTCTTTCTGGGTTTAGTTTGTTCTGGTTTTGCTTACGCCTTTACAAGGTAGGCATCTAATTCAGGTGCTCAACCATTTTCCCTGAGGGCACCCATCTCTTCCCATTGGCTTTGTAGAGCATCCAACTTTCATCCTGCGAAGGATGCCCACCTTAAATTGGGGTCTGATATCACAAAGCATTCAGCAAGGACAGCTTACGGCATTGCCACCCCAGCTGTCCCTCATGTTGGACCCAGCCCCAGAGCTTTCCATCCCTCCCATTCAGCTGCACTGTGAACCCTATCAAGACACTGGTCCAAGCTGGAAAACACCACAACCATTTTTAAGGCCAAATTATTTTCCTCAAGCCAGTTCACAAAGCAGCCCAACAACTGTATTGGTCTACCAGAGAGGTCAGCACACAACAGCGAGATAGAAAAGGATGGTGGAGGGAGGGGAAGCAGGAGCTGATGAAGCTGCCATTGCCTTTGCAGTGTCCATGCACTGGCTGAGGTGCCCTGAGCAGCCTCAGCACCCATCAGGTGCCAACAAGAAAACCAGTGGGACCAGTGAAAGGAGCACCACTGAATTTAGAGGGTTCTGGGTAAGTAATTTTGAGGCTAAGCTAATTAAAGCAATGATCTGGCTCTTAACTTGTCATGTCACTGAACTCATGCTGCCCGCAGTCAGCTGCATTTATGGTATCACATAAATTGCAGTATCTACAATCAGTCAGATTTATCAAAAAGAGCAAGTGCGGTATTTGGGATATAATAAGCACCAAACACCAAATTGTACCTTTAATTTGTACATGCATTTTCCATGAATACATATGGAAATAAGTAAATCATAACCGAAGTGTAATTACCCAATCAGCAGTGCCACCACTGCTGCTTGCAAGTAAATGCACATCCAAATTCAGAGTAATCAGAATGGAGATTTCAGAAATACAAAAATCAAAGTTTGCGAGTGCACGATTTCACAGCACGAAGACATTTGCAATGTTTAGCTTAATTATTTTGTATTAAAATTCTAAAATATCACATATAAGTATCAGTTTGGCAAACATGGCACGCCACAGCTATTCAATCTGAGTGCTACTAAAGACTTATGTTTCTATTTGAAGAGGAGAAACAAATAGACATAAACAGACATAAATAAGATTATTTTTCTGTAAACGATGACTAAGCACTGGCATCAGAGATACTATCAGTTCTCTTCCATTCAGCCCCAACAGCTTTCTTTAAAGCAGCCTCTGAGCTCTTTGCAATCGTTAGTGGCTTTTTAGCCCTATGACATTCTAGAAAAGCAAAAGGAGCCGCACCTACTTCAGGGGGGGAGGCGGCTGAAGCCCACGGCGGGCTGTGCGAGTTGCCCAAGGTCAAACAAGAAATCTGTGGCCACGATAATATGCTGCATGACTTGTACCTTTTAAATAAAAATTAGCAAATCTCGAATCAACTTAATTTCTGCCGTACCCCAACCCCGCTAACGCAAGTGAACTGTGCTGAGGAGAAGTACAGATGTCTCCTTCCCCTCGTATCTGCCAGCAAAGGAAATGGGGCCGTGATGCAGAGAAACTTAATATTACCGCATTTTAGACTATCTTGAAGATGGGTAAAACGTGGGCAGTGAATGTCTTACTGCTTCCTTCCCTGAAGGAACCCATGTCCCTCACGCTCTACGTAAGGCAACATTATTTGTCTAGTTGTTCTAATAAAGAGCCTTCTTTCACTATTTTAATGGCAATAGGGATTCCTCATCCTCCCAATTTAAATTAAGGAATTTTTCTAGTATATTGAGTTATGGAGTTACAGCTAATACGTCTTTGATTTACTGTCCCCACAGAAGCTGAACAGACTCCTGCTGCCGCCCCGTCCAGCCAGGATTCAGGGCCCTCCGCCCTTCAGAGTCCTCGCTGCTGTACTAACATAAATAGAAAAGGATGAGAATTTACCTTCAGCTGCTGAGCTGCAAACTGTGGAAGGAGCAGGTATGCTTCCTGTGCAGCCACCCCCGCGCAGGGGGCGATACCCTTTTGATTTTAAGATTTCAGTTCCCTGTACAGTGATTCACCTCTCACAGTGCTTGAGCTCGCCACCAGTGCCCAGCACAGCCATGCAGTATTGTGGCCCCCTTCTCTCTCCTCCTTCCCCCGAGGTTTCCCTTTGGCTTGAAGTGGACACCACAGGTTGTATTTCAGCTCCTCTTCAAAGCAGTCATGATTAAAATCTTCCTTAAGAAACAAGCCTCCCCCCCCCCGCACACCTTTTCCTCTTGATTGAGGGATGTGAAAAAGTGCGAGTTGGCAACACTGAAAATAAGCTGTGCCTTTAGGTTAACACAACATAGGAATTCCCAGGCGTTTAGGATTTACATTCAACTCTGTCAAAGTGGAGAATGATTTCAATCTGGTCCATCAAGTCATAAACTAATACTTTATCACAGATATATTTCAAGGAGGCCAATAAAATGAAACAAATAGGCTAACGAGCTAGGAATTCAACACGGGGGGGGGGGGAACCAAACTCCTTGCTTTGAGAGTGCAAAACTGGATTCCTAGTTAATAAAGCAGATGCTTTTATTAATGTCCAGAGAACAGCTGAAGTGGGGCAATAATTGGCAGGGACTGACCTTGGGCTAATTTGAACAAACCAAATTCAAAGGAAACTTGTGCTTTCATGAAGCACCTCTCTCTCTATTCACATTCCTCTATCCCAAGCACAATTTTTTTTTAAAAAAACCTATACTATGAAAGGATTTGAGGTTTTGATGTTGTTGAATTGTTTATCTCTAAAAACAAACTTTTGGGTTTTGCTTTTTTTTTTTCCCAGAATATACACATTGCCAAAAGTTCCCACAAGTTAAGTGACAGAATTGTCTTCAAATGGCAACAGTACCAAAGCTTACTGCTAATGAGTTGCAGATCTGCATCATAATTGAACATCCAGATTTCCATTTACAAAAGAAGGATGTGGTCAACAAGAACAAATAACATTACAGAGCCAAAAAAGTAATAATTAAGAAATTTGCAGAGTCGAGAGTACAGTAACTGACATAAATATCAGCCTAATTGCTGAAGACACATTGCATGAAAAGACTAATCAATATGGCCAATGTTTCATTCTTTGTCTGACTCCAGAAATGATACGTGGTAATATCAGCTTTAATTGTACAATCCCCGAGAAATGTTTGTGATGGCGTTTTCATGCTTCTTCCCCCCTTTAAAAGGCAAAGTACTTGGGAAGTTATTTTCATTCTCCCAAGTAATAAAGCACGCACACAGACAAACAAAGAAGACAGGGAAAAAAAATGACACAAATAAAAGAAATCAAGCTTGCCATAATGTCTGTGTTTCATGTTAACAGGCTCACTGTCCTGCTGGGTTGTCCATAATACTCTATCACAAGCACTGTCAGGGGCCCATGCTGGGTGGCTAATTAAAACAATTACAAAGACAAAGAAGGTATCAATAGCATTCCAAGCAGCAAACAAAGAGATAAAGTAGTGAAGATTTAAATCATCAATGGTTGATCTCTCCAGGATAGTTTTGATGTGGGGACCACGTCCGCAACACTCTCTCTCCCCTCTCAAAACCAGGGAGCTGGCTGGTTCACTTTGTATTATTTCATTACAAAAGGTGTGGGAATGGTTAGTTCTTGAAAAGTAGTTTCTAAAAATTGCAGTGAAGTAAGGCTTTACTGTTTGGAAATGTCTGTCTTGTAAACTTGGGATAGTTTAGTATTCGGTTTTACAAGATGATTTGTTTAAAGCTCACTAAACAGATTACAGCTTTCACCCATAAAAAGCATCTCTTTTCTACCAGCAGTTACAGGCATAAAATAGAAATGCTTCAGTTTTAATTCTAGGTTTTCACAGGCAGGGAGGATAAACATATATCATGGAGGGAATCAATAGAAGGAGAAGAGATGGCTGCATAAATTAGGCAAGTTTCTCAGATCCGTTAAAGATTTTCCCAAAAGTTTTGATAAAGACAATTCCACAGAGCAGTCTATATATAGAAAAATGGTAAGCAATCTTCAAGTGTTTGCAAGCCAAGCTGTAGTAATACTTTAGACAAACATGCTTACCTTGATTGAGGAGTGTAAACAGTAACAGTTGTTTTTCTCATACACTAAAATAAAGGCAGCTTCTTGAAAAGGGCTGTTTCATTTCATACAATCTATATGCCCCAGCACAAAATGTTACTTTACAGAAAAACACTTTTCAACAAAAAGCTTTTTAAAAGCTTTTGTTATACTGATTTAGTTATCTACAGGATAGTTTACCCAGGGCTTACTTAAAACTATAGAGCAACAATGGTTTTGTATAGGCAAAAAGTTATGTGAGTTTACAGGAGTTTCATTTGCTAAATTAATCAGAGTAAACCAAAGAGCAGAGCTGGGTGTGTCAGCTCTGTAAATGCATTCTGACTTCCACTCAGCTGTTCTTTTAATCATCAGGATAAAGAGCCAAAAACTCCAATTAGCCAACAAGAAACCTTGAGGGGCAATGACAGCTTTTTCTGATTGCTTCCTCTGGTGGGAGAAAAGTGATTGTGAATGCAATAGTTAGAGAGGGATCAGCAGCTGAAATAAATAAATAAGTAAATAAATAAACTGTTAACACGGAAAACTAAAATACGGACCATTTTTTTTAAGTGTGCCTTCAAAAGTCTTCAAAAACTTGGAGTAAAAACTTGCATTAAAGTGCCTACATAAATGTGCAGTTTCCCTCCAAACAACTACTGCAACTGTTATTATGAAGGCACAACCACTCTACCCACGTTTGAAAAATTAAAGACTATGGATGGTAAAAGAGGACCTGTGTTTTAATGGATTCTGACAAATCTGTAGACAGCCTGAAAAACCATGATTCTTTGTGAAAGAAGATCGTAAATCTCATTTTCACTGCAGCCTCCGTTTGCGTACATTTCTGTATGTGCAGTTCTGCATTGATGCTGAAAGATCCCCATAACAGGGAAGAGGGAACAGATGTAGTTTTGTAGCTTATTAAACACATTTTTACATGGGGAAGATTATTGGTTTTATTGCCTGAGCATGCCAAAATGTAATGGAGGTAAAAAAGACACAAGCTCTGAATTAGGCTACCAGAGGAGCTCTTGCAATTTATTTTGAGAGAACTGAATGACAGGTAAGGTCTATTTGATTTTTTAACACATCCAAAACTTAGGATGACATTCTGAACAGGTTTCAAGGAATGATTGTTGTTGTTATTCTTTCATAGCAAAAGCTCCATGAAACCTTTGATTTCTGTTGGGAGATTTCATGCTAATTTTGTAGTAACTTCTACATGAGCAGGATATGAATAACCTGAGGATTTCATAAATGAATGACTCAAACATCAGAAGGATTAAGCTGACACTAAACACTTTGACTACAAGCTTCTTTGCCAAACAGAAAAAAACACATTACTCAACACAGAAACATAAGCAAATGATGAATTCATTTAAAACTTCAGAAGTTTTCTCACTGAACTGCGCCTAATTTGTTATCTGGAATCCAAATCCCGACAAAACTGGCACCGTTTAGATTTTATGGCGATCATTTTGCCCAGCTCCAAACCAACATCCTTCCAGATATGTACAAGGGTTATTACACAAGGCTGTTCGCTTTAGAAGTTTGACAACAGAAGATGATTTCAACAATTTCTGCCGGTTTTGTGTCTCAGGGTATCTGAGGAGGGAGAACAGAAAATGCTCTTTCGTACGTTATCGTGGGTTCATAGGTGCCTCGTAGTCACGGTGTTCCCAGTCCATTGGTATAAAAGCTGCCGACGTCCTCACTTACGTGTTGTATGTCTGCCTCCGTTGACCACCTATAAATCCCGCCACTTTAAGCACTGCTCCCATGTCATCACGCTGACTCCCAACATTGATGTATTTATTCTGTAGTTGATATCATGAACAAGAGAAGCAGATTAGGTTTAGGAGTAAACGTCAGGTCACTGAATCAAAGTAAAGTGGAAAAAAAAAAAGATTTGCTGGCCACATGTGTGTTGTATATTACAGCTGTTGCTCTCATAGCAAAATCTTCCTTTATACATTCCCCTGTGTTTTCCTGCCTTTGCCTGGTTTATAAAGTTGCTGTTGGCCATTCTGGTTGTAACACGGGAAACGTGAATTAGTTTTCTTAGCTATAAGTTGCAGATATCAGCAAAATTACATCATACAGCTTTCTGAAGAGGCTCCATCCACTCCATTTTCTGAGAAAAACAAAACTTGTCCCTGAATTTTATTAACCAGTGCAATTGCTTTTAACACATCACATAGAAAGACAAGGACTTTAAGCCCTGTTTGTATAATAATGGAAACACTGTGGTTTCTATTCGGGGCTAACTCTTAAAACATCACATCTTTTGTCTCTGGCCACCAGCAGTAGCTATATAATCCCTGACCCACAATAGTGCTCTGTAACACTCGCCTTGGCTACTGTCTAAATTCTTGCCAAGGTTTTCATCATATCCACGGAAGAGAGATTAAATTCATATAACTGCTAACGTCAGTTCATATAACTGCTTGTAAAAACTCCTTAGTCAAGCACGTAGGTCCATTTTGTAATAAATATCTGAATCCAGAGAAGACTCTTAAATCTGCCCCCTTGCCTCCGTGTGTTACAGTCAGCGGTGCAGTCACCTATTGCTCAGTGCTTGTACAAACTGCAGTGAAGGAGATCTGGCTGCAAGGCTTCCCTACAAAAACCTTCTCAGATTTGCTGCCACTCATACCAGGAAGAGAGCACCATATACAACTGTGAAAACAGCCAATATAACAGAAAACCCACCAAAAACAACTAAAACCCCAGCCAATATAGATATATATTTGCTAGCACAGATTGTTTAATCTCATAGGCAAAGGGGGCTGATTCCAGAAAGGAATAGAAAACATTTTAAATGCTTAGCTTTTGGGGAACTTCTTGAAGTTTCTGAAATTTTCTGAAAGTTTTGGGAGTGTTTACAAATTCCTTCTTTCATGACAAAAGCAAAACAGGATACTGTAGTTAGGCTTTTATTACTGTGATAAAGATTGTTTTGTTTTTATGGAGTTATACTTAAGAAGCATACAATACCTATAAAGTGTGATTCTGTGGCAATTTTCAGAAAAAGTGTTAAGAGCTGGGTGTTCAGATCCTGTAGCAAGTTCCTTGGGTATGCATGTAACTTTATGTCGACACAACTGATTTTTGAGCCTACTGCTGGGTTGAGCAGAGGGTGGATGAAATGGCCGTACACCACTGCCATGGTGTGTGACCCTTGGAGCCCCTACTCATCTAGAGTTGCAAACCACTCACAAGGCTAGTGTACATCAAATTAAGTTCATGCTATGACTGCTTCATATTTTTCTGTGAGCCACACACTATTTAATCTTATGAGGATTAAAATACTCTCACTGTACTTAATGCCTGATACTTTTCCTTCAGCAGGACCGGTCACTTACCAAATGTTCTTGGTGGCAGAAGCTATCTGAACTACGTGACAGCAAGAGGTGGGGAAGGAAAATGGAGCAATTCCAGATAAATACCTAGCACAATTAATACTTCTAATGTTTGGGAATTCACCAGTCAGCTTCGGAGATGCTCTGCAGATGGGAAATGAGGGCTAGGAAACTGAGCTTCTCTTTCAGAAGAAAAGTTCCAGATCTGATATATGAATCGGCTGTTGAGCTGTACCATAGGCTATGCCAAAAGCCACCTGAGCAGTACCCCAAAACACCGAGAACCATACCCTGCTGAAGCTTTGCCTCTTGGTGGGCTGTACCTGAAGACTGGCTAGAGCCAGGGAGGGGGTACGGGGCTGCACCCCAGCCACCTGATGAAAGCAAGCCCTTGGACTCCAGCCTCTGCTTCTAGGACTGTTTCTGTGTCCTATCCAGAGATGGTTTTACAGAAATCACAGAAATAGAGCAAGGCCAGAGAGCAGTAACTGTGTGCTTTTTCTCGTGAGAGAAAAGGCTGCCTAGCTCTGGGGCACACACAGCACACTGGTTACCACTCATGATGGATGGAACTGCATCTGAACCCCTTGGGACAGACAGAAGTAGAGGGCACAAACTATTTTCTCAGTAATGGCTCTTAGCAATAAGGTATAGCAGAGGAGGGCACAACCACATCTTTTGGCACCGATCTTTTAAAGGAGGAGTGGGAACCCTCTTTCAAAGAGCAAGACATTTGTGATGGTTTTTGGGCTTTCAGTTACAGGTGAACACAGGTACACTGCTGCTGGCCTCCGCAAGGCATTCAGGGCGTCCTAAAGTTGTCTTCAGCATTTCCTATTGGCTTGATTCAGTGCTCCATGCTCAGCGCAGCCTTTTTCATCCATCCTGTTGTGGGCTGCTGAGTTTTCTCCTTGCAAACAGCAAGTCTTGCATCTCTCAGCACTCAAAATCTCATGCTGGAGTGTTACACTAACATCACAGCCTTAGGGAAGAGGATTGGATCTGGCCATACATCCAAAATGCATTTTTTCCTGCAATTCCAGAACTCCGTGTATATTGCTGATACAGTGACAAGTTTTCTGACTGTGCAACTGCTGTGATTTGTTGTTCCTCAGGGCAGTAAGTTTAGCAGTGTCTGTCTAGCCATTAATTGCCTTGGATCATTTCAAAAGTCAGAGCATCCCCCTAACAGAATTTCTAGGGAAAACAAAACTAAAGTTGCTAAATAACAGAAGTACTAAAGCTGCTACATTTTAGACAATTCTAATGGACATCAAATTAAAAACTCCCTAAGAAATAATTCCTTCTGCTTTTAATAATAGCCTCAGAGTTAGAGACCTTTTCTATTTAATCAACCTGCTTAAAATTCTTGCCTCCAGCAGGAAAGAATCTCAATCAGAGGGAGACAAACATTCATTAAGCCTTGTACAATAAACCTGCTCTGCAGCTGAAGTGCTATTAATATCATTTTACAGAAAGAGGAAATGGAAGAATAGTGAGATGGGAGTAACTTGCTTGGGGTCACAAAAAGGTTCATGAAACCATGGTAGAGTAGTAAACCTTGAATCAGAGACCTCTACTATAACCCAGAACCAGCATGCCCTCTCTTACTGTGCTCTTCCACATTGCCTGGTGTTTACCATTCATTACGTTTTTGTTTTTTTTCCTTTAAAGCAATAAAGTTTATAAGATGTGAATACATTGTTTTCTTGAAGATCTAAACATTTAACACTAGTGCTTTAAAGTTTCACTCCACAACAGAAATGCAATTCTTTTAATACTCATTTTCTATACTCATTTTCCTAATTAATGAGAAAGCCATAATCTCTCTCTTCCCCAGTGAAGATAACTCTGAGGAACCTGACAGACAGCAGCTTTTCCCATCCTGGCAAATCTGTGCCAAGATAACTGTGCTATGAATCCTCATCAGGTGAAGAGAGACAGAACTTGAGCTGTAGGGCGATTCCTTTGTCAATATGTCTTATGTCACCTTAGCTGCTAGTAAGAGACTTGTGGCTGTCCTGTTTCCTGCTGGGAATATACTGTACAGGAACAACAGATGTCTCTTGCAAAAGCCACTAGTTGACTCCTATAACCATTTAAAATAATTTTACTGGTAAGGAAGTAACATGCAGACCAGACCCCAATTAATTAAGCATCTGTAGAATTATAGGAAAAAAGTTTCTATGAGAGAGGATGGAGCAACTAGTAGAATAGAAAAGAAAAAAAACCCAAACAACTGATTAACAGATTTGATAGATTTTGTCAGATTTGTGCTTCAGTAAAGTATGCTTTAATCTTGGGAAGTTATAGTATATTTTACTTACATGAATAAGATATAGATATGGAATTGTTCATACTATGTTATACTGGCTGGACAGGAAACAGATTAGTGCAAAGATAGCTTAAACTTCAGCATCTGACAATATTAAGAAAATCATAATGACTGATTTTATAGAAATACAATATCTATTTAACAACTGTAAATATGGACTAAGGAGCTGGAAGATAGAATATCTTTCCCAGTTTAACCTTTATTTATTGCCAGATGCTCAGGGGACATGCAGCATGTCTTAATGCACTAGAGTAGAAATTCTATGTTAAATTCTAACCTTTGCAGTGCCCAAACACTTGCTTAACAGAAAAGATAATTCTGGCACCAACCCCAGCTATATGGATGTCAGTATGGTGGATGCTACAGATCTAATTTAAAGATCACTGGAAGTTGTCAGTGGTCTCTCTTACTTTAGCAAAGTTCAGGATGGCACTAACAAGATCTGAAACAACTGAGAGCTACAGAATCAGCAGCCCAAGGCCTGGCACTGGTTATCATACGTCAGCTGGCTTAGTATAGTCTTATCCCACTGCAAATGTAAAATGAAACATTAGTTAACACTGTTCACAGGGGTTTACACTCGTGGGTTTTACCATAGGTGTGCCACTGCCCAGCCTTGCAGACAATTACAGCAGCTTGGTGGATAAGCAATAAGGTTGTAGCAGTCTTTGGCTGACTCCTCAAGGCTTATCCAGGCACCCAGAAACCTCCCTGCAGCATCCCACAGTACCAGGAGCTGCAAGGACCCACTCTGGAGCAGGTATAAACTAGCCCTCCTACAAAACAGTTTTCTACCAGCCTCCAATTACATCCATCCATGCACCATGCACATTCAATGCAAGTATCTCAGTACAGACATTAAAAGCCATCACAGCCCTGTTGCCAAAAGAAATGTATTACAACCAGGATTCAGTTCAGGCAAAGAGGGTGAGAATAAGCAGACTCCCGAAACAAGCAAAGAGGAGGCTAACACCACAGAGGGGGCTTCAGCAACTCAGTGCAAGGCATGGGGAGATCATGGAGTGGTGAAACATAAAAAAAAAGAAGAGGAGATTGAAAGAAAGAGGAGTGAAAAAAAACCACTGAGATGCTTAACATAACCCTCACAATAAAGCAAGCTTTCAGCTGGGGCCCTCACAAGTACTATTTGATGCAGCTCGTGTGCTATGAGCAGATGCACGGCTGCTGGCGTGCGGAGCCCGACTTCATTCCCCAGCACAGCAAGCTGCGGGTCGCTTCGGCACTCGCCTTCTCTTCTTGCACTTCCCATTTATGTAGGTTAGCTATCCCTGCAAAAGGAAATGGAAACTAAAAGGACTTTTAGTTGACTTAATTAATGCCTGTAACACTAGCCAATTGACATCAGCACCTTGTCTGTCACTCACTGTAGGAGCGGGGAGATGTGTTAAAAATAACAGCCTATTTCCGCTTCTCCAGCCCCAGCTCTGCTGCAAACCAGCAGAAAAAGCCAAGGCCAAGTCAGTTAGTGACATCTTAAGGCTACTAACAGAACTGGCTGGGTAGTTTATTGGATGCATTTTGTATTATACAACAGAAGAACCAGTATATTGCTGTTCAACAGAGTACTTACAGTCAGAAACACCTGGGCATCGCTTGGTTAACATGCTGGTTACCCAGAGACTGATGGTGAAATATGCAGCTTACAAAGAAAGTTCAACTTATTTTAGAATAAAATAAATTAAAAAAAAAAAATCTACGTGTCATTTAACAGTCTTTCTACTTTTAAAACTAAAACCATATGCCTCTAAACTAAGCAAGCATGGATGAAGGAAGGGAGCCTCTGACACATCCCTTGTCTTTACAGGGAATATTTGCAAAACCCAACTTTAGCCTCATGGGTATAATTTCACTGTGTATCAATGCAGAGAGAGAAGCTCTTCCAATGGGTGAGTCAAAGCTGACACTGTTCTGACTCAGCCCTGGAGAAAACTGTTTCCCTCCACTGATACGGAGCAGGCAGGGTGTGATTAGCCTCATTAGGTAATGGCCAGCCTTTGTGACTATCCCCATGAGTCTAGATTGCAAAGTTATAAATGGAGTTTTAAAACAAAAATGTTTTGAAATGATTATTTCTTTTACCTTCTATTTGTAAGCCGCTAAAAGAGTAGTAGGTGCTTTACAAATAGAACAAGGCCACTTTCGTCACCCTAAAGCGATAATTCTGCAAACTTCCCATCTGCACGAGGACTCACCGATATCAGCCACGACTAATATTTGGCAGGACGTTCCCTCCCGGAGCCACCCTGGCCCAGGGCTCAGGCAGCGAGCTGAAAGGCTCACCAAGGTAGTTCCAAACATCACTGCTCCCGGCTCTCTCCTGCTCTCTCTTGGATGCTGCTGTTTCCAGAGCAGAAAACTTTCTCCATCATCCTGGCTTGCAGCATGGCACAATAGCTTTAACTACCAATAACAATGTTATTTTCTTTAAAAGATGAATCAGAGCAGCAGTAGGGCAGCCAAGTTCTCCATACAACTAACTCCAGCTACCAGCATGGTATCCTGCCTCGGGAGGTAACGAAAGCTGTACAGCAGGGAACATCAGCATCTTACATGGGCATTTGCTCAGTGACTGCTGTGTGTGGTAAGGAGGAGCTGGGACTAAAAGAGGCACCTTAAGACATGACTTCAAGGGTGGTGGGAGCTGGTATATACATATATAGAGAGAGAAGGAAGGTACACCTTCTCCAGCTGTGGCCCATTGGTCAAAGCATGCTCACTAAGGGTGAGGAGCAGCTGGCTGCTCCTGCAGGTATTACTCGGCCTGGCCTTCAGCTGAAGATGGTATGAAACAAAAACAAAACACTGAGTACTCTGCAATTACCAATATAAAGTCACTGATCTAGTTCCTATGGGAATAGTTATGACTGCAAAGAAGAGGGGGTCTTCAAAAGTCACTGTATCACATAGCTACACCTCAGCAAAACAAGCAGTCAAACCCTTTGGAGAATTCCAGCATTAAATTACTTCCTCCAGTCTCAGAGTACCATAATTTATGTGCGATACAGCCGAGAGAATTCAAAGAGTGAGCTGTTCTGGGGGATGTTTCATTTCACAGCCTGTGAATTCACACGGAGGCAGAACAAGCTGGTTAAAGAGGTTCCCCTCACTGAACAAAACAGGCTCAACACCTGCTGTCTGAGGGCAGCTTCACTTGCGTCAAGTGCAATGAAACTTTATTCACTGTTTTATATACAGTACTGTCTTAAAACCATCCTTTTAAAAGCTTCACTGATCTTTGCAAGCAATTGTGATATTGCTTGCTTTACATGCTGCTTATTTAAGAAGTTTAGGCGAGACAGGCTGGCTGAGTGGCTACATCCCGGCTACAGTCTCACACAAAAAAATGTATGATACATTTGAGTAGCTCATTCATGGAAAATATAAGTCTTAATGCCTCTCAGTGAGACACACCTTTACCCTCTGTGGTATAGGTGGTGTTTTGGGAGCAAGAGTTCATAGGCTTTATGATCACTGACATCTAGCCGCACAGTTATGAAGGTATGTACTAAATCATTGAGTACAGGAGAATATCAGACTTCCTATGTAAATATGAGTAAACTTGTTCCTTAATCTTTACTAGAGGTTTTATTCATTATTTGATTGATAAACTCCTGCGAGAACCTCCTGCACCAGGCAGGCTGGTGACTCGGTATGGCAGTCTAGGCTTCTTCACTGGCATCACGAATGGGCATCCCTAAGAGGTGTGCGAGTGCAGACTGCATTAGCATTTTTGTGGTTGATATATGAAGTTTCTTATTTAAACAACTGAGATGGTTACTCTTATCAATTTACCAAACAAACAACATACCCCAGCATCTGATCCCTTTAAGCCATGGCTAGATTTTGTCAGTCAGGCCTGTTGGGACCTCTGGCACACAAACGACAAATCACAGTGTTAGTAGAACTATTGACACACATTTTTAATACATAACTACTGTTGTTATATATAATCAGAGCTGATAGAGTTCAGCATAAAAGGGTATTTTAAAGTGCCAATAAAACCACTTAGCTTTTACAACACAGTGCGTTTACTCCATTCCCCCCCTTCCTCCAAAAAAGCTTTTCTTTTGAACTGAGCAATTTATATATTGGGTCGGTGTTATAAAGTAGGTATTTATAGCAGATTTCAATGGAGTGAAAGCTGGAATAAAGGCAACTTGCTTTTAAATGCAGCACGGAGGCAACTTGCATTGATAAGATTATCAACTGTTTGTACATAGAAGATGATGTGGTCACTGAGGGGCCTCACATTCTCTTTCTGTAACTGTAACCCAAATTATTTGCTTTTCTAACAAATCATTTATACTTCATTTTTTCTTAGATCCATTCAATGTCAGCTGAGCAACTTGTTCAACGATTAGGAGCTGAACTAAAGAATTTAGCTGATAGCACCACACTGTCCTCTTAATTTAATCCTTTTTCCAAAAATCACAATAAATGCATCACCAGGCTAGTGATAAAAGCAACTCTAAGCTGTATTATCACTATAAGATGATCACATATGCAGACAGTTGGCCATAACTTCTGCTTTGTTACGCCTCAGGGTTGCATTTGTCTTGGAAATTGGTTTGGTATTGATGGCATAACTCATCAGCGATGCTAACTAGCCCCTTACTGCCAAACTGCTCTCAATTACCACAGCAATACCTTCTTCCTTCAGACAAGCCAGCTCAAAGAAGCAGGACAGGGGGTCACATAAAATTAGTGAACACCCAGATTTTTACCAAGCATGAATACAGAAAATTTTGTAATTGTTTTCCACTAATAACAATGCAGAAAGAAAAAGAGGAAAATTCTTAAGTTTATGGTACAGTCTGTATGTCTAAATATGAACTAAAATAATCATAGTCTTTGTGATTTAAGGAAATTAACATCTTTATAACATGGATAAGTACAAAACAGAAAACCTTTGGATGAGCTGTTTTTTCTGTATGAATTAATACTGTTTTAATGACGAGTGTGTTTGTTTATTTTTGTTTGCTTTTTAATACTTGCTGTTAGTTATCACAGTAAATAGAAGAATTGTGTGTGGGGTCTAGTTTTCCTCCAAATACAAAGTATTTCTATTTAACAAATGCAAAAATTGAATGCATACAATGGAATGTGCAGATGCACGGCAAATAATAGAAATTTGCACATGCAAATAGACCAATTATGCATGCATGTGTCAAGGGCTTGTGAAACAAATATTTGAAAACCTATCCCAGAACAGGAAACTGGCACGTCAAAAAGGTAAAAGAGCAAGTAAAACAAACTTATTTTTCTGTTTTCCTTTGTGTAACTGCTAGTTTCTGTACCAATCATATGCCCAAGCATATTTTAACTAGGGATCTAACATAAAGCCTGGTGAAGTCAATGGAAAGATTCCTGCAAAGTTCAGTGGCCACATGAATAATAAATTCAGAGCTTAATATAGACAGAACTTTGTATTTCTGCACATGGATCCTTTATAGATCATACCTTTTCGTATAAACTGGATTGATAGTTGGATTTCTTTTTAAAGACTTATCTATATGGGGAGGAAAAAAGGATTAATTCAAATTTAAATATACTGCTGCAACTGCTCTGTACTAGCTGATGTTCAGTAACTCTGCAAAAAGAGCTGGGTTTTCGTCCCCAGGTCACTGTCCCTCTCACAGCATGGAGGGGTTTCCCTCAAACAAAATGCACCTAGCCCCTGCGCTAGGAATCCCCCACTCCTCGCTGCTGCCAGGTCCTGCCCATCTGCTGGCTGCTCCCGTGACATCAGGTACATTTACTACTACAGTGTCTGGAGGGGGGTCAGGCTCAAAAAAATCCTGCAGCTTCAGTTCTCTCATGGCACAAGCCTTTTCATTTTGGGCTTTTTCAATGCTGTAGCCGGTTAGGTGAGGTTTCTGCATCTGCTTGCTGCTTGGCTTTGTACCTCCCGAGTAAATAAAAAACAAGGGAGTGAATTCAGCAGGGGAAGGAGGTGTGGGTACATATCCGTTCTTGTTAAACATGCTTTGTGCACTTTTCTTAATTTTATAGGAAGGAGGATATAATTACTGGGGAGGGGGGCATCATTATTGATTCATGGTCCTGCCCTGTAGGACGAATAAAAGGCAGGTGGGCTTTTGCCCGGGTTTGATACCACTTTACTATGGTCAACGCAGTAGTCATCACTCCTAAGGGAGCTTGGGATTTATTGCAGAGGATTTATAGAGCTGTAGAAAGTTTAAAAAAAAAAAGAAAAGAAAGAAGAAGAAAAAAGAAAAAGATAGGCTTAGGTGACCTTTACTCTATTACACAGGAATATTGTGCCATTGGAGTGGAATTTAAACCTAATTTAAACAAAAGGATTCTCCTCCTGCAAAGGACTCACTATTGAGAGAGGAGTGCAAGGTCTGCCCCTCTCACCTTCCCTATCTGCAACATTTCGGCTTCAGCTCAATGCCCAGAGGCTGACAGGTGCTGCTGACTCCTTCACACGGGCACCGAGCATGGCTAACCAGCTCATGATTAGGTTGGAGACATCAGTATGGTTCAGTTCCTACCAGGCTGTTGGTTTCATTGCTACATATGGATGAGCTGTGCCAGGCGTTACTTTGGCTGCAGTAGTACAAACCATGCCGAGTCCATAGACCTGATGTAGATGATTTCAGAAACTGATATGAAAAAGCAAGTAGAGGACAAGGGGTGGTTTTTGCAGAGTGTGCCAGCCCCTTGAGATGGCCCTTGCTCAGGATAAACACCTTTTCTACTATCTCTTCATCACCAAGTATCCCTAATTCTTTACCTTCCTATTTTCCTTTGAGATAGACAGACTTTTCTTCCTTGACCTCCTGTTTCTCAATGGCTTCTACACTGAGCATTTTCCTTTTCTGTCCCTTGTTTTTCCTTCCTTTGAAAGTATGGAAAATGCTGGACAGTGGCTAACTGGTATTCTTGAGTGTTTGGACACTTGAGGACTATGCAGAAGAAAATGAGCAGTGAGTGTCTGTGGCTCAGTTTCCATGGCAACAAAGATTAAAAACGAGAAAAAGGCACTTACTCCTAGTTGTTGGGATGTTTTTGGAGATGAGGAATTCCTTGTCCACCTTTTCTCCCATGGGCTGTGGAAGCACAGCACAGGTACGAGCAGCACTCATATTGACGCTTAGCAGTGGTTAGAGGCTCAGTCCAAGATTACAGCTTGAGATTACAGCTCCTCTGCAACATGTTTTAGCGTGAGAGAGAGAGGTAGCACTACTCACTGACCACAGTTTCAGAGCACCTTATGTAAGCGTGGGGCGCAGACGGTGAGGTTGGCTAACGGGGGCAGAGTAGCAGATGCATCTATAACCCTGCAAACAGTTCCAGTGGTCAAGGACTCGTTGCTGACTCACACAATCAAACAGCTAAAAACCACACTTAACCATTGCTATGTAAGGAGTCCTGGAGCACATCAGAAATTAAACAAGATGGTAATGAAGTAGGAAACTTGAGTTACTTTTGGACAACATTTTATTTCAGTAGTTTTCTGTTGTGAAGAACCTTTCCCCAGGATTCCTGCCAGTAGGATGGCATTAATGGCTTGCTCCATCCTCAGTGGCTGCTTTCCTCTCTCAATGTGGTGCGGTTGGCATGTGAATGTGTCACAGCCAGTGACTGGGAGAGTCCCGAGCAGTTCAGGCAATGAAGCCAACAAAGGCACTAACTGTGATCCGACGGGAATGTGTAAGGAAAGGATAAGGCTCAAGGAAAGGGCGAAAGAGGCAAAGTGGCAATGGCAGAGCACGCGGGCTACCTCTGCAGGGTCCTACAGGCTGCTGCAATTCAGTCATTCTACAGCAAAGATGACAAGCGCATCATTGCTGAAGGAGCTCTAAACTATGCAATCCTGAACGTTCTTTTGTTGCCTCATCTGTTTTCAAGATGAATGTCAGGCTGAAGCCTATGCCCCCCTCACCATGCCATAATCCCAGCCAGCTCACAAAAACGATGGGGTAGTTGGCATGTTGCCAGGGAACCAGACTTCTGCCATCTTCATTAGCTTTATCTTCATGCCACTTTGGTGATTCTTATAAGGTCTGTCAAAACCCAGACTCCACCTTCACCCGTCCAAGCAAAGAGTCCCAGGGCCAGCACAGCTCCCGTTCCTGTGCCTGAAAGGTAGAACCACCCCGGCCCCAGCGGGAGCCGCAGCACCTCTCCCATGCCGCAGGAAATCGGTGGCCGACCAACACGTCTTCTCACACCAATGCCACCCGGCCTGCCACCAGGTTTTAGCTGCAGACGTGAACTTGGTTTTCCAGAGAACTTCTCTGCTGCAGCTTCATCAAAAGACTGGCTTTACCCCGTGGCTTCAGTGCTTTGAACTTTACTCCTGAATCCAAATGAAGCACAAATGGGAGCCATTGACACTGTACTGAACTTTTAAGGCTGACACGCTATTTAGCAACTTATTAATGCTGGATCTTTTGAGGAAAGTTTTCACTCACCGTCCACTCTAAAGAGCTTTGTCAAACTGTAACCATTTTAATTTTACTGCAATTGCCCCTGGAGGAGCTGGTGAAAGTTATACCAGCTGTACATTTATTTTACTGTTTTTACCTCCCTTTTTTCTGATCATCAGTCTGTCAAGGCTATCAAGATTTACATTTAAATGTAAAACTGGACTGTCCACCAGATAGCCTTTGAAGCTATTAGCTGTGAAAGATAATCAATTGGGAATGGGCCCCTGCAGAGCACTTTTCAAGCAGAGTCATCACCAAAAAGCAATTTTGCTGGCAGGCTTTTTTTTTTTTTTTAAAGAAAAATAATCATGAACATCCCTATCCAACTAAAGTTATATCAATGGCTGATCTACGTGATTTTACAACAAGAGCAAAATTTAACATTGTTTAGGCAAATTGATTCACATGATAAATTCTGAACGTTTTAGGAGGGACTAAGAAGCAAGGACCAGCAACTTCTTTCATAATTCCCCCGCAACTGTATGTACTTAGAGAAAAAGAATGATCCAGTATGCCCGGAGATGAGGGAAAGTGCTACTATTTAAGATAATATAAGCCTTACATCAGTCCTGTAAAAATTTAAAAACAAGGTACAGTTTTATCACCTCTTTAGCTTTAGAACTTTAACATGGCATCTTACATTGTTGTTTTTCTAAAACTATGTCACCATTTATAGCCACTTTTGTTTATTAGAATAAAAAAGCTTCTTTCACAAAGAACTTTAATCTATTAATTATGACTGCTATGCATTATGCAGTTTAGCTTTATGCATTCCTGTTTCAAATTTTCCTTTAGGCCATCATGAGATGTGACTATCTCCAGTATCTATCTAGGTATTTGCATCTTGCTCATCACTGAGGTATCCAAGTTACTCTCATCCTCACAATACACTTCTGAGGTGCACGTCACCTTCTCCAGGTGGGGAATTCAGCAGCACTACTCCGGTGAAAATACATATTACTAGTATAATAATTGAATATGGCCAGTAACAGTAAGTGGAGACACACTTTGGAAGTATGAAGTTGTGATCTGTGTTAAGAAGGGGCAGGGGATGGATATTTTCTTTCAGCGATATTTTCTTTCAGAGACTGACGTTTAAAAAGGTGCAAATACAACCACCAGGCAGAACGGGGTGACGGCTCAGGGCTGGGAGACCCACGGGGAACACAGCCGACCTGCGTCGCTGGCCTTGCTCTGCCTCACCTGGCCCAGGGGTTCCCAGTCTTGATAAGCGTCCATTTTGTGATCAAAAGAAAGATCACAGAAAATTGTCCCAACAGCTCTGACCAACAGGGAAACGCAGACTAAGTCTGCCGTGTAGGGCCAGCCTTTGTTTCCAAATGCTGCCTATACAGATAGCACAAAGATTTTAACAGCTCTCCTTCATTTTGAAAGATATGAATGGGAAACTCAAGCTGAAAACTCAACCTTTGTTTTAGGTGTCTCTCACATCAGGTTTGATAAATTGAAAGACGTTCATGGCATAACATGTTGTTTCATCCAGGAGCACAAGAAGGCATAAATGCATCCTTGTATCCTTAAAAAAACCCCAAAACAACAAACCAAAAAAACCCTCAAAAAAACTCTACAGGTCCTCAGATAATTATTTCCCAGATAATGTTCAACTTTTACCTACAAAATTCACCCACTCTTATCACTAACCAAGAGAGCTGTCGCTTTCAGACATTAAAAGCAAGTTTACATGAGGTCTGAAACTAGGAACTTAGGGCAACCCCCACAGCACCTCTGCCAAAGTTGAATCTGGAATAATACGTAATTCCTGCTTCTTATAGAGGCAAACCCAACTCCCGAAGCTTATGGAATAAATTATCTGATATCACAGGTCATGGAATTCAGTGGCATTACAGCAGCAGACCCAGAACATACATATTATTTGTTACTCTAATGGTATACAGCATTAAAAAAAAACCCCAACTTTGCTTTGTCATGGACTTTTTTACTTCCCTACAACATTGTGAAGTCTCTAAAAGATGAAAGACAGCCATGTAACCAAATACTGTATGTTTTATGAGTCCTCCTCCGTGTCTAGCAACTGGAATAAAGACAAAGGCAGAACTGGATACCTGAGAGAGAAAAGAAAGCTTTTCCTGCGACAGACTTTTAATTCACAATGATACCCGAGACATTATTTCCTCAGGTCACTATAGAAACCTTTATCACCTTATGAAAGGTCATTGGGATAAGTGACAGGAGACATCAGTTTCTCTTAACAATATTGGTTTCTCTTCTTAAAATTTAAATAACAAGGCTAAAGATTTTCCAACTAGAGATGTAAAAGGCCATTAGAGTACCCAGTCAATATTCCTGGAATTATAGGATAGAAGCCTTTCCATTGAGGACACAGCAAATATTTTTACAGACACCAGAGCATTGCATTGCAAAAAGGATGACTGACTATATTTTGACTATAAACACAAATAAATAAATGAAGAATCAGAAATACGGAATAAAATAAATGTATCTAAAAAAGAAGCATTTCCCCAGTTGTTTGTAATCTAGAGAAAAATGTCTTGGCATGCTTCTAACATTTTTAAAGAACAATTTAAAACCCCACAACCAAAGGTACTTCCCAGTGCAGTCAGAGCATAATAGCAATAAATAGCTCTGCCAAAATGATTGGGAAATATTCTGATTACAATTTTTTAATTGCAAAAAACATGCGTATTCAGTAGAAGTTTGGTTTTCCCCCAGATCCCAAAGGAGCTAGCTTTGGGCCAAGTTCTGCTTGCTTTTAGGTCTCATCTCACGTGAGGACTTGATCCCATTCACTCATCCAGGAGTGCTTCCTGGTGCATCTGCATATCCAGTAACCCCCCCTGTGCACGGGACAAATTGGTGCTGGTTTTGAGCAGGAATCTGCCATTTTGATGCAAATGACAGTTAAAGTGTTTATCAAAATCCCATAAAAGATACTAGCAACCCTGATAGAGGGCTTAATCCAGAGCGCTGCTGGTTTATTGTTCAAACTCAACACTGCGTCTTTCTGGGGACATTGTGCAGGAGCTCACGCAGATAACTGCCACACCAAAACACAATTAAAGGTGCTGAAGACAAATTTTTCTTTGGACTTTGGATTTTTTTCCTGCTGTATGTTTCTACCTCACAAAAACAGAGAGAAAAGCACATTCTAGTAGGTCTTGCCGAGGATAAGCCTCTGCTCGTGTGATACTTGGGTCTGGTTTTACAAAGCAGCGTCACGGAGTAACAGCAACAAAATCAAAAAAGGTTGGGAAGGATGCAAGAGCAGGGGTTGCTTTATTTGAAATGCATATGTGCTATGCACCACTGCTTGCTTAGTGTTCTGGCTAATGTTCTTGCTCTGTTTAACCTCATTTCTTTAAGCAGTCCTAGAGATTCATATTCACAGAAGAGGGAGGACTCTAACGCACTGTAACTCGCAAATGGGTCTCCACAAGCAAATTGTGTAAAAAGCACGAGCCTGTGCAGAGAGCAAGACCTGCAGTGAATGTGTTGAGGGAAGCTAACCGTGGAATATTTAGTTTTACATTTTCCTCTTGCAGCCAGTTCAGTGCAATGGAGTGTAAACATCATCCATTTTGTAACAAGTGAGCAGAAGTGAGAAGCGCTCCCCAGCAGCAGCCTGGGCAGCCGGGTTTGCTCGCTCTGCCACATGCGCACTGTGGGGCTCAGTGCTTACCGGGGAGGGCTTGGAGATCCCCAGGCAAGAGGAACAAAATCCATCCAAATATTTTCTCCTGGAAAGACAGAACTTGCTACAGAGCTCTGTGGCTATGGCAGAACTCTGGGAAAGTATACCATTTATTTACCATGTGCTTGAAAGCAAGCAAGCTCTACAAGAGACACTTGTTATGAATTACCATGCTCTCTCAAGGGATAGTTCTGCTGATAACATGAAGAACGTATTAAATGAATATCAGAGATTAAAACAATCTGCTTCTGCCAGCTCCAAAACACAAAGACCATTACTGTCATACACAGAAATGAAGCCAGAATATTGGAACAGAAAATTGAAAAAAAAATTGCCCCCATGTTAGCCTTGGTTATCAGCTGCCCTTTTTTTTTTTTTAGGGTGGAGGAAAGAAGTCTCTAGATTGTTCACTTAAACATAATGCAATCAGCTAAACAATGTTGAAGAAGCAGCACTAAGCTTTGTCTATTCATTCACACCGTTTTGTTATCTTTCCTGTTTATCTTAGAGGCACACATAGGACCAGAATAAAGGTTAGTCTTTACAATATGACAAATCTACTGGTTTCCTATTTTAGAAGGTAAACAAGCCTTTTTGTGAAACTGAAATGCAGATAACAGACCTGTGTAACGTTAAGTGTGACATTAGATTGAACATGAGATTCCTGGACGTGGCGGTGCATCCCCTGGGTGCAGGTTTGTTGGCCAAGTGCAAACACAGATAAATTGCAGTTCAAACCATCAGCTTTGTCAAAATCGCTCATTTTGTATCATTCTTGTAATGAACGACAATTCTTCAGCTGCAAACTATGTACAGATTAAAATTAATTAACAGGGAGCAAAAAATGATCAATTTAACATAAATTGTGAGATTAAGTTTTGGCCATAAATCTGCTTCATGGGATCTGAACAGTAGAAAACTTCAGACTTTTTTTTTTATTATTTGTTGCTTTTTTATCTTAAATGAAAGTAAAATTTTTACAGCTAAGCTTTTTGTAACGTCTTATAAAAGTGGATTTTGAAATGTTTTTACCCGGCAAAGAGTTAAAAGCAGGGAACTGTTATCATCAAGCAGAACAGATCACACTTAAAAGTTTATCTGGATCTCTAGCACCACCTATAGATGACACAAAATACTTCATATGAGCTCATGAAACCCTGCATGCAGAGTTCTTTTATACCAACGAGTATATGAAAATTAACGTTACCTTTTAGTTGCCAAATTGTAGTACATTTTCACTTACAAGTTTGTAGGCTGGGTACAATTTGCTATACCTGAAAGCCTGCCTACCTTATCCACCAGTATCAGCGGTTAGTCTAATTACGTCCAAACTTTTATCTTAAAATAAGACTACCACCCCCTTTGCAGTAATGTACGGCCACCAGGTCTAAACCCAGAGCAGCCCATGTCCACCAGCTCCTATCTCATGTCCCAGGCAGAAGTTTCTTGTCCAGCTGGAGCACTTGGAAAGCTCCATCACCAGGGTCTCTGACATGCAAGCCCCTCAGTTGGGATACTTAAACTCTCTACCCATGTGGCTCGTAGAAATTAGAACATAATTATCCTTGAGATTGCCAGCTTTCATAAAATCAACCAGCAGGAAATATTGGGAAGATGGCATGTGAGCAAGCAGGTAACAGAGGCAGACTTACCAGTGACAAAACCAAGTATGTGAGAGCAGATCAATTTACATTCTGTCTTACAATAAAGGGAAAATACATAACAACTGGTATTAAAACCTAGATCACCAATGGACTAGTTAATCCTACTCAAAGACCTAGCACAGGGTTTGAAAGCTGAGAGTATAACTTGCTATCACCATTTGTATCACTCAATATTACAATCTGGCAAAAAAAGGAGTTGGAAGAAATCTCCTGCCTGACCCACCTCTGGTTTGATCTTGGTTGTAGTTTACCATCTACTTTGCCATGCTAGCATAACTGTGTGTGGAGCAGCGCTGTAGACCGGACCACTGAGATGACCTGAAGGAGCCCCCTCCCTCTGCAGGTCAAATAGACTTGAACTTCCACTGCATTGAACTTCCCCAAGCTTGCTCTCCTGCAGCTCAGTTGTTTCGTCACACACGCCACAGCCTGGGCAGCTCAGCCCCGCCAGGCACTCGTGCTCCTGGGGAAGCATCTCCTCCCCTGCAACGCCAGTGCTGCACATGGTCTACAACCACCGTAAGCTGGGTGAAAAATGTGTATTTACTGTTACAGGACTGAAAGTGCCCCATCTTTCACTAGTATTTACAAGAACTGTTGGCCCAGTGCACAGAAACACTGTACACAGCCTGATGGTTTAGATCACGCACATATGTACATGTGTATTTGGAGATGGGTTAATAGTGAAGAATTGCTACTATGCCGTGCATTTTAATTCAAAGATAACAAAGTGTTTGATCTATGCTGCTCCAGTGATCATTTACAACCTGGATATCAGGGACCACATATAATAAGATCAAGCACTTACCCGTGATGCCTTTTATCTTCCAAGTGCTTTACAAGCAGTTTCAACACAGTTGAAATGTAATGATCAGGTCTGTGCTATAGGCACAACAATGAAACATGACTGGAGAGCCACAAAACTGCAATGCCAGCGTTAAAATTCAAAGTATCTAGGCTTTCAATTTATTGTTCTCAATGAATGCTCTGCAGTGATCTAATGTAGTAAAAACCTCCCGCCTACTTCTAATTTATATAAAAATAGGTGTGCTCGGTGACTTGGAACTGGGTCTTGTCAGCTCCTTAAATTAATTATCTCTTCCCTACAGACAGGTAACAGGTGACAAACCTGTATCACCAGAAAAGTTGGAGAACAAGTGTAGGAAATAAACCCTGAAATACAACTGTAAGGGAACTTGTAACTTTTGCTTCATATTTCAATGCAGTATAGGGCTAGGAAACAAGTCTTTAATAATGCCTTTTTAATTAAGCATTTATGAAGTTTCTCCCTCTAACTGGAGTGTGGTGTTTTCTGATATCCACAAGTGTCAGGCACGCTGTCAGACAGTTCAAATCAAAACCCAGATTTTAAAACCAAGATTATTTGGAAGGGTTTTTTGTTTTAAAAGAACATTAATTTAGAATCAAGGATTAGGAAGGCAGAAGAGATATGGAACTCCAAAAATACTACTTCCCATAAATAATGAAGACACCGATACTGGAGCATTCAAGTTTAAACAACCCTTATTTCAACAAAAAACAGAGGTCATATTTTCAAGAACAACCTGTACGACTGTACTTGTGAGTTATGACTGCATTTTCCTACTCGTCATTGTAAAGCAGGAAGCCTTACACTGTACGCAGAGTACGTACCACACAGAGGGAAGGAGCAGGGACCACCCCCACCTACACAAACTAAAGGCTGTACAAGCTAAAAATTTCAAACACGAGGCCTATTCAGAAAGTGGCCCTAATTATATAATCTTTAAAAGTTTTCCAAGCATGTTTCTAGCACATAAAGCAATCATTCAATGTCTCCCACTAGCAAATACTGTGAAATTGAACTTGACTTTGATTCCCCAAGAGGGAATCTCAGAGCTGGTTTTGATAACAGTCTCTTTTCAGTCTTCATGTATGTTAACAATCATCCTTGGGATGCTGTCTGGCTGTGAAGCAATCTCTGATTTTTGCAGATCCGGGCACCTACAGAGCTGTCTATTTTCCCAAGCTGAGAGTCTGTTCTTTAACTAGATAGTTTGATAGTGAAGATATTATTAGCTACCATTACAAGAATGCTCACCAGATAGGACTATAATATTGCATAGTTCAAAATACAGCCTAGAATTCATTCATTATAGAAGTGTGCATCATACAATGAGTAAATTACTATCTACTGTGATCCAATCTGAATTTATGCTAGAGTTTCAGACCTCAGATTAGAATCTATTGGTTTTTTATTTTAAATGGAATGAATTCGTTCTTTTCCTTTTTCCCCTTTGACTTGAAAAGAGCCAAAATGTAATGCAGTTTTACCACCCATGCAACTACAAACAGGCAGCATCAAAATAAAAACAAAATTTAAGTAGTGTTTGTAATAAATATATTTGCAGTTGTTTTGTTCTTTAAAACACAGCTGCCTCTGACAGAGACCACTGTGCCATATACATGATTTGTAATAGTGTTCTTGCTAACAAAGTCAGTTATTACTGATGGACGGACAAAATTCTTTTGTTTTCTAAAACCGATCACCTGGTCTTCTGCAAAAGCATTTCCAGATTAAGTGCCAGGTGCTAGCAACTTCTACAAATATTAAAGAACAGTCCCCTTAAACTTTACTAGGGCTGCATTAGACCCAGTAGTAGACATTTCTTACAGATCAACAATCAGCCAGGTGCAGTTAATGCATACATAGCATGTAATTGAAACAGACTTCACTTAAAAATATACTTCACAATGGCTTGGGCTATTACCTTTTTGTGTGTGCATGAAAGAACGAGTCTGCTGTGAAGGCAATTCATCATAAAGGTCAGGCTTTCTTATTTTAGCCAGCACAATACAAGAATCATATTCTGGGACGCTTACTGCTTGGTGAAATTGTCAACAGTTCCTTCGATGATCAGATTTTACAAAGAACACAGCCTCCGATTTCAATAGAGGCACATAATATACACATCCTCTTTTTCACATACAAGATGTGTGTGTCCATGTACAGACAAGTAAAATGTGTAAGTGAAAGGTATTTGGCTTTGTAGGACAAATCCTGCATTCACTTATGTCCTATGCATTTCTGCTGAATTCAGCACTGCCTCCGAGATTGAAATTTGTTTAGTAATAGTACTTTGTGACTAATCTGGTATGGAGTCTGCTGGACACAGCAAAGCTGTGTGGGCTCCACTTTGAATGATAGAGTAGGTCTGCTTAGGGGCTTCTGTGTGAGAGGATGAAGAAAATATAGGAGGAGGGGGAGCTGAAGTGGACACTGTTATACTCTGACCTCCATCACTAACCACAGTCACTTCTGTTGCTCCTTCTTGTATCAAAGCGTTAAGGCCTTCTAAGTCAGAGCAGCTGATTCCAGAACTGGTGATGAAAGCTTGGTTTGCTGAAGCCTCATGACTGCTGACAGGAGCAGCAGGAATCAGAGTTTGATGTAAAGCGCTTCCATCGCTTTGGTCATGGGTTGTGAGAAGAACTGCTGGTTGTGCCACAGGCCCTGCTTCGCTTTGAGATATGGGAGGCGGAGGCGGTGCCAACAAACTGACTTGGCCCAGCAGCTGCAAGCGGCTGTTGGCTGAGAGGTCTTCCTGACTCTGGCTAACTAATGTAGGAGGCACGACATTCACTGATGCAGCCTGAACGATACTGTTAGTCTGAGGGACCTGGTGACCCACGATGATCTTGACCCTTCCCTCATTGTATGGAGAAACCTGAGCAGCCTGAAGCGGGACCTGGAGGTGACTGACAGTAATTGGGGCACTGGCCTGCCGACTGGGATCCATCTGGAGCTGTAGAACAGCCAGCTCGTTATTTTTAGAGCCATTATACATACTGTGCTGCTTCTTATGACTCCTAAGAGAATCTTCTCGGACAAAGGAAGCATCACACAGGTCACACTTAAATGCTTTCTTGGCATCCAATCTGGCAACTTGCCTGGAGCCACCTTGCTTTGGCCTATCTCCTTCCTTCTTCTCCACCGTTTGCTTCTTGGTCTTGACTTTGTCACCATGAGCTTTCCTCACGTGAGTTGTCAGGTTGCTCCGCTGCTTGGTATCAAAGCTGCAGAATTCACATTTGAAAGGACGATCTTTGCAGTGAATTCGCTCATGCACTTTCAGAGCTGCCTTGTTGGAGCAGGAGTAGCTGCACTCTGAGCACTTCACTGGTTGTTCGGGCTGATGAGTTCTGATGTGGTGCCGAAGGCTTGTTTTGTTTCCACACTGAAATTCACACTCTGGACACTTGAGAGTATTTTCCATGCTGTGCTTGATACGAATGTGGGATTTCAAGTTTCCTTTCATGGCGCACCGGACCTCACAGAACTCACATTTGTAAGGTTTCTCACCAGAATGCACACGCATGTGCCTCTTCAAGTCTGAGTTGATTTTAAATTTAGCAGGACACATCTGACATTGGAAAGGAGCATCTCCTGTCAACAAAAAAACCACAGTTCAAATTACAGATGAGACACCAAGATCCATTGGAGAGACCAGTGCTATAATGAATTATGTACAGCTGACTTGTTCTGTAAACTCCCAACATATTTTCAAGATGTAGAGAACTTTAACGGCACAGTATTTATCACCTGGTCTGACATATTTGTGTGCAAACTCTCCACAAGCACGCCTGTCCACATCTGTTGCTTTTTCATGTCTGCATCTTAGATATTCTCCATTTTTAGTTTGTGTGTAAAACTGTTCAGTATGCTCCAGAGAAGCAACTGAAGTTTCTTATTTGTCCCTCTTTAGCAACAGTGTATCTCAACTAGTGTTTAAAATTAATAAACATAAACACTGTAACTTTACAGCTGCTATATTTTTGAAGTCTAAAAAAACAACATAAACACATCCATGTCTCGGGTTTACGCTACAAGATTTACAGGGAGGCTTGTAGGTTAACTGTAAGCCTAGGTAAATGGTAGGCTACTGCAGAAACAGATGCTTAATAGGCACCAGCCCTACTGCTCAACCATATCCTTGAGTTAGATCAGCTGACAAGAAAAACTGGTTACTTTTTTGGCCTGGTTCATGTGGTGCAGCACAAATATGATTGCTGGGACAGGAAGGCAGTAGAAACTCTTGTCCAGAACATAGCGAGATGTAGGGACAAAAGTCCATACCTAGGTCAGTGTCAGGTGACTGCACAACCATAGCATTACTACAGTTACAGGAAAAAAAAGAGGGATCACAGCTCCATAAATGCAACTGGAAAAGACAAATGTGAGACTAATGAAACATGCATGCAAGTCTGACTCTGGGGAAACGTGCTTACACAGAGAAGTAACATTAAGCTTTTGTTTTCCTGGCACTACAGCAACCAAGAAAGAGATATTTGCCCTATGTAGCACATGTAACAACATTCCACAGATCACTTCAAGAAAATCTAGTATCAGTTTGTATTCACGCAGCATCAGTTTGCATTCATGCAAACAGGTACCTAAGATATTCATAAGTCTGGGGAAACGTGCTTACACAGAGAAGTAACATTAAGCTTTTGTTTTCCTGGCACTACAGCAACCAAGAAAGAGATATTTGCCCTATGTAGCACATGTAACAACATTCCACAGATCACTTCAAGAAAATCTAGTATCAGTTTGTATTCACGCAGCATCAGTTTGCATTCATGCAAACAGGTACCTAAGATATTCATAAGTGCCCCCCCCCCCTTTTTTTTTTTGCGCAATGCTGATCCAGAAACCTAACAATGTAGTTGAAGTTAGGTCAAAATTCTTATTCCCCCCCCCCTTTTTTTTTTTGCGCAATGCTGATCCAGAAACCTAACAATGTAGTTGAAAGTTAGGTCAAATTCTTAACTGATAAAGCATGAAAAATGAACATGCTCATCTCTGTAAGCCTGTTTACATCAGACTACCTGCACGAATAACCACTTGAATTGCCTGGATCTAAATCTAAAATTTTGCATTTTCATTATTTGCAGGCTTGTGTCACAACATGCATGACCAAATTAAGCTGTAGCTCTGTTTAGCCCATAATCAATTCCAGGGTAAAGACCAGTGACTCCGTTCTGCAGCCATTAAAAAAAATCCAGAGCAAACCTACTAAAAAACAGTTCACTTTTTTTCTGTAATCTAAATATGTAGTTCTCTAAAGTACCTGAGCATGAAGTCTTTAGGTAGGTATTGTTTTGAAAAAGTGGAAGAATTGTGTTATTAGGTTCTAAGACACCCTTGGTGGGGGAGGGAAAAAGAGAGTGTACTTAGTTCAGCAAGCATTTATCTTCTTTAATAATCAAACTGCAAATGGCTGATTTATTTTATACGTTAATATTTTATAGAGTTTGTGATAGCTGTATAATTTTGCATAATTTGCTTATCCAGCTACATATGTCACAGGTTTAGCTGCATATTTTTCAAATCAAGTTGTGGCCTACTGTGCTAATCCATGTATCTGTTTAATAATTAAGATACATGGTGTATTATCTATATTAAACAGTTTTTATTAATGAAGATGCACTGTTTGTTCATCTAGTTTATTTTACAGTCTCAGCTGCACACTCAGCTACTGAATTTTTATCGACTTTGCTGTTGAAGGTACAGTATGTATTTCAATGACTTAATTTTCACATACAGGGTAGCACAATATATGAAAAAGAATTAGTACTTTTGCTGAATATAGCAAAGTATGTTGGTTCCGTTTATTTAAAGAGTAGTCCATTACTTATATTTCTTTACATTTCTGTCCATACATAATCGACACTGACAGAATATAGCTTGAAAAAAGAGTATCTGATCCTGGAATTATTAATTGTAAGAGTATTTTTACTCAAGTTAACAGGAAACTGATCTTTAGATGACTAGTTCAACAAGTAATGCTACGTAGATGATCTCACGCTGAGCTATGTAGATTACACTCACCTTCTAGAGAATGACTAACTTAATTCCAGTAAGCAATATATTCTACATACCAGTCTTACTTTTCCCCTAAAACTGGCTGCGTGCATAACAGCTTTGTAACCTAACAAGGATGAAATGATTACTTTCAAAATTCTTGTGCCTCCTTTCAGTGAATCAAAAGAAGTCCTTTTACAAAAGAGGATTTATTCTGCAGAAATGGAAGAGACAACAAAACTACAGACTTGAATTTTAGCATAATTCAATTGCTTAAGATACAACAAACTGATCTGCCAAAAAGAAAGAAGGTAGCCTAAAAAACCTTCCCAACTATTGCAATATTTAACGCCACAAAAAAAAAAAAACAAACAAAAAACCATCGAACTCTACTGGAAATACAAGAGAACCACAACCATTCATAGGTTTTCCCAGAGACAAATTCAGAGCATACCTGCCCATGTACATAAATGCACAACTATGCACACTCTTACATGACATGGGGGAAATGCAATACCATATTCTCTGACTAGTGTGTTCACTAACAGATAACTTCTCATAACAACCCATACTATTTTGACTGACCATCACATCTTCTTACATAGCAATAGAAAGAGGGAAACTTGTAAAACAACTGCCTGACAGTCCTGCCTGTTCCATCACAGCAGATTTGTGAAGTATAAAAGATTCTTTTCTGCTAGAGACAGATTGGTTTAACCCTCCCCTCCTTCACAATGCACCAGGGATTTATTTCTTTTATCTACTCAAAATAAATCCCATCTTGCACACATCTGAACTAATGTTGTTTAGTACTCCAATTCAGAATCAGATGTAGGATAGGTTCAAAGCTAATCTAGTAATCACTGAACCATAACCACCTTGCAGCTAAAATTCACAGAACTAATCAAATGTATAAAAGACAACGCAGAAACTAATCCAGTACCCTGGATTAAATGAAAAACAACATACAAAACCAACTGTACAAAGACAACTGTACAGCAGTATCTTTACAGCAAATCAGGAACAATCTATAAAAGAGAAATCTTATTAAAATGAAACCTAGGCAAATAATTCAAATATAAAATGATACGTTTATAAGCCTGGAGGCTAAAGCTTTCTGTCCACAGAGCAAAAAGGATATGGGCAGAATATAGTTCCAGCTGCTCATACTACACTGTTAATGTCCATCAGTCTGCACATGGACGGTACCACAAAAGAAGGTTTTAAAAAAAAAAAGTAACTTAAATTGCTAATTACTTGCTAATTTACTGATGCAAGAAAAATTAAATTATGCAGCTGCGGTTTGCATTGATACAACTAGTTCAATTATAAAGTAATTTCAGTGTTTCTAATATAGTGGACCAGATTTGAGAAACACAGATAGGAACCTAGATGCTCTTAATCAATCAATCAATAAATTAGATCCTTCAGTTCTACTGGTTTAAGAACATCTAATAGGCAGTTTCAAAATCAATATAGAAGAAAATCTACCAAGAGTCAGATCTGTCTTCTGATTGCTTCCAGGTATTTTTAGTAGAGCTGTATTGCCCTACTAGATTCTATGCCCAAGAAATCCAGAGAAGCTGGATGCCTAGGTGCTTTTGAGAATTCGAATAGGCCCTTTCTGGCATCTTGACACCTGTATACCTTTTAAAATCTTCCCCAAGACCTTCAAACCTTTACAGATAGGAATTTTAGTATAAGCTTACCCGTGTGGGATCTGAGATGTACAGTTAGCTGGCTAGAGTTGCGGCTTGCGTAAGGACAGATCTGGCATTTAAAAGGACGCTCGTTGGAGTGAATGCGCTGGTGCTTGTTGAGACTGCTGCTGTCAGCAGCTGCATAGTCACAGTGCTTACATTTGTAAGGCTTCACCCCAGTATGAGAACGCATATGCATCTTCAGCTTATCTTTACGACTAAAACATTTGTTACAAACTTCACATTTATGGGGCTTGTCTCCTGAAACAAACAGAGGACCATCAACACATCAAGACTTTTTGCACCGTAAGAATGGTGTTGCGATAAAAAAGGCACACACTAAACACTTAATAGAAATGGGGCTAGTTTTCAAAAGCTGGACATTGGATTTCAGCAGCCGTCCTATCAGCTAAGAATTCTTCTATGCTCCAGAAGGCTGCATGCACAAGTGCAACAAATTTAGAAGACCCTTTGGAACTCTCTCTTTACAACTTGGAAATTGCGGTTTAGGGGGATGGGAGTGAAATGTTGGAATCATTGTTCCATAAGAAGAACAAACTAGGTTTACGCACCACCACCACACAGCACCCCGATAAACACGTGGTCTGCATCTCAGAAATTTAACTGTGCCTTAAATCGATGTATAGTGTTCATGTTTCATAGCTGTGAGTGGTACTGCCCATAGTGGGGCATGGCTTACCCAAAAAGGGCAATTCCCCAGGCACAGAGAAATACAACACAAGAATGTACAGACACATGTGTACATTCTATCTAATTTAACTATAGATACGTTATTTTGTAGCAAAATACCTTTTGGCAAAAAGCCAAAAGGAGGAAACCAACCAAAAATAAAATATAGCAACTATATAAACCTGTGTGTGTTCGTAGATGACGTTCCATATCCTTCATACCATAGGAAGTCTTGAACTGGCAACCTGAAAATGGTAAGATTAAGATCATTAAATTAAAGGACAATCTAACAAAATAATAAAAATATACTACCACATTCTGGGCATTATGTTTCTTATCAAGAACATTTTCTTTAAAATTCAGTATGAACAGAAAACGAATTCCCTATCTTGTTTACTCACATCTACCTAAAATAGTGACCGGCTTACCTATGAACTTTAGTTTTCTAATGCTTCCCCTAGGAGGCAATTTACTCTCTACATTATCGTTTTCTGTGAACTTTGAAACAAATTCTCTGGAATCTCTGCCTAGGATTTGAGATGCTCTTTAGAGTACACAGGGGATGCTGGGGGAACTAATTAATTCCACATATGACTTCAAGTTAGTGCAACTGGGAACTCAGGTAACAGCTCACCATTCAGGAATTCTGTCCAAGTGGAAAGTGCTACACTTTTAGAGCACAGAAATGAATGCTAAGCATTTGAAATGTGCCTTTCAAATGAAGGCAAGCTTGCAAAAAGAGACTGTTAACTTCTGCTACCATTAATATGACTACTCATCTACATGGCTATCTCTGCACGTTTTCTGCATATTTCATGGTTTTTACTCATTAAGGTCTCCAAATACTTTGGTTCAATCCATCCTTAATAAAAATGCTAACTGACCAAAGACAAAACATATAATGCAAAATGCACGTATAATATTTCTCATGTACAACGGCAGTTAGCAAAAAGGTAACAAGACTCTGCTCTTACGTTGCTATGGGTGTAGGCATAGGCCAATGTCTATATGCAAACCCACTGCGGCATCGCCGGAGTATACCACAGTATAGCACCGAAGTCTAAGGGCTTGTGAAATCAATAGCAAAAACTACTACTGGTATCAATGGTACTACATCATACCCTTAGTAAGTAAATTGCCTTCCAGGTTCGGCACTTCTTAAGCTGCTTAAGACAGACAGAGCTACTGTGCGTATCGCTATATGAAGCCTATCAATTTTAAAATGAAAAGGAAAAAGGTATAGTCCACATCTTACCTGGATAGCAGCAGTTTAGTTTCTTCTGTGTAAGTGAGGAAGTGGATTTTCTTGAACGTGCTTTTGGTGGTGTAGAGACAATAGCAGCAGTTGGAGGCTCGCTGCTCTCACTGGGCAGGTATGTTTGATAGCCATGCTCAAAAACAAACTCTGGTGCAGAAACTAAACACATAAAAGAGCTCAATTTGAGAACATTAACTTCTCCAATCAGAAAAATCTCATTATTTTCTAGTTTCATTAATTACTTCTCTATTCTGTTTTTTCCAGCAACGTTCCTGTTCCTGGCTTCCTATTCACCTGGGGGAGGGGGAAAGGAGAAAGGCTTTTCTCTCCCTTGCTACCCTGCTATCAGTGAAAATTCTGTCAAGACCCGATGAGCCACACTGAACTTAGTACAACCCCACGCAGGCCCACTTGTCTCCCTCTGAATCCCATCTGACTGCACCACTCAGTTTCTTCAGAAGTTCAGTTTCTTCTGATGCCTGTCCAGGTCTTACATTAATAAAGGTATGTTTGTTTTTCAACACTGGCTGTGCTACAGCCCAAAGGATAAAAAACCCAAATTATTTATATGGCAAATGTTGTCAAAAAGGCATCATGTAAACAAATTTTTTTTTAAAAATTGTTAAAAAAGTTCAGCTTCTTTCAACTATACTGTTTTTAGTTTCACCTGTTATTCTTGTGAGTAATAGCTATCTCAGCCAAAGCAGCAGCTTTTAAATCAATTAAACAACGCTATACCCCAAAAGGGCAGAAGCATATAACTGCCCTCATTTTAAAGATGAGTAAATATGAAGCAGAAAAATGACTCATCCAAAACCTACACAGAGTTGAGGGATTAAAATACAAAAATTCCTGGAAGTGAGCCCTGAATTCAGTTTGTTTCACTGCTCTTCCAGATTCTCTGCCCTAATCTGTCTATCTAAATTAAAGCCAAATAATTTGGATTTTAGTAAGGTTCCAGACAAAGATAAAATAAAATAAAACTATATATAGAAGGCCAAACCTTCACACACGGAACAAAATTCTAGTTGTATTTAAATGTCTGCAGGATCAGGACCTCACTTGAGCCTTTGCATAGGCAGAAATTTTGAGTAGTATTTTTCCTGCCAATTAGTTGTGGGAGCAACGTTAGGGAATGCAGTGTTCTCACATAAAAAGGCCTGGATTGGCGCCCGACAGCAATTCTGTGTCTGTTTTTCATCAAGAGCACTCTTAAAAAATAAAATTCGTAGTAATTTGATTATTTTTCATAAGTATTGACAATTTTAATTAGTTTGCACAAGCTGGTTATACAACACATTAGACTTAAGCAATTCTCTAAGTGAATTTGCTAATTGAGATGCAAGTTCAGTAACTGCTGTCACACCAAAACCACGGAGGCAGCACATCACTTTTTTTTTTTTTCTTCTTCCTTTGCTTCAGGTACACGACAACTAATGTGAAAACTGTTATTTTAGCTTAGTGTGATGGGGACACACGAGCAGAGGGCTACGTAACGCTGCCACTTTGCACGAGTCGAGTGCTTTCAAGCTCCTGGTATGTAACACCAAAATACCTGTGATGGTTTGGGTCTCCGAAGCGATGGTCCTGGCTTTGGTTTGTGCCTGTGTCGATGGTACCGTTTCTTCCGACACAAACTGGACCGTACTGGTGGCCCCGGCCGTTGCACTGGTGAGCTGGCAACCGCTTTGCTTGTGCCCAACGAAGGCATCGAGGTTATTGAACTGCTGCTTGCAGATGCCACAAATGTGGATGTCGGGGGTGAGCTCCACCAGCACGGTGGTGCCGCCGGGAACTGTGGAAACAGGAGCAGGGTCAAGAGCTCGTCCCCAGAGAAGGGAAATGGGTGAAACCGCTCAAACTGACACACAGTCATCCCGCTGACCAAACGCCCCGGCTGCCGGGGAGCCCCGGGGCGGCCTGGCCCGCCCGGGACTTGCGGGGGGTCAATTAGGGCACCGC